>NC_084471.1:111166404-111517319 GCF_027409185.1 Cynocephalus volans | reverse complement strand
CGGTTTAAACTGGTTCAGTCCGATTTTATCCGGTTTAAACCAGTTCATTCCGGTTTTATCCGGTTTAAACTGGTTTGAACCGGTTCAATCCGGTTTTATCCGTTTTAAACCAGTTCACTCCAGTTTTATCCGGTTTAAACCGGTTTGTACCGGATCAATCCGGTTTTATCCGGTTTAAACCGGTTTAAGCTGGTTCAATCCGGTTTTATCCAGTTTAAACCGGTTCTATCCGGTTCTATCTGGTTGAAACCGGTTTAAACCAGTTCAATCCTGTTTTCTCAGGTTAAAACCGGTTCAATCTGGTTTTATCCGGTTTAAACCGGTTTAAACCGGTTCAATCGGTTTTATCCAGTTTAAACCAGTTCTATCCGGTTTAAACCAGTTTAATCCAGTTCAATCCGGTTTTATCCGGTTTAAACCGGTCCTATCGGGTTTAAACAGGTTTAGGCCGGTTCATTCCGGTTTTATCAGTTTTAAACCGGTTTAAACTGCTTCAATCCGTTTATATCCGGTTTAAACCGGTTACAACCGGTTCAATCCGGTTTTCTCCGTTTTAAACCGGTTTAAGCCGGTTCCACCCGGTTTTCTCCGGTTTTAACCGGCTTTAACCGGTTCAATCCGCTTTTATCCAGTTTAAACCGGTTCATTCCGGTTTCATCCGGTTTGAACCGGTTTAAACCGGTTTAAACCATTTCAATCCGGTTTTAAACGGTTTAAACCGGTACAATCTGGGTTTATCAGGTTTAAACCGGTTTAAACCGGATCAATCGGTTTTATCCAGTTTAAACCGGTTCAATCCGTTTTTTCCGGTTTATCAGGTTTAAACCAGTTCATTCCGGTTTTATCCGGTTTAAACCGTTTCAATCTGGTTTTATCCGGTTTGAACCGGTTTAAACCGCTTCAATCCGTTTTTATCCGGTTTAAACCGGTTCTATCCAGTTCTATCTGGTTGAAACCGGTTTTAACCGGTTCAATCTGGTTTTATCCAGTTTAAACTGGTTTTAACCGATTCAATCCGGTTTATCCAGTATAAACTGGTTTAATCCGGTTCAATCCGGTTTTATCTGCTTTAAACCGGTTTAAACCGGTTCAATTGGTTTTTATCTGGTTTAAACCGGATTAAACCGGTTCTATCAGGTTTTATCCATTTTAAACCGGTTCAGTCCGTTTTTTCCGGTTTAAACCGGTTTCAACCAGTTCATTCCGGTTTTATCTGGTTTAAGCCGGATCAATCCGGTTTAAACCGTTTCAATCTGATTTTATCCGGTTTTAACCGGTTTAAACCGCTTCAATCCGGTTTTAAACGGTTTAAACCGGTTCTATCCGGTTCAATCTGGTTTAAACCGGTTTAAACCGGTTCTATCCGTTTTTATCCGGTTTAAACCGGTACAATCTGGTTTTATCCGGTTTAAACCGGTTTAAACCGGTTCAATCCGGTTTTATCCAGTTTAAACCGGTTCAATCCGTTTTTTCCAGTTTAAACCGGTTTAAACCAGTTCATTCCAGTTTTATCCGGTTTAAACCGGTTCAATCCGGTTTAAACCGGTTCAGTCTGGTTTTATCCGGTTTGAACCGGTTTAAACCGCTTCAATCCGTTTTTATCCGGTTTAAACCGGTTCTATCCGGTTCTTTCCGGTTGAAACCAGTTTCAATCGGTTCAATCGGTTTTATCCAGTTTAAACCGGTTCAATCCGTTTTTCCAGTTTAAACTGGTTTAAACCAGTTCATTCCGGTTTTATCCGGTTTAAACCGCTTCAATCCGTTTTTATCCGGTTTAAACCGGTTCTATCCGGTTCTATCCGGTTGAAACCGGTTTAAACCGGTTCAATCTGGTTTTATCCAGTTTAAACCGGTTTTAACCGATTCAATCCGGTTTATCCAGTATAAACTGGTTTAATCCGGTTCAATCCGGTTTTATCCGCTTTAAACCGGTTTAAACCGGTTCAATCGGTTTTTATCTGGTTTAAACCGGAATAAACCGGTTCTATCCGGTTTTATCCATTTTAAACCAGTTCAATCCGTTTTTTCCGGTTTAAACCAGTTTAAACCAGTTCATTCCGGTTTTATCCGGTTTAAGCCGGATCAATCCGGTTTAAACCGTTTCAATCTGATTTTATCCGGTTTTAACCGTTTTAAACCGCTTCAATCCGGTTTTATCCGGTTTAAACCGGTTCTATCCAGTTCTATCCAGTTGAAACCGGTTTAAACCGGTTCAATCCGGTTTTATCCGGTTTAAACCAGTTCAATCCGGTTTTATCCGGTTTAAACCGGTTTAAACCGGTTCAATCCGGTTTTATCCAGTTTAAACCGGTTCTATCCGGTTCTATCCGGTTGAAACCAGTTTAAACCGGTTCAATCCGGTTTTATCCGGTTTAAACCGGTTCAATCCGATTTTATCCGGTTTAAACCGGTTCATTCCGGTTTTATCCGTTTAAAACCGGTTTGAAACGGTTCAATCCGGTTTTATCCCATTTAAACCGGTTCAATCCGTTTTTATCCCGTTTAAAGCAGTTCACTCCGGTTTTATCCGGTTTAGACCGGTTTAAACCAGTTCAAACCGGTTTTAATCGGCTTAAACCAGTTCAATCCGGTTTTATCCTGTTTAAACCTGTTTAAACCCTTTCAATCCGTTTTTATCCGGTTTCAACCGGTTTACAGCAGTTCAATCCGGTTTTATCCGGTTTATACCGTTTCTATCCGGTTCTATCCGTTTTAAACCGCTTTAAACCAGTTCATTCCGGTTTTATCCGGATTAAACCTGTTTGAACCGGTTCAATCCGGTCTTATCCGCTTTAAACCGGTTTAAGCCGGTTCAATTCGGTTTTATCCGGTTTAAACTGTTTCAATCAGGTTTTATCCGGTTTAAACCGGTATAGGCCGGTTCAATCCGGTTTTATCCAGTTTAAACCGGTTCAATCCGGTTTTATCCGGTTTAAACCGGTTTAAGCTGGTTCAATCCAGTTTTATCCGGTTTAAACCGGTTCAATCTTGTTATATCCGGTTTAAACCGTTTGAAACCAGTTCAATCCGGTTTTATCTGGTTTAGACCAGTTCAAACCGGTTCAATCCGGTTTTATCCAGTTTAAACCAGTTCTATCCATTTCTATCTGGTTTAAACCGGTTTAAACTGGTTCAATCCGGTTTTATCCGGTTTAAACTGGTTCTATCCGTTTTAAACCGGTTTAAAACAGTTCATTCCGGTTTTATCCGGTTTAAACCTGTTTGAACCGGTTCAATCTGGTCATATCCGGTTTAAACCGGTTTAAGCCGGTTCAATCTGGTTTTATCCGGTTTAAACCGGTTCAATCAGGTTTTATCCGGTTTAAACCGGTTTAAGCCGGTTCAATCCGGTTTTCTCCAGTTTAAACCGGTTTATACAAGTTCAATCCGGTTTTATCCGCTTCAAACCGGTTTAAACCGGTTCAATCGGTTTTTATCTGGTTTAAACCGGATTAAACCGGTTCTATCCGGTTTTATCCATTTTAAACCGGTTCAATCCGTTTTTTCCGGTTTAAACCGGTTTAAACCAGTTCATTCCGGTTTTATCCGGTTTAAGCCGGATCAATCCGGTTTAAAACCGTTTCAATCTGGTTTTATCCGGTTTTAACCGGTTTAAACCGCTTCAATCCGGTTTTATCCGGTTTTATCCGGTTTAAACCGGTTCTATCCAGTTCTATCCGGTTGAAACTGGTTTAAACCGGTTCAATCCGGTTTTATCCGGTTTAAACCAGTTCAATCCTGTTTTATCCGGTTTAAACCGGTTTGAACCAGTTCAATCCGGTTTTATCCGGTTTAAACCGGTTTAAGCATGTTCAATCCGGTTTTATCCAGTTTAAACCGGTTCTATCCGGTTCTATCCGGTTGAAAGCAGTTTAAACCGGTTCAATCCGATTTTATCCGGTTTAAACCGGTTCATTCCGGTTTTATCCGTTTAAAACCGGTTTGAAACGGTTCAATCCGGTTTTATCCGGTTTAAACCGGTTCAATCCGTTTTTATCCGGTTTAAACCAGTTCACTCCGGTTTTATCCGGTTTAAACCGGTTTGAACCGGTTCAATCCGGTTTTATCTGTTTTAAACCGGTTCAATCTGGTTTTATCCTGTTGAAACCGGTTTTATCCGGTTTAGACCGGTTTAAACCAGTTCAAACCGGTTTTAATCGGCTTAAACCAGTTCAATCCGGTTTTATCCTGTTTAAACCGGTTTAAACCCTTTCAATCCGTTTTTATCCGGTTTCAACCGGTTTACAGCAGTTCAATCCGGTTTTATCCGGTTTATACCGTTTCTATCCGGTTCTATCCGTTTTAAACCGCTTTAAACCAGTTCATTCCGGTTTTATCCGGATTAAACCTGTTTGAACCGGTTCAATCCGGTCTTATCCGCTTTAAACCGGTTTAAGCCGGTTCAATTCGGTTTTATCCGGTTTAAACTGTTTCAATCAGGTTTTATCTGGTTTAAACCGGTATAGGCCGGTTCAATCCGGTTTTATCCAGTTTAAACCGGTTCAATCCGGTTTTATCCGGTTTAAACCGGTTTAAGCTGGTTCAATCCAGTTTTATCCGGTTTAAACCGGTTCAATCTTGTTATATCCGGTTTAAACCGTTTGAAACCAGTTCAATCCGCTTTTATCTGGTTTAGACCAGTTCAAACCGGTTCAATCCGGTTTTATCCAGTTTAAACCAGTTCTATCCATTTCTATCTGGTTTAAACCGGTTTAAACTGGTTCAATCCGGTTTTATCCGGTATAAACTGGTTCTATCCGTTTTAAACCGGTTTAAAACAGTTCATTCCGGTTTTATCCGGTTTAAACCTGTTTGAACCGGTTCAATCTGGTCATATCCGGTTTAAACCGGTTTAAGCCGGTTCAATCCGGTTTTATCCGGTTTAAACCGGTTCAATCAGGTTTTATCCGGTTTAAACCGGTTTAAGCCGGTTCAATCCGGTTTTCTCCAGTTTAAACCGGTTTATACCAGTTCAATCCGGTTTTATCCGCTTCAAACCGGTTTAAACCGGTTCAATCGGTTTTTATCTGGTTTAAACCGGATTAAACCGGTTCTATCCGGTTTTATCCATTTTAAACCGGTTCAATCCGTTTTTTCCGGTTTAAACCGGTTTAAACCAGTTCATTCCGGTTTTATCCGGTTTAAGCCGGATCAATCCGGTTTAAACCATTTCAATCTGGTTTTATCCGGTTTTAACCGGTTTAAACCGCTTCAATCCGGTTTTATCCGGTTTTATCCGGTTTAAACCGGTTCTATCCAGTTCTATCCGGTTGAAACTGGTTTAAACCGGTTCAATCCGGTTTTATCCGGTTTAAACCAGTTCAATCCTGTTTTATCCGGTTTAAACCGGTTTGAACCAGTTCAATCCGGTTTTATCCGGTTTAAACCGGTTTAAGCATGTTCAATCCGGTTTTATCCAGTTTAAACCGGTTCTATCCGGTTCTATCCGGTTGAAAGCAGTTTAAACCGGTTCAATCCGATTTTATCCGGTTTAAACCGGTTCATTCCGGTTTTATCCGTTTAAAACCGGTTTGAAACGGTTCAATCCGGTTTTATCCGGTTTAAACCGGTTCAATCCGTTTTTATCCGGTTTAAACCAGTTCACTCCGGTTTTATCCGGTTTAAACCGGTTTGAACCGGTTCAATCCGGTTTTATCTGTTTTAAACCGGTTCAATCTGGTTTTATCCTGTTGAAACCGGTTTTATCCGGTTTAGACCGGTTTAAACCAGTTCAAACCGGTTTTAATCGGCTTAAACCAGTTCAATCCGGTTTTATCCTGTTTAAACCGGTTTAAACCCTTTCAATCCGTTTTTATCCGGTTTCAACCGGTTTACAGCAGTTCAATCCGGTTTTATCCGGTTTATACCGTTTCTATCCGGTTCTATCCGTTTTAAACCGCTTTAAACCAGTTCATTCCGGTTTTATCCGGATTAAACCTGTTTGAACCGGTTCAATCCGGTCTTATCCGGTTTAAACCGGTTTAAGCCGGTTCAATTCGGTTTTATCCGGTTTAAACTGGTTCAATCAGGTTTTATCCGGTTTAAACCGGTTTAAGCCGGTTCAATCCGGTTTTATCCAGTTTAAACCGGTTCTATCCGGTTCTATCCGGTTGAAACCATTTTAAACCGGTTCAATCCGGTTTTATCCGGTTTAAACCGGTTTAAGCTGGTTCAATCCAGTTTTATCCGGTTTAAACCGGTTCAATCTTGTTATATCCGGTTTAAACCGTTTGAAACCAGTTCAATCCGGTTTTATCTGGTTTAGACCAGTTCAAACCGGTTCAATCCGGTTTTATCCAGTTTAAACCAGTTCTATCCATTTCTATCTGGTTTAAACCGGTTTAAACTGGTTCAATCCGGTTTGATCCGGTTTAAACTGGTTCTATCCGTTTTAAACCGGTTTAAAACAGTTCATTCCGGTTTTATCCGGTTTAAACCGGTTTAAGCCGGTTCAATCCGGTTTTATCTGGTTTAAACCAGTTTAAGCCGGTTCAATCCGGTTTTATCCGGTTTAAACTGGTTCTATTCGTTTCCATCTGGTTTAAAAGGGTTTAAACTGGTTCAATCCGGTTTTATACGTTTTAAACCAGTTCAATCTGATTTTATCCGGTTTAAACTGGTTCAATTTGGTTTTATCCGGTTTCAACCGGTTTGAACCGGTTCAATCCGGTTTTATCCGGTTTAAACCGGTTTAAACCGGGTCAATCCGGTTTTATCCGGTTTAAACCTCTTCAATCCGGTTTTCTCCAGTTTAAACCGGTTTATACCAGTTCAATCCGGTTTTATCCGCTTTAAACCGGTTTAAACCGGTTCAATCGGTTTTTATCTGGTTTAAACCGGATCAATCCGGTTTAAACCGTTTCAATCTGGTTTTATCCGGTTTTATCCGGTTTAAACCGGTTCTATCCAGTTCTATCCGGTTGAAACTGGTTTAAACCGGTTCAATCCGGTTTTATCCGGTTTAAACCAGTTCAATCCTGTTTTATCCGTTTTAAACCGGTTTAAACCGGTTCAATCCGGTTTTATCCGGTTTAAACCGGTTCTATCCGGTTCTATCCGGTTTGAAGCGGTTCAATCCGGTTTTATCCGGTTTAAACCGGTTTAAGCCGGTTCAATCCGGTTTTATCCAGTTTAAACCGGTTCTATCCGGTTCTATCCGGTTGAAAGCAGTTTCAACCGGTTCAATCTGGTTTTATCCGGTTTAAACCGGTTCAATCCGATTTTATCTGGTTTAAACCGGTTCATTCCGGTTTTATCCGGTTAAGACCGGTTTGAAACGGTTCAATCCTGTTTTATCCGGTTTAAACCGGTTCATTCCGGTTTTATCCGTTTAAAACTGGTTTGAAACGGTTCAATCCGGTATTATCCGGTTTAAACCGGTTCAATCCGTTTTTATCCGGTTTAAACCAGTTCACTCCGGTTTTCTCCGGTTTAATCCGGTTTGAACCGGTTCAATCCAGTTTTATCTGGTTTAAACCGGTTCAATCTGGTTTTATCCTTTTGAAACCGGTTTTATCCAGTTTAGACCGGTTTAAACCAGTTCAATCCGGTTTTAATCGGCTTAAACTGGTTCAATCTGGTTTTATCCGGTTTAAACCGCTTTAAAACGGTTTAATCCGGTTTTATCCGGTTTAAACCAGTTTGAACCGGTTCAATCCGGTTTTATCCGGTTTAAACCGGTTTAAACCAGTTCAATCCGGTTTTATCTCATTTAGACCGGTTCTATCCGGTTCTATCCTTTTTAAATCGGATTAAACTGGTTCTGTCCCGTTCTATCCTGTTTTAACTGGATTAAACCAGTTCAATCCGGTTTTATCCGGTTTAAACCGGTTCTATCCGTTTCTATCTGGTTTAAACGGGTTTAAACTGGTTCAATCCGGTTTTATCCGTTTTAAACCGGTTCAATCTGATTTTATCCGGTTTAAACTGTTTCAATTTGGTTTTATCCGGTTTAAACCGTTTTGAACCGGTTCAATGCGGTTTTATCCGGTTTAAACTGGTTTAAACTGGGTCAATACGGTTTTATCCAGTTTAAACCTGTTCTATCCGGTTCTATCCGGTTGAAACCGGTTTATAGCGGTTCAATCCGGTTTTATCCGGTTTAAACCAGTTCAATCCGGTTTTATCCGGGTTCAACCGTTTTACAGCGGTTCAATCCGGTTTTATCCGGCTTATACCGTTTCTATCCGGTTCTATCCTTTTTAAACCGGTTTAAACCAGTTCATTCCGGTTTTATCCGGTTTAAACCTGTTTGAACTGGTTCAATCTGGTCATATCCGGTTTAAACCGGTTTAAGCCGGTTCAATCCGGTTTTATCCGGTTTAAACCGGTTCAATCAGGTTTTATCCGGTTTAAACCGGTTTAAGCCGGTTCAATCCGGTTTTATCCAGTTTAAACCGGTTCTATCCGGTTCTATCCGGTTGAAACCATTTTAAACCGGTTCAATCCGGTTTTATCCGGTTTCAACCGGTTTAAGCTGGTTCAATCCGGTTTTATCCTGTTTAAACCGGTTCAATCTTGTTTTATCCGGTTTAAACCGTTTGAAACCAGTTCAATCCGGTTTTATCTGGTTTAGACCAGTTCAAACCGGTTCAATGCGGTTTTATCCAGTTTAAACCAGTTCTATCCATTTCTATCTGGTTTAAACCGGTTTAAACTGGTTCAATCCAGTTTTATCCGGTTTAAACCGGTTCTATCCGTTTTAAACCGGATTAAAACAGTTCATTCCGGTTTTATCCGGTTTAAACCGATTTAAGCCGGTTCAATCCGGTTTTATCTGGTTTAAACCAGTTTAAGCCTGTTCAAACCGGTTTTATCCAGTTTAAACCGGTTCTATCCGGTTCTATCCGGTTGAAAGCAGTTTAAACCGGTTCAATCTGGTTTTATCCGGTTTAAACCGGTTCAATCCGATTTTATCCGGTTTAAACCGGTTCATTCCGGTTTTATCCGGTTAAGACCGGTTTGAAACGGTTCAATCCTGTTTTATCCGGTTTAAACCGGTTCATTCCGGTTTTATCCGTTTAAAACCGGTTTGAAACGGTTCAATCCGGTTTTATCCGGTTTAAACCGGTTCAATCCGTTTTTATCCGGTTTAAACCAGTTCACTCCGGTTTTCTCCGGTTTAAACCGGTTTGAACCGGTTCAATCCAGTTTTATCTGGTTTAAACCGGTTCAATCTGGTTTTATCCTTTTGAAACCGGTTTTATCCGGTTTAGACCGGTTTAAACCAGTTCAATCCGGTTTTAATCGGCTTAAACTGGTTCAATCTGGTTTTATCCGGTTTAAACCACTTTAAAACGGTTTAATCCGGTTTTATCCGGTTTAAGCCGGTTTGAACCGGTTCAATCCGGTTTTATCTGTTTTAAACCGGTTCAATCTGGTTTTATCCTGTTGAAACCGGTTTTATCCGGTTTAGACCGGTTTAAACCAGTTCAAACCGGTTTTAATCGGCTTAAACCAGTTCATCCGGTTTTATCCTGTTTAAACCGGTTTAAACCCTTTCAATCCGTTTTTATCCGGTTTCAACCGGTTTACAGCAGTTCAATCCGGTTTTATCCGGTTTATACCGTTTCTATCCGGTTCTATCCGTTTTAAACCGCTTTAAACCATTTCATTCCGGTTTTATACGGACTAAACCTGTTTGAACCGGTTCAATCCGGTCTTATCCGGTTTAAACCGGTTTAAGCCGGTTCAATTCGGTTTTATCCGGTTTAAACTGGTTCAATCAGGTTTTATCCGGTTTAAACCGGTTTAAGCCGGTTCAATCCGGTTTTATCCAGTTTAAACCAGTTCTATCCGGTTCTATCCGGTTGAGACCATTTTAAACCGGTTCAATCCGGTTTTATCCTGTTTAAACCGGTTCAATCTTTTTATATCCGGTTTAAAATATTTGAAACCAGTTCAATCCGGTTTTATCTGGTTTAGACCAGTTCAAACCGGTTCAATCCGGTTTTATCCAGTTTAAACCAGTTCTATCCATTTCTATCTGGTTTAAACCGCTTTAAACTGGTTCAATCCGGTTTTATCCGGTTTAAACTGGTTCTATCCGTTTTAAACCGGTTTAAAACAGTTCATTCCGGTTTTATCCGGTTTAAACCGGTTTAAGCCGGTTCAATCCGGTTTTATCTGGTTTAAACCGGTTTAAGCCGGTTCAATCCGGTTTTATCCGGTTTAAACTGGTTCTATTCGTTTCCATCTGGTTTAAAAGGGTTTAAACTGGTTCAATCCGGTTTTATACGTTTTAAACCAGTTCAATCTGATTTTATCCGGTTTAAACTGGTTCAATTTGGTTTTATCCGGTTTCAACCGGTTTGAACCGGTTCAATCCGGTTTTATCCGGTTTAAACCGGTTTAAACCGGGTCAATCCGGTTTTATCCGGTTTAAACCTCTTCAATCCGGTTTTCTCCAGTTTAAACCGGTTTATACCAGTTCAATCCGGTTTTATCCGCTTTAAACCGGTTTAAACCGGTTCAATCGGTTTTTATCTGGTTTAAACCGGATTAAACCGGTTCTATCCGGTTTTATCCATTTTAAACCGGTTCAATCCGTTTTTTCCGGTTTAAACCGGTTTAAACCAGTTCATTCCGGTTTTATACGGTTTAAGCCGGATCAATCCGGTTTAAACCGTTTCAATCTGGTTTTATCCGGTTTTAACCAGTTTAAACCGCTTCAATCCGGTTTTATCCGGTTTAAACCGGTTCTATCCAGTTCTATCCGGTTGAAACTGGTTTAAACCGGTTCAATCCGGTTTTATCCGGTTTAAACCAGTTCAATCCTGTTTTATCCGGTTTAAACCGGTTTAAACCGGTTCAATCCGGTTTTATCCGGTTTAAACCGCTTCTATCCGGTTCTATCCGTTTCTATCCGGTTTGAACCAGTTCAATCCGGTTTTATCCGGTTTAAACCGGTTTAAGCATGTTCAATCCGGTTTTATCCAGTTTAAACCGGTTCTATCCGGTTCTATCCGGTTGAAAGCAGTTTAAACCGGTTCAATCCGATTTTATCCGGTTTAAACCGGTTCATTCCAGTTTTATCCGTTTAAAACCGGTTTGAAACGGTTCAATCCGGTTTTATCCGGTTTAAACCGGTTCAATCCGTTTTTATCCGGTTTAAACCAGTTCACTCCGGTTTTCTCCGTTTTAAACCGGTTTGAACCGGTTCAATCCAGTTTTATCTGGTTTAAACCGGTTCAATCTGGTTTTATCCTTTTGAAACCGGTTTTATCCGGTTTAGACCGGTTTAAACCAGTTCAATCCGGTTTTAATCGGCTTAAACTGGTTCAATCTGGTTTTATCCGGTTTAACCCACTTTAAAACGGTTTAATCCGGTTTTATCCGGTTTAAACCAGTTTGAACCGGTTCAATCCGTTTTTATCCGGTTTAAACCGGTTTAAACCGGTTCAATCCGGTTTTATCTCGTTTAGACCGGTTCTATCCGGTTCTATCCTTTTTAAATCGGATTAAACTGGTTCTGTCCTGTTCTATCCTTTTTTAACTGGATTAAACCAGTTCAATCCGGTTTTATCCGGTTTAAACCGGTTCTATCCGTTTCTATCTGGTTTAAACGGGTTTAAACTGGTTCAATCCGGTTTTATCCGTTTTAAACCGGTTCAATCTGATTTTATCCGGTTTAAACTGTTTCAATTTGGTTTTATCCGGTTTAAACCGTTTTGAACCGGTTCAATGCGGTTTTATCCGGTTTAAACCGGTTTAAACTGGGTCAATCCGGTTTTATCCAGTTTAAACCTGTTCTATCCGGTTCTATCCGGTTGAAACCGGTTTAAAGCGGTTCAATCCGGTTTTATCCGGTTTAAACCAGTTCAATCCGGTTTTATCCGGTTTCAACCGGTTTACAGCGGTTCAATCCGGTTTTATCCGGTTTATACCCTTTCTATCCGGTTCTATCCTTTTTAAACTGGTTTAAACCAGTTCACTCCGGTTTTATCCGGTTTAAACCTGTTTGAACCGGTTCAATCTGGTCATATCCGGTTTAAACCGGTTTAAGCCGGTTCAATCCGGTTTTATCCGGTTTAAACCGGTTCAATCAGGTTTTATCCGGTTTAAACCGGTTTAAGCCGGTTCAATCCGGTTTTATCCAGTTTAAACCGGTTCTATCCGGTTCTATCCGGTTGAAACCATTTCAAACCGGTTCAATCCGGTTTTATCCGGTTTCAACCGGTTTAAGCTGGTTCAATCCGGTTTTATCCGGTTTAAACCGGTTCAATCTTGTTTTATCCGGTTTAAACCGTTTGAAACCAGTTCAATCCGGTTTTATCTGGTTTAAACCGGTTTAAACCGGTTCAATCCGGTTTTATCCAGTTTAAACCGGTTCTATCCGGTTCTATCCGGTTGAAACCAGTTTAAACCGGTTCAATCCGATTTTATCCGGTTTAAACCAGTTCACTCCGGTTTTATCCGGTTTAAACCGGTTTGAACCGGTTCAATCCGGTTTTATCTGTTTTAAACCGGTTCAATCTGGTTTTATCCTGTTGAAACCAGTTTTATCCGGTTTAGACCGGTTTAAACCAGTTCAAACCGGTTTTAATCGGCTTAAACCAGTTCAATCCGGTTTTATCCTGTTTAAACCGGTTTAAACCCTTTAAATCCGTTTTTATCCGGTTTCAACCGGTTTACAGCAGTTCAATCCGGTTTTATCCGGTTTATACCGTTTCTATCCGGTTCTATCCGTTTTAAACCGCTTTAAACCAGTTCATTCCGGTTTTATCCGGATTAAACCTGTTTGAACCGGTTCAATCCGGTCTTATCCGGTTTAAACCGGTTTAAGCCGGTTCAATTCGGTTTTATCCGGTTTAAACTGGTTCAATCAGGTTTTATCCTGTTTAAACCGGTTTAAGCCGGTTCAATCCGGTTTTATCCAGTTTAAACCGGTTCTATCCGGTTCTATCCGGTTGAAACCATTTTAAACCGGTTCAATCCGGTTTTATCCGGTTTAAACCGGTTTAACTGGTTCAATCCAGTTTTATCCGGTTTAAACCGGTTCAATCTTGTTATATCCGGTTTAAACCGTTTGAAACCAGTTCAATCCGGTTTTATCTGATTTAGACCAGTTCAAACCGGTTCAATCCGGTTTTATCCAGTTTAAACCAGTTCTATCCATTTCTATCTGGTTTAAACCGGTTTAAACTGGTTCAGTCCGGTTTTATCCGGTTTAAACTGGTTCTATCCATTTTAAACCGGTTTAAAACAGTTCATTCCGGTTTTATCCGGTTTAAACCGGTTTAAGCCGGTTCAATCCGGTTTTATCTGGTTTAAACCGGTTTAAGCCGGTTCAATCCGGTTTTATCCGGTTTAAACTGGTTCTATTCGTTTCCATCTGGTTTAAAAGGGTTTAAACTGGTTCAATCCGGTTTTATACGTTTTAAACCAGTTCAATCTGATTTTAACCGGTTTAAACTTGTTCAATTTGATTTTATCCGGTTTCAACCGGTTTGAACCGGTTCAATCCGGTTTTATCCGGTTTAAACCGGTTTAAACCGGGTCAATCCGGTTTTATCCGGTTTAAACCTCTTCAATCCGGTTTTCTCCAGTTTAAACCGGTTTATACCAGTTCAATCCGGTTTTATCCGCTTTAAACCGGTTTAAACCGGTTCAATCGGTTTTTATCTGGTTTAAACCGGATTAAACCGGTTCTATCCGGTTTTATCCATTTTAAACCGGTTCAATCCGTTTTTTCCGGTTTAAACCGGTTTAAACCAGTTCATTCCGGTTTTATCCGGTTTAAGTCGGATCAATCCGGTTTAAACCGTTTCAATCTGGTTTTATCCGGTTTTAACCGGTTTAAACCGCTTCAATCCGGTTTTATCCGGTTTAAACCGGTTCTATCCAGTTCTATCCGGTTGAAACTGGTTTAAACCGGTTCAATCCGGTTTTATCCGGTTTAAACCAGTTCAATCCTGTTTTATCCGGTTTAAACCGGTTTAAACCGGTTCAATCCGGTTTTATCCGGTTTAAACCGGTTCTATCCGGTTCTATCCGGTTCTATCCGGTTTGAACCGGTTCAATCCGGTTTTATCCGGTTTAAACCGGTTTAAGCCAGTTCAATCCGGTTTTATCCAGTTTAAACCGGTTCTATCCGGTTCTATCCGGTTGAAAGCAGTTTAAACCGGTTCAATCTGGTTTTATCCGGTTTAAACCGGTTCAATCCGATTTTATCCGGTTTAAACCGGTTCATTCCGGTTTTATCCGGTTAAGACCGGTTTGAAACGGTTCAATCCTGTTTTATCCGGTTTAAACCGGTTCATTCCGGTTTTATCCGTTTAAAACCGGTTTGAAACGGTTCAATCCAGTTTTATCCGGTTTAAACCGGTTCAATCCGTTTTTATCCGGTTTAAACCAGTTCACTCCGGTTTTCTCCGGTTTAAACCGGTTTGAACCGGTTCAATCCAGTTTTATCTGGTTTAAACCGGTTCTATCCGGTTCTATCCGGTTGAAACCATTTTAAACCGCTTCAATCCGGTTTTATCCGGTTTAAACCGGTTCTATCCAGTTCTATCCGGTTGAAACTGGTTTAAACCGGTTCAATCCGGTTTTATCCGGTTTAAACCAGTTCAATCCTGTTTTATCCGGTTTAAACCGGTTTAAACCGGTTCAATCCGGTTTTATCCGGTTTAAACCGGTTCTATCCGGTTCTATCCGGTTGAAAGCAGTTTAAACCGGTTCAATCCGATTTTATCCGGTTTAAACCGATTCATTCCGGTTTTATCCGTTTAAAACCGGTTTGAAACGGTTCAATCCGGTTTTATCCGGTTTAAACCGGTTCAATCCGGTTTTATCCGGTTTAAACCGGTTCTATCCGGTTCTATCCGGTTCTATCCGGTTTGAACCGGTTCAATCCGGTTTTATCCGGTTTAAACCGGTTTAAGCCAGTTCAATCCGGTTTTATCCAGTTTAAACCGGTTCTATCCGGTTCTATCCGGTTGAAAGCAGTTTAAACCGGTTCAATCTGGTTTTATCCGGTTTAAACCGGTTCAATCCGATTTTATCCGGTTTAAACCGGTTCATTCCGTTTTTATCCGGTTAAGACTGGTTTGAAACGGTTCAATCCTGTTTTATCCGCTTTAAACCGGTTCATTCCGGTTTTATCCGTTTAAAACCGGTTTGAAACGGTTCAATCCGGTTTTATCCGGTTTAAACCGGTTCAATCCGTTTTTATCCGGTTTAAACCAGTTCACTCCGGTTTTCTCCGGTTTAAACCGGTTTGAACCGGTTCAATCCAGTTTTATCTGGTTTAAACCGGTTCAATCTGGTTTTATCCTTTTGAAACCGGTTTTATCCGGTTTAGACCGGTTTAAACCAGTTCAATCCGGTTTTAATCGGCTTAAACTGGTTCAATCTGGTTTTATCCGGTTTAAACCACTTTAAAACGGTTTAATCCGGTTTTATCCGGTTTAAACCAGTTTGAACCGGTTCAATCCGGTTTTATCCGGTTTAAACCGGTTTAAACCGGTTCAATCCGGTTTTATCTCGTTTAGACCGGTTCTATCCGGTTCTATCCTTTTTAAATCGGATTAAACTGGTTCTGTCCTGTTCTATCCTGTTTTAACTGGATTAAACCAGTTCAATCCGGTTTTATCCGGTTTAAACCGGTTCTATCCGTTTCTATCTGGTTTAAACGGGTTTAAACTGGTTCAATCCGGTTTTATCCGTTTTAAACCGGTTCAATCTGATTTTATCCAGTTTAAACTGTTTCAATTTGGTTTTATCCGGTTTAAACCGTTTTGAACCGGTTCAATGCGGTTTTATCCGGTTTAAACCGGTTTAAACTGGGTCAATCCGGTTTTATCCAGTTTAAACCTGTTCTATCCGGTTCTATCCGGTTGAAACCGGTTTAAAGCGGTTCAATCCGGTTTTATCCGGTTTAAACCAGTTCAATCCGGTTTTATCCGGTTTCAACCGGTTTACAGCGGTTCAATCCGGTTTTATCCGGTTTATACCGTTTCTATCCGGTTCTATCCTTTTTAAACCGGTTTAAACCAGTTCACTCCGGTTTTATCCGGTTTCAACCTGTTTGAACCGGTTCAATCTGGTCATATCCGGTTTAAACCGGTTTAAGCCGGTTCAATCCGGTTTTATCCGGTTTAAACCGGTTCAAACAGGTTTTATCCGGTTTAAACCAGTTTAAGCCGGTTCAATCCGGTTTTATCCAGTTTAAACCGGTTCTATCCGGTTCTATCCGGTTGAAACCATTTTAAACCGGTTCAATCCGGTTTTATCCGGTTTCAACCGGTTTAAGCTGGTTCAATCCGGTTTTATCCGGTTTAAACCGGTTCAATCTTGTTTTATCCGGTTTAAACCGTTTGAAACCAGTTCAATCCGGTTTTATCTGGTTTAAACCGGTTTAAACCGGTTCAATCCGGTTTTATCCAGTTTAAACCGGTTCTATCCGGTTCTATCCGGTTGAAACCAGTTTAAACCGGTTCAATCCGATTTTATCCGGTTTAAACCGGTTCATTCCGGTTTTATCCGTTTAAAACCGGTTTGAAACGGTTCAATCCGGTTTTATCCGGTTTAAACCGGTTCAATCCGTTTTTATCCGGTTTAAACCAGTTCACTCCGGTTTTATCCAGTTTAAACCGGTTTGAACCGGTTCAATCCGGTTTTATCTGTTTTAAACCGGTTCAATCTGGTTTTATCCTGTTGAAACCGGTTTTATCCGGTTTAGACCGGTTTAAACCAGTTCAAACCGGTTTTAATCGGCTTAAACCAGTTCAATCCGGTTTTATCCTGTTTAAACCGGTTTAAACCCTTTCAATCCGTTTTTATCCGGTTTCAACCGGTTTACAGCAGTTCAATCCGGTTTTATCCGGTTTATACCGTTTCTATCCGGTTCTATCCGTTTTAAACCGCTTTAAACCAGTTCATTCCGGTTTTATCCGGATTAAACCTGTTTGAACCGGTTCAATCCGGTCTTATCCGGTTTAAACCGGTTTAAGCCGGTTCAATTCGGTTTTATCCGGTTTAAACTGGTTCAATCAGGTTTTATCCGGTTTAAACCAGTTCAATCCGGTTTTATCCGGTTTCAACCGGTTTACAGCGGTTCAATCCGGTTTTATCCGGTTTATACCGTTTCTATCCGGTTCTATCCGTTTTAAACCGCTTTAAACCAGTTCATTCCGGTTTTATCCGGATTAAACCTGTTTGAACCGGTTCAATCCGGTCTTATCCGGTTTAAACCGGTTTAAGCCGGTTCAATTCGGTTTTATCCGGTTTAAACTGGTTCAATCAGGTTTTATCCGGTTTAAACCGGTTTAAGCCGGTTCAATCCGGTTTTATCCAGTTTAAACCGGTTCTATCCGGTTCTATCCGGTTGAAACCATTTTAAATCGCTTCAATCCGGTTTTATCCGGTTTAAACCGGTTCTATCCAGTTCTATCCGGTTGAAACTGGTTTAAACCGGTTCAATCCGGTTTTATCCGGTTTAAACCAGTTCAATCCTGTTTTATCCGGTTTAAACCGGTTTAAACCGGTTCAATCCGGTTTTATCCGGTTTAAACCGGTTCTATCCGGTTCTATCCGGTTCTATCCGGTTTGAACCAGTTCAATCCGGTTTTATCCGGTTTAAACCGGTTTAAGCATGTTCAATCCCCTTTTATCCAGTTTAAACCGGTTCTATCCGGTTCTATCCGGTTGAAAGCAGTTTAAACCGGTTCAATCCGATTTTATCCGGTTTAAACCGATTCATTCCGGTTTTATCCGTTTAAAACCGGTTTGAAACGGTTCAATCCGGTTTTATCCGGTTTAAACCGGTTCAATCCGTTTTTATCCGGTTTAAACCAGTTCACTCCGGTTTTATCCGGTTTAAACCGGTTTGAACCGGTTCAATCCGGTTTTATCTGTTTTAAACCGGTTCAATCTGGTTTTATCCTGTTGAAACCGGTTTTATCCAGTTTAGACTGGTTTAAACCAGTTCAAACCGGTTTTAATCGGCTTAAACCAGTTCAATCCGGTTTTATCCTGTTTAAACCGGTTTAAACCCTTTCAATCCGTTTTTATCCGGTTTCAACCGGTTTACAGCAGTTCAATCCGGTTTTATCCGGTTTATACCGTTTCTATCCTGTTCTATCCGTTTTAAACCGCTTTAAACCAGTTCATTCCGGTTTTATCCGGATTAAACCTGTTTGAACCGGTTCAATCCGGTCTTATCCGGTTTAAACCGGATTAAGCCGGTTCAATTCGGTTTTATCCGGTTTAAACTGGTTCAATCAGGTTTTATCCGGTTTAAACCGGTTTAAGCCGGTTCAATCCGGTTTTATCCAGTTTAAACCGGTTCTATCCGGTTCTATCCGGTTGAAACCATTTTAAACCGGTTCAACCCGGTTTTATCCGGTTTAAACCGGTTTAAGCTGGTTCAATCCAGTTTTATCCGGTTTAAACCGGTTCAATCTTGTTATATCCGGTTTAAACCGTTTGAAACCAGTTCAATCCGGTTTTATCTGGTTTAGACCAGTTCAAACCGGTTCAATCCGGTTTTATCCAGTTTAAACCAGTTCTATCCATTTCTATCTGGTTTAAACCGGTTTAAACTGGTTCAATCCGGTTTTATTCGGTTTAAACTGGTTCTATCCGTTTTAAACCGGTTTAAAACAGTTCATTCCGGTTTTATCCGGTTTAAACTGGTTTAAACCGGTTCAATCCGGTTTTATCCGGTTTAAACCAGTTCAATCCTGTTTTATCCGGTTTGAACCGGTTTAAACCGGTTCAATCCGGTTTTATCCGGTTTAAACCGGTTCTATCCGGTTCTATCCGGTTCTATCCGGTTTGAAACGGTTCAATCCGGTTTTATCCGGTTTAAACCGGTTTAAGCCGGTTCAATCCGGTTTTATCCAGTTTAAACCGGTTCTATCCGGTTCTATCCGGTTGAAAGCAGTTTAAACCGGTTCAATCTGGTTTTATCCGGTTTAAACCGGTTCAATCCGATTTTATCCGGTTTAAACCGGTTCATTCCGGTTTTATCCGGTTAAGACCGGTTTGAAACGGTTCAATCCTGTTTTATCCGGTTTAAACCGGTTCATTCCGGTTTTATCCGTTTAAAACCGGTTTAAACCGGTTCAATCCGTTTTTATCCGGTTTAAACCAGTTCACTCCGGTTTTCTCCGTTTTAAACCGGTTTGAACCGGTTCAATCCAGTTTTATCTGGTTTAAACCGGTTCAATCTGGTTTTATCCTTTTGAAACCGGTTTTATCCGGTTTAGACCGGTTTAAACCAGTTCAATCCGGTTTTAATCGGCTTAAACTGGTTCAATCTGGTTTTATCCGGTTTAAACCACTTTAAAACGGTTTAATCCGGTTTTATCCGGTTTAAACCAGTTTGAACTGGTTCAATCCGGTTTTATCCGGTTTAAACCGGTTTAAACCGGTTCAATCCGGTTTTATCTCGTTTAGACCGGTTCTATCCGGTTCTATCCTTTTTAAATCGGATTAAACTGGTTCTGTCCTGTTCTATCCTGTTTTAACTGGATTAAACCAGTTCAATCCGGTTTTATCCGGTTTAAACCGGTTCTATCCGTTTCTATCTGGTTTAAACGGGTTTAAACTGGTTCAATCCGGTTTTATCCGTTTTAAACCGGTTCAATCTGATTTTATCCGGTTTAAACTGTTTCAATTTGGTTTTATCCGGTTTAAACCGTTTTGAACCGGTTCAATGCGGGTTTATCCGGTTTAAACCGGTTTAAACTGGGTCAATCCGGTTTTATCCAGTTTAAACCTGTTCTATCCGGTTCTATCCGGTTGAAACCGGTTTAAAGCGGTTCAATCTGGTTTTATCCGGTTTAAACCAGTTCAATCCGGTTTTATCCGGTTTCAACCGGTTTACAGCAGTTCAATCCGGTTTTATCCGGTTTATACCGTTTCTATCCGGTTCTATCCGTTTTAAACCGCTTTAAACCAGTTCATTCCGGTTTTATCCGGATTAAACCTGTTTGAACCGGTTCAATCCGGTCTTATCCGGTTTAAACCGGTTTAAGCCGGTTCAATTCGGTTTTATCCGGTTTAAACTGGTTCAATCAGGTTTTATCCTGTTTAAACCGGTTTAAGCCGGTTCAATCCGGTTTTATCCAGTTTAAACCGGTTCTATCCGGTTCTATCCGGTTGAAACCATTTTAAACCGGTTCAATCCGGTTTTATCCGGTTTAAACCGGTTTAAGCTGGTTCAATCCAGTTTTATCCGGTTTAAACCGGTTCAGTCTTGTTATATCCGGTTTAAACCGTTTGAAACCAGTTCAATCCGGTTTTATCTGATTTAGACCAGTTCAAACCGGTTCAATCCGGTTTTATCCAGTTTAAACCAGTTCTATCCATTTCTATCTGGTTTAAACCGGTTTAAACTGGTTCAGTCCGGTTTTATCCGGTTTAAACTGGTTCTATCCGTTTTAAACCGGTTTAAAACAGTTCATTCCGGTTTTATCCGGTTTAAACCGGTTTAAGCCGGTTCAATCCGGTTTTATCTGGTTTAAACCGGTTTAAGCCGGTTCAATCCGGTTTTATCCGGTTTAAACTGGTTCTATTCGTTTCCATCTGGTTTAAAAGGGTTTAAACTGGTTCAATCCGGTTTTATACGTTTTAAACCAGTTCAATCTGATTTTAACCGGTTTAAACTGGTTCAATTTGATTTTATCCGGTTTCAACCGGTTTGAACCGGTTCAATCCGGTTTTATCCGGTTTAAACCGGTTTAAACCGGGTCAATCCGGTTTTATCCGGTTTAAACCTCTTCAATCCGGTTTTCTCCAGTTTAAACCGGTTTATACCAGTTCAATCCGGTTTTATCCGCTTTAAACCGGTTTAAACCGGTTCAATCGGTTTTTATCTGGTTTAAACCGGATTAAACCGGTTCTATCCGGTTTTATCCATTTTAAACCGGTTCAATCCGTTTTTTCCGGTTTAAACCGGTTTAAACCAGTTCATTCTGGTTTTATCCGGTTTAAGTCGGATCAATCCGGTTTAAACCGTTTCAATCTGGTTTTATCCGGTTTTAACCGGTTTAAACCGCTTCAATCCGGTTTTATCCGGTTTAAACCGATTCTATCCAGTTCTATCCGGTTGAAACTGGTTTAAACCGGTTCAATCCGGTTTTATCCGGTTTAAACCAGTTCAATCCTGTTTTATCCGGTTTAAACCGGTTTAAACCGGTTCAATCCGGTTTTATCCGGTTTAAACCGGTTCTATCCGGTTCTATCCGGTTCTATCCGGTTTGAACCGGTTCAATCCGGTTTTATCCGGTTTAAACCGGTTTAAGCCAGTTCAATCCGGTTTTATCCAGTTTAAACCGGTTCTATCCGGTTCTATCCGGTTGAAAGCAGTTTAAACCGGTTCAATCTGGTTTTATCCGGTTTAAACCGGTTCAATCCGATTTTATCCGGTTTAAACCGGTTCATTCCGTTTTTATCCGGTTAAGACTGGTTTGAAACGGTTCAATCCTGTTTTATCCGCTTTAAACCGGTTCATTCCGGTTTTATCCGTTTAAAACCGGTTTGAAACGGTTCAATCCGGTTTTATCCGGTTTAAACCGGTTCAATCCGTTTTTATCCGGTTTAAACCAGTTCACTCCGGTTTTCTCCGGTTTAAACCGGTTTGAACCGGTTCAATCCAGTTTTATCTGGTTTAAACCGGTTCAATCTGGTTTTATCCTTTTGAAACCGGTTTTATCCGGTTTAGACCGGTTTAAACCAGTTCAATCCGGTTTTAATCGGCTTAAACTGGTTCAATCTGGTTTTATCCGGTTTAAACCACTTTAAAACGGTTTAATCCGGTTTTATCCGGTTTAAACCAGTTTGAACCGGTTCAATCCGGTTTTATCCGGTTTAAACCGGTTTAAACCGGTTCAATCCGGTTTTATCTCGTTTAGACCGGTTCTATCCGGTTCTATCCTTTTTAAATCGGATTAAACTGGTTCTGTCCTGTTCTATCCTGTTTTAACTGGATTAAACCAGTTCAATCCGGTTTTATCCGGTTTAAACCGGTTCTATCCGTTTCTATCTGGTTTAAACGGGTTTAAACTGGTTCAATCCGGTTTTATCCGTTTTAAACCGGTTCAATCTGATTTTATCCAGTTTAAACTGTTTCAATTTGGTTTTATCCGGTTTAAACCGTTTTGAACCGGTTCAATGCGGTTTTATCCGGTTTAAACCGGTTTAAACTGGGTCAATCCGGTTTTATCCAGTTTAAACCTGTTCTATCCGGTTCTATCCGGTTGAAACCGGTTTAAAGCGGTTCAATCCGGTTTTATCCGGTTTAAACCAGTTCAATCCGGTTTTATCCGGTTTCAACCGGTTTACAGCGGTTCAATCCGGTTTTATCCGGTTTATACCGTTTCTATCCGGTTCTATCCTTTTTAAACCGGTTTAAACCAGTTCACTCCGGTTTTATCCGGTTTCAACCTGTTTGAACCGGTTCAATCTGGTCATATCCGGTTTAAACCGGTTTAAGCCGGTTCAATCCGGTTTTATCCGGTTTAAACCGGTTCAAACAGGTTTTATCCGGTTTAAACCAGTTTAAGCCGGTTCAATCCGGTTTTATCCAGTTTAAACCGGTTCTATCCGGTTCTATCCGGTTGAAACCATTTTAAACCGGTTCAATCCGGTTTTATCCGGTTTCAACCGGTTTAAGCTGGTTCAATCCGGTTTTATCCGGTTTAAACCGGTTCAATCTTGTTTTATCCGGTTTAAACCGTTTGAAACCAGTTCAATCCGGTTTTATCTGGTTTAAACCGGTTTAAACCGGTTCAATCCGGTTTTATCCAGTTTAAACCGGTTCTATCCGGTTCTATCCGGTTGAAACCAGTTTAAACCGGTTCAATCCGATTTTATCCGGTTTAAACCGGTTCATTCCGGTTTTATCCGTTTAAAACCGGTTTGAAACGGTTCAATCCGGTTTTATCCGGTTTAAACCGGTTCAATCCGTTTTTATCCGGTTTAAACCAGTTCACTCCGGTTTTATCCAGTTTAAACCGGTTTGAACCGGTTCAATCCGGTTTTATCTGTTTTAAACCGGTTCAATCTGGTTTTATCCTGTTGAAACCGGTTTTATCCGGTTTAGACCGGTTTAAACCAGTTCAAACCGGTTTTAATCGGCTTAAACCAGTTCAATCCGGTTTTATCCTGTTTAAACCGGTTTAAACCCTTTCAATCCGTTTTTATCCGGTTTCAACCGGTTTACAGCAGTTCAATCCGGTTTTATCCGGTTTATACCGTTTCTATCCGGTTCTATCCGTTTTAAACCGCTTTAAACCAGTTCATTCCGGTTTTATCCGGATTAAACCTGTTTGAACCGGTTCAATCCGGTCTTATCCGGTTTAAACCGGTTTAAGCCGGTTCAATTCGGTTTTATCCGGTTTAAACTGGTTCAATCAGGTTTTATCCGGTTTAAACCAGTTCAATCCGGTTTTATCCGGTTTCAACCGGTTTACAGCGGTTCAATCCGGTTTTATCCGGTTTATACCGTTTCTATCCGGTTCTATCCGTTTTAAACCGCTTTAAACCAGTTCATTCCGGTTTTATCCGGATTAAACCTGTTTGAACCGGTTCAATCCGGTCTTATCCGGTTTAAACCGGTTTAAGCCGGTTCAATTCGGTTTTATCCGGTTTAAACTGGTTCAATCAGGTTTTATCCGGTTTAAACCGGTTTAAGCCGGTTCAATCCGGTTTTATCCAGTTTAAACCGGTTCTATCCGGTTCTATCCGGTTGAAACCATTTTAAATCGCTTCAATCCGGTTTTATCCGGTTTAAACCGGTTCTATCCAGTTCTATCCGGTTGAAACTGGTTTAAACCGGTTCAATCCGGTTTTATCCGGTTTAAACCAGTTCAATCCTGTTTTATCCGGTTTAAACCGGTTTAAACCGGTTCAATCCGGTTTTATCCGGTTTAAACCGGTTCTATCCGGTTCTATCCGGTTCTATCCGGTTTGAACCAGTTCAATCCGGTTTTATCCGGTTTAAACCGGTTTAAGCATGTTCAATCCCCTTTTATCCAGTTTAAACCGGTTCTATCCGGTTCTATCCGGTTGAAAGCAGTTTAAACCGGTTCAATCCGATTTTATCCGGTTTAAACCGATTCATTCCGGTTTTATCCGTTTAAAACCGGTTTGAAACGGTTCAATCCGGTTTTATCCGGTTTAAACCGGTTCAATCCGTTTTTATCCGGTTTAAACCAGTTCACTCCGGTTTTATCCGGTTTAAACCGGTTTGAACCGGTTCAATCCGGTTTTATCTGTTTTAAACCGGTTCAATCTGGTTTTATCCTGTTGAAACCGGTTTTATCCAGTTTAGACTGGTTTAAACCAGTTCAAACCGGTTTTAATCGGCTTAAACCAGTTCAATCCGGTTTTATCCTGTTTAAACCGGTTTAAACCCTTTCAATCCGTTTTTATCCGGTTTCAACCGGTTTACAGCAGTTCAATCCGGTTTTATCCGGTTTATACCGTTTCTATCCTGTTCTATCCGTTTTAAACCGCTTTAAACCAGTTCATTCCGGTTTTATCCGGATTAAACCTGTTTGAACCGGTTCAATCCGGTCTTATCCGGTTTAAACCGGATTAAGCCGGTTCAATTCGGTTTTATCCGGTTTAAACTGGTTCAATCAGGTTTTATCCGGTTTAAACCGGTTTAAGCCGGTTCAATCCGGTTTTATCCAGTTTAAACCGGTTCTATCCGGTTCTATCCGGTTGAAACCATTTTAAACCGGTTCAACCCGGTTTTATCCGGTTTAAACCGGTTTAAGCTGGTTCAATCCAGTTTTATCCGGTTTAAACCGGTTCAATCTTGTTATATCCGGTTTAAACCGTTTGAAACCAGTTCAATCCGGTTTTATCTGGTTTAGACCAGTTCAAACCGGTTCAATCCGGTTTTATCCAGTTTAAACCAGTTCTATCCATTTCTATCTGGTTTAAACCGGTTTAAACTGGTTCAATCCGGTTTTATTCGGTTTAAACTGGTTCTATCCGTTTTAAACCGGTTTAAAACAGTTCATTCCGGTTTTATCCGGTTTAAACTGGTTTAAACCGGTTCAATCCGGTTTTATCCGGTTTAAACCAGTTCAATCCTGTTTTATCCGGTTTGAACCGGTTTAAACCGGTTCAATCCGGTTTTATCCGGTTTAAACCGGTTCTATCCGGTTCTATCCGGTTCTATCCGGTTTGAAACGGTTCAATCCGGTTTTATCCGGTTTAAACCGGTTTAAGCCGGTTCAATCCGGTTTTATCCAGTTTAAACCGGTTCTATCCGGTTCTATCCGGTTGAAAGCAGTTTAAACCGGTTCAATCTGGTTTTATCCGGTTTAAACCGGTTCAATCCGATTTTATCCGGTTTAAACCGGTTCATTCCGGTTTTATCCGGTTAAGACCGGTTTGAAACGGTTCAATCCTGTTTTATCCGGTTTAAACCGGTTCATTCCGGTTTTATCCGTTTAAAACCGGTTTAAACCGGTTCAATCCGTTTTTATCCGGTTTAAACCAGTTCACTCCGGTTTTCTCCGTTTTAAACCGGTTTGAACCGGTTCAATCCAGTTTTATCTGGTTTAAACCGGTTCAATCTGGTTTTATCCTTTTGAAACCGGTTTTATCCGGTTTAGACCGGTTTAAACCAGTTCAATCCGGTTTTAATCGGCTTAAACTGGTTCAATCTGGTTTTATCCGGTTTAAACCACTTTAAAACGGTTTAATCCGGTTTTATCCGGTTTAAACCAGTTTGAACTGGTTCAATCCGGTTTTATCCGGTTTAAACCGGTTTAAACCGGTTCAATCCGGTTTTATCTCGTTTAGACCGGTTCTATCCGGTTCTATCCTTTTTAAATCGGATTAAACTGGTTCTGTCCTGTTCTATCCTGTTTTAACTGGATTAAACCAGTTCAATCCGGTTTTATCCGGTTTAAACCGGTTCTATCCGTTTCTATCTGGTTTAAACGGGTTTAAACTGGTTCAATCCGGTTTTATCCGTTTTAAACCGGTTCAATCTGATTTTATCCGGTTTAAACTGTTTCAATTTGGTTTTATCCGGTTTAAACCGTTTTGAACCGGTTCAATGCGGGTTTATCCGGTTTAAACCGGTTTAAACTGGGTCAATCCGGTTTTATCCAGTTTAAACCTGTTCTATCCGGTTCTATCCGGTTGAAACCGGTTTAAAGCGGTTCAATCTGGTTTTATCCGGTTTAAACCAGTTCAATCCGGTTTTATCCGGTTTCAACCGGTTTACAGCGGTTCAATCCGGTTTTATCCGGTTTATACCGTTTCTATCCGGTTCTATCCGTTTTAAACCGCTTTAAACCAGTTCATTCCGGTTTTATCCGGATTAAACCTGTTTGAACCGGTTCAATCCGGTCTTATCCGGTTTAAACCGGTTTAAGCCGGTTCAATTCGGTTTTATCCGGTTTAAACTGGTTCAATCAGGTTTTATCCGGTTTAAACCGGTTTAAGCCGGTTCAATCCGGTTTTATCCAGTTTAAACCGGTTCTATCCGGTTCTATCCGGTTGAAACCATTTTAAATCGCTTCAATCCGGTTTTATCCGGTTTAAACCGGTTCTATCCAGTTCTATCCGGTTGAAACTGGTTTAAACCGGTTCAATCCGGTTTTATCCGGTTTAAACCAGTTCAATCCTGTTTTATCCGGTTTAAACCGGTTTAAACCGGTTCAATCCGGTTTTATCCGGTTTAAACCGGTTCTATCCGGTTCTATCCGGTTCTATCCGGTTTGAACCAGTTCAATCCGGTTTTATCCGGTTTAAACCGGTTTAAGCATGTTCAATCCCCTTTTATCCAGTTTAAACCGGTTCTATCCGGTTCTATCCGGTTGAAAGCAGTTTAAACCGGTTCAATCCGATTTTATCCGGTTTAAACCGATTCATTCCGGTTTTATCCGTTTAAAACCGGTTTGAAACGGTTCAATCCGGTTTTATCCGGTTTAAACCGGTTCAATCCGTTTTTATCCGGTTTAAACCAGTTCACTCCGGTTTTATCCGGTTTAAACCGGTTTGAACCGGTTCAATCCGGTTTTATCTGTTTTAAACCGGTTCAATCTGGTTTTATCCTGTTGAAACCGGTTTTATCCAGTTTAGACTGGTTTAAACCAGTTCAAACCGGTTTTAATCGGCTTAAACCAGTTCAATCCGGTTTTATCCTGTTTAAACCGGTTTAAACCCTTTCAATCCGTTTTTATCCGGTTTCAACCGGTTTACAGCAGTTCAATCCGGTTTTATCCGGTTTATACCGTTTCTATCCTGTTCTATCCGTTTTAAACCGCTTTAAACCAGTTCATTCCGGTTTTATCCGGATTAAACCTGTTTGAACCGGTTCAATCCGGTCTTATCCGGTTTAAACCGGATTAAGCCGGTTCAATTCGGTTTTATCCGGTTTAAACTGGTTCAATCAGGTTTTATCCGGTTTAAACCGGTTTAAGCCGGTTCAATCCGGTTTTATCCAGTTTAAACCGGTTCTATCCGGTTCTATCCGGTTGAAACCATTTTAAACCGGTTCAACCCGGTTTTATCCGGTTTAAACCGGTTTAAGCTGGTTCAATCCAGTTTTATCCGGTTTAAACCGGTTCAATCTTGTTATATCCGGTTTAAACCGTTTGAAACCAGTTCAATCCGGTTTTATCTGGTTTAGACCAGTTCAAACCGGTTCAATCCGGTTTTATCCAGTTTAAACCAGTTCTATCCATTTCTATCTGGTTTAAACCGGTTTAAACTGGTTCAATCCGGTTTTATTCGGTTTAAACTGGTTCTATCCGTTTTAAACCGGTTTAAAACAGTTCATTCCGGTTTTATCCGGTTTAAACCGGTTTAAGCCGGTTCAATCCGGTTTTATCTGGTTTAAACCAGTTTAAGCCGGTTCAATCCGGTTTTATCCGGTTTAAACTGGTTCTATTCGTTTCCATCTGGTTTAAAAGGGTTTAAACTGGTTCAATCCGGTTTTATACGTTTTAAACCAGTTCAATCTGATTTTATCCGGTTTAAACTGGTTCAATTTGGTTTTATCCGGTTTCAACCGGTTTGAACCGGTTCAATCCGGTTTTATCCGGTTTAAACCGGTTTAAACCGGGTCAATCCGGTTTTATCCGGTTTAAACCTCTTCAATCCGGTTTTCTCCAGTTTAAACCGGTTTATACCAGTTCAATCCGGTTTTATCCGCTTTAAACCGGTTTAAACCGGTTCAATCGGTTTTTATCTGGTTTAAACCGGATTAAACCGGTTCTATCCGGTTTTATCCATTTTAAACCGGTTCAATCCGTTTTTTCCGGTTTAAACCGGTTTAAACCAGTTCATTCCGGTTTTATCCGGTTTAAGCCGGATCAATCCTGTTTAAACCGTTTCAATCTGGTTTTATCCGGTTTTAACCGGTTTAAACCACTTCAATCCGGTTTTATCCGGTTTAAACCGGTTCTATCCAGTTCTATCCGGTTGAAACTGGTTTAAACCGGTTCAATCCGGTTTTATCCGGTTTAAACCAGTTCAATCCTGTTTTATCCGGTTTAAACCGGTTTAAACCGGTTCAATCCGGTTTTATCCGGTTTAAACCGGTTCTATCCGGTTCTATCCGTTTCTATCCGGTTTGAACCGGTTCAATCCGGTTTTATCCGGTTTAAACCGGTTTAAGCAGGTTCAATCCGGTTTTATCCAGTTTAAACCGGTTCTATCCAGTTCTATCCGGTTGAAAGCAGTTTAAACCGGTTCAATCTGGTTTTATGCGGTTTAAACCGGTTCAATCCGATTTTATCCGGTTTAAACCGGTTCATTCCGGTTTTATCCGGTTAAGACCGGTTTGAAACGGTTCAATCCTGTTTTATCCGGTTTAAACCGGTTCATTCCGGTTTTATCCGTTTAAAACCGGTTTGAAACGGTTCAATCCGGTTTTATCCGGTTTAAACCGGTTCAATCCGTTTTTATCCGGTTTAAACCAGTTCACTCCGGTTTTCTCCGGTTTAAACCGGTTTGAACCGGTTCAATCCAGTTTTATCTGGTTTAAACCGGTTCAATCTGGTTTTATCCTTTTGAAACCGGTTTTATCCGGTTTAGACCGGTTTAAACCAGTTCAATCCGGTTTTAATCGGCTTAAACTGGTTCAATCTGGTTTTATCTGGTTTAAACCACTTTAAAACGGTTTAATCCGGTTTTATCCGGTTTAAGCCGGTTTGAACCGGTTCAATCCGGTTTTATCTGTTTTAAACCGGTTCAATCTGGTTTTATTCTGTTGAAACCGGTTTTATCCGGTTTAGACCGGTTTAAACCAGTTCAAACCAGTTTTAATCGGCTTAAACCAGTTCAATCCGGTTTTATCCTGTTTAAACCGGTTTAAAACCTTTCAATCCGTTTTTATCCGGTTTCAACCGGTTTACAGCAGTTCAATCCGGTTTTATCCGGTTTATACCGTTTCTATCCGGTTCTATCCGTTTTAAACCGCTTTAAACCAGTTCATTCCGGTTTTATCCGGATTAAACCTGTTTGAACCGGTTCAATCCGGTCTTATCCGGTTTAAACCGGTTTAAGCCGGTTCAATTCGGTTTTATCCGGTTTGAACTGGTTCAATCAGGTCTTATCCGGTTTAAACCGGTTTAAGCCGGTTCAATCCGGTTTTATCCAGTTTAAACCGGTTCTATCCGGTTCTATCCGGTTGAAACCATTTTAAACCGGTTCAATCCGGTTTTATCCGGTTTAAACCGGTTTAAGCTGGTTCAATCCAGTTTTATCCGGTTTAAACCGGTTCAATCTTGTTATATCCGGTTTAAACCGTTTGAAACCAGTTCAATCCGGTTTTATCTGGTTTAGACCAGTTCAAACCGGTTCAATCCGGTTTTATCCAGTTTAAACCAGTTCTATCCATTTCTATCTGGTTTAAACCGGTTTAAACTGGTTCAATCCGGTTTTATCCGGTTTAAACTGGTTCTATCCGTTTTAAACCGGTTTAAAACAGTTCATTCCGGTTTTATCCGGTTTAAACCGGTTTAAGCCGGTTCAATCCGGTTTTATCTGGTTTAAACCGGATTAAGCCGGTTCAATCCGGTTTTATCCGGTTTAAACTGGTTCTATTCGTTTCCATCTGGTTTAAAAGGGTTTAAACTGGTTCAATCCGGTTTTATACGTTTTAAACCAGTTCAATCTGATTTTAACCGGTTTAAACTGGTTCAATTTGGTTTTATCCGGTTTCAACCGGTTTGAACCGGTTCAATCCGGTTTTATCCGGTTTAAACCGGTTTAAACCGGGTCAATCCGGTTTTATCCGGTTTAAACCTCTTCAATCCGGTTTTCTCCAGTTTAAACCGGTTTATACCAGTTCAATCCGGTTTTATCCGCTTTAAACCGGTTTAAACCGGTTCAATCGGTTTTTATCTGGTTTAAACCGGATTAAACCGGTTCTATCCGGTTTTATCCATTTTAAACCGGTTCAATCCGTTTTTTCCGGTTTAAACCGGTTTAAACCAGTTCATTCCGGTTTTATCCGGTTTAAGCCGGATCAATCCGGTTTAAACCGTTTCAATCTGGTTTTATCCGGTTTTAACCAGTTTAAACCGCTTCAATCCGGTTTTATCCGGTTTAAACCGGTTCTATCCAGTTCTATCCGGTTGAAACTGGTTTAAACCGGTTCTATCCGGTTTTATCCGGTTTAAACCAGTTCAATCCTGTTTTATCCGGTTTAAACCGGTTTAAACCGGTTCAATCCGGTTTTATCCGGTTTAAACCGGTTCTATCCGGTTCTATCCGGTTCTATCCGGTTTGAACCAGTTCAATCCGGTTTTATCCGGTTTAAACCGGTTTAAGCATTTTCAATCCGGTTTTATCCAGTTTAAACCGGTTCTATCCGGTTCTATCCGGTTGAAAGCAGTTTAAACCGGTTCAATCCGATTTTATCCGGTTTAAACCGGTTCATTCCGGTTTTATCCGTTTAAAACCGGTTTGAAACGGTTCCATCCGGTTTTATCCGGTTTAAACCGGTTCAATCCGTTTTTATCCGGTTTAAACCAGTTCACTCCGGTTTTCTCCGTTTTAAACCGGTTTGAACCGGTTCAATCCAGTTTTATCTGGTTTAAACCGGTTCAATCTGGTTTTATCCTTTTGAAACCGGTTTTATCCGGTTTAGACCTGTTTAAACCAGTTCAATCCGGTTTTAATCGGCTTAAACTGGTTCAATCTGGTTTTATCCGGTTTAAACCACTTTAAAACGGTTTAATCCGGTTTTATCCGGTTTAAACCAGTTTGAACCGGTTCAATCCGGTTTTATCCGGTTTAAACCGGTTTAAACCGGTTCAATCCGGTTTTATCTCATTTAGACCGGTTCTATCCGGTTCTATCCTTTTTAAATCGGATTAAACTGGTTCTGTCCTGTTCTATCCTGTTTTAACTGGATTAAACCAGTTCAATCCGGTTTTATCCGGTTTAAACCGGTTCTATCCGTTTCTATCTGGTTTAAACGGGTTTAAACTGGTTCAATCCGGTTTTATCCGTTTTAAACCGGTTCAATCTGATTTTATCCGTTTTAAATGGTTTCAATTTGGTTTTATCCGGTTTAAACCGTTTTGAACCGGTTCAATGCGGTTTTATCCGGTTTAAACCGGTTTAAACTGGGTCAATCCGGTTTTATCCAGTTTAAACCGGTTCTATCCGGTTCTATCCGGTTGAAACCAGTTTAAACCGGTTCAATCCGATTTTATCCGGTTTAAACCAGTTCACTCCGGTTTTATCCGGTTTAAACCGGTTTGAACCGGTTCAATCCGGTTTTATCTGTTTTAAACCGGTTCAATCTGGTTTTATCCTGTTGAAACCGGTTTTATCCGGTTTAGACCGGTTTAAACCAGTTCAAACCGGTTTTAATCGGCTTAAACCAGTTCAATCCGGTTTTATCCTGTTTAAACCGGTTTAAACCCTTTCAATCCGTTTTTATCCGGTTTCAACCGGTTTACAGCAGTTCAATCCGGTTTTATCCGGTTTATACCGTTTCTATCCGGTTCTATCCGTTTTAAACCGCTTTAAACCAGTTCATTCCGGTTTTATCCGGATTAAACCTGTTTGAACCGGTTCAATCCGGTCTTATCCGGTTTAAACCGGTTTAAGCCGGTTCAATTCGGTTTTATCCGGTTTAAACTGGTTCAATCATGTTTTATCCTGTTTAAACCGGTTTAAGCCGGTTCAATCCGTTTTTATCCAGTTTAAACCGGTTCTATCCGGTTCTATCCGGTTGAAACCATTTTAAACCGGTTCAATCCGGTTTTATCCGGTTTAAACCGGTTTAAGCTGGTTCAATCCAGTTTTATCCGGTTTAAACCGGTTCAATCTTGTTATATCCGGTTTAAACCGTTTGAAACCAGTTCAATCCGGTTTTATCTGGTTTAGACCAGTTCAAACCGGTTCAATCCGGTTTTATCCAGTTTAAACCAGTTCTATCCATTTCTATCTGGTTTAAACCGGTTTAAACTGGTTCAATCCGGTTTTATCCGGTTTAAACTGGTTCTATCCGTTTTAAACCGGTTTAAAACAGTTCATTCCGGTTTTATCCGGTTTAAACCGGTTTAAGCCGGTTCAATCCGGTTTTATCTGGTTTAAACCGGTTTAAGCCGGTTCAATCCGGTTTTATCCGGTTTAAACTGGTTCTATTCGTTTCCATCTGGTTTAAAAGGGTTTAAACTGGTTCAATCCGGTTTTATACGTTTTAAACCAGTTCAATCTGATTTTAACCGGTTTAAACTGGTTCAATTTGGTTTTATCCGGTTTCAACCGGTTTGAACCGGTTCAATCCGGTTTTATCCGGTTTAAACCGGTTTAAACCGGGTCAATCCGGTTTTATCCGGTTTAAACCTCTTCAATCCGGTTTTATCCGCTTTAAACCGGTTTAAACCGGTTCAATCGGTTTTTATCTGGTTTAAACCGGATTAAACCGGTTCTATCCGGTTTTATCCATTTTAAACCGGTTCAATCCGTTTTTTCCGGTTTAAACCGGTTTAAACCAGTTCATTCCGGTTTTATCCGGTTTAAGTCGGATCAATCCGGTTTAAACCGTTTCAATCTGGTTTTATCCGGTTTTAACCGGTTTAAACCGCTTCAATCCGGTTTTATCCGGTTTAAAACGGTTCTATCCAGTTCTATCCGGTTGAAACTGGTTTAAACTGGTTCAATCCGGTTTTATCCGGTTTAAACCAGTTCAATCCTGTTTTATCCGGTTTGAACCGGTTTAAACCGGTTCAATCCGGTTTTATCCGGTTTAAACCGGTTCTATCCGGTTCTATCCGGTTCTATCCGGTTTGAAACGGTTCAATCCGGTTTTATCCGGTTTAAACCGGTTTAAGCCGGTTCAATCCGGTTTTATCCAGTTTAAACCGGTTCTATCCGGTTCTATCCGGTTGAAAGCAGTTTAAACCGGTTCAATCTGGTTTTATCCGGTTTAAAACCGGTTCAATCCGATTTTATCCGGTTTAAACCGGTTCATTCCGGTTTTATCCGGTTAAGACCGGTTTGAAACGGTTCAATCCTGTTTTATCCGGTTTAAACCGGTTCATTCCGGTTTTATCCGTTTAAAACCGGTTTAAACCGGTTCAATCCGTTTTTATCCGGTTTAAACCAGTTCACTCGGTTTTCTCCGTTTTAAACCGGTTTGAACCGGTTCAATCCAGTTTTATCTGGTTTAAACCGGTTCAATCTGGTTTTATCCTTTTGAAACCGGTTTTATCCGGTTTAGACCGGTTTAAACCAGTTCAATCCGGTTTTAATCGGCTTAAACTGGTTCAATCTGGTTTTATCCGGTTTAAAACCACTTTAAAACGGTTTAATCCGGTTTTATCCGGTTTAAACCAGTTTGAACTGGTTCAATCCGGTTTTATCCGGTTTAAACCGGTTTAAACCGGTTCAATCCGGTTTTATCTCGTTTAGACCGGTTCTATCCGGTTCTATCCTTTTTAAATCGGATTAAACTGGTTCTGTCCTGTTCTATCCTGTTTTAACTGGATTAAACCAGTTCAATCCGGTTTTATCCGGTTTAAACCGGTTCTATCCGTTTCTATCTGGTTTAAACGGGTTTAAACTGGTTCAATCCGGTTTTTATCCGTTTTAAACCGGTTCAATCTGATTTTATCCGGTTTAAACTGTTTCAATTTGGTTTTATCCGGTTTAAACCGTTTTGAACCGGTTCAATGCGGGTTTATCCGGTTTAAACCGGTTTAAACTGGGTCAATCCGGTTTTATCCAGTTTAAACCTGTTCTATCCGGTTCTATCCGGTTGAAACCGGTTTAAAAGCGGTTCAATCTGGTTTTATCCGGTTTAAACCAGTTCAATCCGGTTTTATCCGGTTTCAACCGGTTTACAGCGGTTCAATCCGGTTTTATCCGGTTTATACCGTTTCTATCCGGTTCTATCCTTTTTAAACCGGTTAAACCAGTTCACTCCGGTTTTATCCGGTTTAAAACCTGTTTGAACCGGTTCAATCTGGTCATATCCGGTTTAAACCGGTTTAAGCCGGTTCAATCCGGTTTTATCCGGTTTAAACCGGTTCAATCAGGTTTTATCCGGTTTAAACCGGTTTAAGCCGGTTCAATCCGGTTTTATCCAGTTTAAACCGGTTCTATCCGGTTCTATCCGGTTGAAACCATTTTAAACCAGTTCAATCCGGTTTTATCCGGTTTCAACCGGTTTAAGCTGGTTCAATCCGGTTTTATCCGGTTTAAACCGGTTCAATCTTGTTTTATCCGGTTTAAACCGTTTGAAACCAGTTCAATCCGGTTTTATCTGGTTTAAACCGGTTTAAACCGGTTCAATCCGGTTTTATCCAGTTTAAACCGGTTCTATCCGGTTCTATCCGGTTGAAACCAGTTTAAACCGGTTCAATCCGATTTTATCCGGTTTAAACCGGTTCATTCCGGTTTTATCCGTTTAAAACCGGTTTGAAACGGTTCAATCCGGTTTTATCCGGTTTAAACCGGTTCAATCCGTTTTTATCCGGTTTAAACCAGTTCACTCCGGTTTTATCCGGTTTAAACCGGTTTGAACCGGTTCAATCCGGTTTTATCTGTTTTAAACCGGTTCAATCTGGTTTTATCCTGTTGAAACCGGTTTTATCCGGTTTAGACCGGTTTAAACCAGTTCAAACCGGTTTTAATCGGCTTAAACCAGTTCAATCCGGTTTTATCCTGTTTAAACCGGTTTAAACCCTTTCAATCCGTTTTTATCCGCTTTCAACCGGTTTACAGCAGTTCAATCCGGTTTTATCCGGTTTATACCGTTTCTATCCGGTTCTATCCGTTTTAAACCGCTTTAAACCAGTTCATTCCGGTTTTATCCGGATTAAACCTGTTTGAACCGGTTCAATCCGGTCTTATCCGATTTAAACCGGTTTAAGCCGGTTCAATTCGGTTTTATCCGGTTTAAACTGGTTCAATCAGGTTTTATCCGGTTTAAACCGGTTTAAGCCGGTTCAATCCGGTTTTATCCAGTTTAAACCGGTTCTATCCGGTTCTATCCGGTTGAAACCATTTTAAACCGGTTCAATCCGGTTTTATCCGGTTTAAACCGGTTTAAGCTGGTTCAATCCAGTTTTATCCGGTTTAAACCGGTTCAATCTTGTTATATCCGGTTTAAACCGTTTGAAACCAGTTCAATCCGGTTTTATCTGGTTTAGACCAGTTCAAACCGGTTCAATCCGGTTTTATCCAGTTTAAACCAGTTCTATCCATTTCTATCTGGTTTAAACCGGTTTAAACTGGTTCAATCCGGTTTTATCCGGTTTAAACTGGTTCTATCCGTTTTAAACCGGTTTAAAACAGTTCATTCCGGTTTTATCCGGTTTAAACCGGTTTAAGCCGGTTCAATCCGGTTTTATATGGTTTAAACCGGTTTAAGCCGGTTCAATCCGGTTTTATCCGGTTTAAACTGGTTCTATTCGTTTCCATCTGGTTTAAAAGGGTTTAAACTGGTTCAATCCGGTTTTATACGTTTTAAACCAGTTCAATCTGATTTTATCCGGTTTAAACTGGTTCAATTTGGTTTTATCCGGTTTCAACCGGTTTGAACCGGTTCAATCCGGTTTTATCCGGTTTAAACCGGTTTAAACCGGGTCAATCCGGTTTTCTCCGGTTTAAACCTCTTCAATCCGGTTTTCTCCAGTTTATACCGGTTTATACCAGTTCAATCCGGTTTTATCCGCTTTAAACCGGTTTAAACCGGTTCAATCGGTTTTTATCTGGTTTAAACCGGATTAAACCGGTTCTATCCGGTTTTATCCATTTTAAACCAGTTCAATCCGTTTTTTCCGGTTTAAACCAGTTTAAACCGGTTCATTCCGGTTTTATCCGTTTAAAACCGGTTTGAAACGGTTCAATCCGGTTTTATCCGGTTTAAACCGGTTCAATCCGTTTTTATCCGGTTTAAACCAGTTCACTCCGGTTTTATCCGGTTTAAACCGGTTTGAACCGGTTCAATCCGGTTCTATCCGTTTCTATCCGGTTTGAACCGGTTCAATCAGGTTTTATCCGGTTTAAACCGGTTTAAGCAGGTTCAATCCGATTTTATCCAGTTTAAACCGGTTCTATCCGGTTCTATCCGGTTGAAAGCAGTTTAAACCGGTTCAATCTGGTTTTATCCGGTTTAAACCGGTTCAATCCGATTTTATCCGGTTTAAACCGGTTCATTCCGGTTTTATCCGGTTAAGACCGGTTTGAAACGGTTCAATCCTGTTTTGTCCGGTTTAAACCGGTTCATTCCGGTTTTATCCGTTTAAAACCGGTTTGAAACGGTTCAATCCGGTTTTATCCGGTTTAAACCGGTTCAATCCGTTTTTATCCGGTTTAAACCAGTTCACTCCGGTTTTCTCCGGTTTAAACCGGTTTGAACCGGTTCAATCCAGTTTTATCTGGTTTAAACCGGTTCAATCTGGTTTTATCCTTTTGAAACCGGTTTTATCCGGTTTAGACCGGTTTAAACCAGTTCAATCCGGTTTTAATCGGCTTAAACTGGTTCAATCTGGTTTTATCCGGTTTAAACCACTTTAAAACGGTTTAATCCGGTTTTATCCGGTTTAAGCCGGTTTGAACCGGTTCAATCCGGTTTTATGTGTTTTAAACCGGTTCAATCTGGTTTTATTCTGTTGAAAACGGTTTTATCCGGTTTAGACCGGTTTAAACCAGTTCAAACCGGTTTTAATCGGCTTAAACCAGTTCAATCCGGTTTTATCCTGTTTAAACCGGTTTAAACCCTTTCAATCCGTTTTTATCCGGTTTCAACCGGTTTACAGCAGTTCAATCCGGTTTTATCCGGTTTATACCGTTTCTATCCGGTTCTATCCGTTTTAAACCGCTTTAAACCAGTTCATTCCGGTTTTATCCGGATTAAACCAGTTTGAACCGGTTCAATCCGGTCTTATCCGGTTTAAACCGGTTTAAGCCGGTTCAATTCGGTTTTATCCGGTTTGAACTGGTTCAATCAGGTTTTATCCTGTTTAAACCGGTTTAAGCCGGTTCAATCCGGTTTTATCCAGTTTAAACCGGTTCTATCCGGTTCTATCTGGTTGAAACCATTTTAAACCGGTTCAATCCGGTTTTATCCGGTTTAAACCGGTTTAAGCTGGTTCAATCCAGTTTTATCCGGTTTAAACCGGTTCAATCTTGTTATATCCGGTTTAAACCGTTTGAAACCAGTTCAATCCGGTTTTATCTGGTTTAGACCAGTTCAAACCGGTTCAATCCGCTTTTATCCAGTTTAAACCAGTTCTATCCATTTCTATCTGGTTTAAACCGGTTTAAACTGGTTCAATCCGGTTTTATCTGGTTTAAACTGGTTCTATCCGTTTTAAACCGGTTTAAAACAGTTCATTCCGGTTTTATCCGGTTTAAACCGGTTTAAGCCGGTTCAATCCGGTTTTATCTGGTTTAAACTGGTTTAAGCCGGTTCAATCCGGTTTTATCCGGTTTAAACTGGTTCTATTCGTTTCCATCTGGTTTAAAAGGGTTTAAACTGGTTCAATCCGGTTTTATACGTTTTAAACCAGTTCAATCTGATTTTATCCGGTTTAAACTGGTTCAATTTGGTTTTATCCGGTTTCAACCGGTTTGAACCGGTTCAATCCGGTTTTATCCGGTTTAAACCGGTTTAAACCGGGTCAATCCGGTTTTATCCGGTTTAAACCTCTTCAATCCGGTTTTCTCCAGTTTAAACCGGTTTATACCAGTTCAATCCGGTTTTATCCGCTTTAAACCGGTTTAAACCGGTTCAATCGGTTTTTATCTGGTTTAAACCGGATTAAACCGGTTCTATCCGGTTCTATCCATTTTAAACCGGTTCAATCCGTTTTTTCCGGTTTAAACCGGTTTAAACCAGTTCATTCCGGTTTTATCCGGTTTAAGCCGGATCAATCCGGTTTAAACCGTTTCAATCTGGTTTTATCCGGTTTTAACCGGTTTAAACCGCTTCAATCCGGTTTTATCCGGTTTAAACCGGTTCTATCCAGTTCTATCCGGTTGAAACTGGTTTAAACCGGTTCAATCCGGTTTTATCCGGTTTAAACCAGTTCAATCCTGTTTTATCCGGTTTAAACCGGTTTAAACCGGTTCAATCCGGTTTTATCCGGTTTAAACCGGTTCTATCCGGTTCTATCCGGTTCTATCCGTTTTGAACCAGTTCAATCCGGTTTTATCCGGTTTAAACCGGTTTAAGCATGTTCAATCCGGTTTTATCCAGTTTAAACCGGTTCTATCCGGTTCTATCCGGTTGAAAGCAGTTTAAACCGGTTCAATCCGATTTTATCCGGTTTAAATCGGTTCATTCCGGTTTTATCCGTTTAAAACCGGTTTGAAACGGTTCAATCCGGTTTTATCCGGTTTAAACCGGTTCAATCCGTTTTTATCCTGTTTAAACCAGTTCACTCCGGTTTTATCCGGTTTAAACCGGTTTGAACCGGTTCAATCCGGTTTTATCTGTTTTAAACCGGTTCAATCTGGTTTTATCCTGTTGAAACCGGTTTTATCCGGTTTAGACCGGTTTAAACCAGTTCAAACCGGTTTTAATCGGCTTAAACCAGTTCAATCCGGTTTTATCCTGTTTAAACCGGTTTAAACCCTTTCAATCCGTTTTTATCCGGTTTCAACCGGTTTACAGCAGTTCAATCCGGTTTTATCCGGTTTATACCGTTTCTATCCGGTTCTATCCGTTTTAAACCGCTTTAAACCAGTTCATTCCGGTTTTATCCGGATTAAACCTGTTTGAACCGGTTCAATCCGGTCTTATCCGGTTTAAACCGGTTTAAGCCGGTTCAATTCGGTTTTATCCGGTTTGAACTGGTTCAATCAGGTTTTATCCTGTTTAAACCGGTTTAAGCCGGTTCAATCCGGTTTTATCCAGTTTAAACCGGTTCTATCCGGTTCTATCCGGTTGAAACCATTTTAAACCGGTTCAATCCGGTTTTATCCGGTTTAAACCGGTTTAAGCTGGTTCAATCCAGTTTTATCCGGTTTAAACCGGTTCAATCTTGTTATATCCGGTTTAAACCGTTTGAAACCAGTTCAATCCGGTTTTATCTGGTTTAGACCAGTTCAAACCGGTTCAATCCGGTTTTATCCAGTTTAAACCAGTTCTATCCATTTCTATCTGGTTTAAACCGGTTTAAACTGGTTCAATCCGGTTTTATCCGGTTTAAACTGGTTCTATCCGTTTTAAACCGGTTTAAAACAGTTCATTCCGGTTTTATCCGGTTTAAACCGGTTTAAGCCGGTTCAATCCGGTTTTATCTGGTTTAAACCGGTTTAAGCCGGTTCAATCCGGTTTTATCCGGTTTAAACTGGTTCTATTCGTTTCCATCTGGTTTAAAAGGGTTTAAACTGGTTCAATCCGGTTTTATACGTTTTAAACCAGTTCAATCTGACTTTATCCGGTTTAAACTGGTTCAATTTGGTTTTATCCGGTTTCAACCGGTTTGAACCGGTTCAATCCGGTTTTATCCGGTTTAAACCGGTTTAAACCGGGTCAATCCGGTTTTATCCGGTTTAAACCTCTTCAATCCGGTTTTCTCCAGTTTAAACCGGTTTATACCAGTTCAATCCGGTTTTATCCGCTTTAAACCGGTTTAAACCGGTTCAATCGGTTTTTATCTGGTTTAAACCGGATTAAACCGGTTCTATCCGGTTTTATCCATTTTAAACCGGTTCAATCCGTTTTTTCCGGTTTAAACCGGTTTAAACCAGTTCATTCCGGTTTTATCCGGTTTAAGCCGGATCAATCCGGTTTAAACTGTTTCAATCTGGTTTTATCCGGTTTTAACCGGTTTAAACCGCTTCAATCCGGTTTTATCCGGTTTAAACCGGTTCTATCCAGTTCTATCCGGTTGAAACTGGTTTAAACCGGTTCAATCCGGTTTTATCCGGTTTAAACCAGTTCAATCCTGTTTTATCCGGTTTAAACCGGATTAAACCGGTTCAATCCGGTTTTATCCGGTTTAAACCGGTTCTATCCGGTTCTATCCGGTTCTATCCGGTTTGAACCAGTTCAATCCGGTTTTATCCGGTTTAAACCGGTTTAAGCATGTTCAATCCGGTTTTATCCAGTTTAAACCGGTTCTATCCGGTTCTATCCGGTTGAAAGCAGTTTAAACCGGTTCAATCCGATTTTATCCGGTTTAAACCGGTTCATTCCGGTTTTATCCGTTTAAAACTGGTTTGAAACGGTTCAATCCGGTTTTATCCGGTTTAAACCGGTTCAATCCGTTTTTATCCGGTTTAAACCAGTTCACTCCGGTTTTATCCGGTTTAAACCGGTTTGAACCGGTTCAATCCGGTTTTATCTGTTTTAAACCGGTTCAATCTGGTTTTATCCTGTTGAAACCGGTTTTATCCGGTTTAGACCGGTTTAAACCAGTTCAAACCGGTTTTAATCGGCTTAAACCAGTTCAATCCGGTTTTATCCTGTTTAAACCGGTTTAAACCCTTTCAATCCGTTTTTATCCGGTTTCAACCGGTTTACAGCAGTTCAATCCGGTTTTATCCGGTTTATACCGTTTCTATCCGGTTCTATCCGTTTTAAACCGCTTTAAACCAGTTCATTCCGGTTTTATCCGGATTAAACCTGTTTGAACCGGTTCAATCCGGTCTTATCCGGTTTAAACTGGTTTAAGCCGGTTCAATTCGGTTTTATCCGGTTTAAACTGGTTCAATCAGGTTTTATCCGGTTTAAACCGGTTTAAGCCGGTTCAATCCGGTTTTATCCGGTTTAAACCTCTTCAATCCGGTTTTCTCCAGTTTAAACCGGTTTATACCAGTTCAATCCGGTTTTATCCGCTTTAAACCGGTTTAAACCGGTTCAATCGGTTTTTATCTGGTTTAAACCGGATTAAACCGGTTCTATCCGGTTTTATCCATTTTAAACCGGTTCAATCCGTTTTTTCCGGTTTAAACCGGTTTAAACCAGTTCATTCCGGTTTTATCCGGTTTAAGCCGGATCAATCCGGTTTAAACCGTTTCAATCTGGTTTTATCCGGTTTTAACCGGTTTAAACCGCTTCAATCCGGTTTTATCCGGTTTAAACCGGTTCTATCCAGTTCTATCCGGTTGAAACTGGTTTAAACCGGTTCAATCCGGTTTTATCCGGTTTAAACCAGTTCAATCCTGTTTTATCCGGTTTAAACCGGTTTAAACCGGTTCAATCCGGTTTTATCCGGTTTAAACCGGTTCTATCCGGTTCTATCCGGTTCTATCCGGTTTGAACCAGTTCAATCCGGTTTTATCCGGTTTAAACCGGTTTAAGCATGTTCAATCCGGTTTTATCCAGTTTAAACCGGTTCTATCCGGTTCTATCCGGTTGAAAGCAGTTTAAACCGGTTCAATCCGATTTTATCCGGTTTAAATCGGTTCATTCCGGTTTTATCCGTTTAAAACCGGTTTGAAACGGTTCAATCCGGTTTTATCCGGTTTAAACCGGTTCAATCCGTTTTTATCCTGTTTAAACCAGTTCACTCCGGTTTTATCCGGTTTAAACCGGTTTGAACCGGTTCAATCCGGTTTTATCTGTTTTAAACCGGTTCAATCTGGTTTTATCCTGTTGAAACCGGTTTTATCCGGTTTAGACCGGTTTAAACCAGTTCAAACCGGTTTTAATCGGCTTAAACCAGTTCAATCCGGTTTTATCCTGTTTAAACCGGTTTAAACCCTTTCAATCCGTTTTTATCCGGTTTCAACCGGTTTACAGCAGTTCAATCCGGTTTTATCCGGTTTATACCGTTTCTATCCGGTTCTATCCGTTTTAAACCGCTTTAAACCAGTTCATTCCGGTTTTATCCGGATTAAACCTGTTTGAACCGGTTCAATCCGGTCTTATCCGGTTTAAACCGGTTTAAGCCGGTTCAATTCGGTTTTATCCGGTTTGAACTGGTTCAATCAGGTTTTATCCTGTTTAAACCGGTTTAAGCCGGTTCAATCCGGTTTTATCCAGTTTAAACCGGTTCTATCCGGTTCTATCCGGTTGAAACCATTTTAAACCGGTTCAATCCGGTTTTATCCGGTTTAAACCGGTTTAAGCTGGTTCAATCCAGTTTTATCCGGTTTAAACCGGTTCAATCTTGTTATATCCGGTTTAAACCGTTTGAAACCAGTTCAATCCGGTTTTATCTGGTTTAGACCAGTTCAAACCGGTTCAATCCGGTTTTATCCAGTTTAAACCAGTTCTATCCATTTCTATCTGGTTTAAACCGGTTTAAACTGGTTCAATCCGGTTTTATCCGGTTTAAACTGGTTCTATCCGTTTTAAACCGGTTTAAAACAGTTCATTCCGGTTTTATCCGGTTTAAACCGGTTTAAGCCGGTTCAATCCGGTTTTATCTGGTTTAAACCGGTTTAAGCCGGTTCAATCCGGTTTTATCCGGTTTAAACTGGTTCTATTCGTTTCCATCTGGTTTAAAAGGGTTTAAACTGGTTCAATCCGGTTTTATACGTTTTAAACCAGTTCAATCTGATTTTATCCGGTTTAAACTGGTTCAATTTGGTTTTATCCGGTTTCAACCGGTTTGAACCGGTTCAATCCGGTTTTATCCGGTTTAAACCGGTTTAAACCGGGTCAATCCGGTTTTATCCGGTTTAAACCTCTTCAATCCGGTTTTCTCCAGTTTAAACCGGTTTATACCAGTTCAATCCGGTTTTATCCGCTTTAAACCGGTTTAAACCGTTTCAATCGGTTTTTATCTGGTTTATACCGGATTAAACCGGTTCTATCCGGTTTTATCCATTTTAAACCGGTTCAATCCGTTTTTTCCGGTTTAAACCGGTTTAAACCAGTTCATTCCGGTTTTATCCGGTTTAAGCCGGATCAATCCGGTTTAAACCGTTTCAATCTGGTTTTATCCGGTTTTAACCGGTTTAAACCGCTTCAATCCGGTTTTATCCGGTTTAAACCGGTTCTATCCAGTTCTATCCGGTTGAAACTGGTTTAAACCGGTTCAATCCGGTTTTATCCGGTTTAAACCAGTTCAATCCTGTTTTATCCGGTTTAAACCGGTTTAAACCGGTTCAATCCGGTTTTATCCGGTTTAAACCGGTTCTATCCGGTTCTATCCGGTTCTATCCGGTTTGAACCAGTTCAATCCGGTTTTATCCGGTTTAAACCGGTTTAAGCATGTTCAATCCGGTTTTATCCAGTTTAAACCGGTTCTATCCGGTTCTATCCGGTTGAAAGCAGTTTAAACCGGTTCAATCCGATTTTATCCGGTTTAAAACCGGTTCATTCCGGTTTTATCCGTTTAAAACCGGTTTGAAACGTTTCAATCCGGTTTTATCCGGTTTAAACCGGTTCAATCCGTTTTTATCCGGTTTAAACCAGTTCACTCCGGTTTTATCCGGTTTAAACCGGTTTGAACCGGTTCAATCCGGTTTTATCTGTTTTAAACCGGTTCAATCTGGTTTTATCCTGTTGAAACCGGTTTTATCTGGTTTAGACCGGTTTAAACCAGTTCAAACCGGTTTTAATCGGCTTAAACCAGTTCAATCCGGTTTTATCCTGTTTAAACCGGTTTAAACCCTTTCAATCCGTTTTTATCCGGTTTCAACCGGTTTACAGCAGTTCAATCCGGTTTTATCCGGTTTATACCGTTTCTATCCGGTTCTATCCGTTTTAAACCGCTTTAAACCAGTTCATTCCGGTTTTATCCGGATTAAACCTGTTTGAACCGGTTCAATCCGGTCTTATCCGGTTTAAACCGGTTTAAGCCGGTTCAATTCGGTTTTATCCGGTTTAAACTGGTTCAATCAGGTTTTATCCGGTTTAAACCGGTTTAAGCCGGTTCAATCCGGTTTTATCCAGTTTAAACCGGTTCTATCCGGTTCTATCCGGTTGAAACCATTTTAAACCGGTTCAATCCGGTTTTATCCGGTTTAAACCGGTTTAAGCTGGTTCAATCCAGTTTTATCCGGTTTAAACCGGTTCAATCTTGTTATATCCGGTTTAAACCGTTTGAAACCAGTTCAATCCAGTTTTATCTGGTTTAGACCAGTTCAAACCGGTTCAATCCGGTTTTATCCAGTTTAAACCAGTTCTATCCATTTCTATCTGGTTTAAACCGGTTTAAACTGGTTCAATCCGGTTTTATCCGGTTTAAACTGGTTCTATCCGTTTTAAACCGGTTTAAAACAGTTCATTCCGGTTTTATCCGGTTTAAACCGGTTTAAGCCGGTTCAATCCGGTTTTATCTGGTTTAAACCGGTTTAAGCCGGTTCAATCCGGTTTTATCCGGTTTAAACTGGTTCTATTCGTTTCCATCTGGTTTAAAAGGGTTTAAACTGGTTCAATCCGGTTTTATACGTTTTAAACCAGTTCAATCTGATTTTATCCGGTTTAAACTGGTTCAATTTGGTTTTATCCGGTTTCAACCGGTTTGAATCGGTTCAATCCGGTTTTATCCGGTTTAAACCTCTTCAATCCGGTTTTCTCCAGTTTAAACCGGTTTATACCAGTTCAATCCGGTTTTATCCGCTTTAAACCGGTTTAAACCGGTTCAATCGGTTTTTATCTGGTTTAAACCGGATTAAACCGGTTCTATCCGGTTTTATCCATTTTAAACCGGTTCAATCCGTTTTTTCCGGTTTAAACCGGTTTAAACCAGTTCATTCCGGTTTTATCCGGTTTAAGCCGGATCAATCCGGTTTAAACCGTTTCAATCTGGTTTTATCCGGTTTTAACCGGTTTAAACCGCTTCAATCCGGTTTTATCCGGTTTAAACCGGTTCTATCCAGTTCTATCCGGTTGAAACTGGTTTAAACCGGTTCAATCCGGTTTTATCCGGTTTAAACCAGTTCAATCCTGTTTTATCCGGTTTAAACCGGTTTAAACCGGTTCAATCCGGTTTTATCCGGTTTAAACCGGTTCTATCCGGTTCTATCCGTTTCTATCCGGTTTGAACCGGTTCAATCCGGTTTTATCCGGTTTAAACCAGTTTAAGCAGGTTCAATCCGGTTTTATCCAGTTTAAACCGGTTCTATCCGGTTCTATCCGGTTGAAAGCAGTTTAAACCGGTTCAATCTGGTTTTATCCGGTTTAAACCGGTTCAATCCGATTTTATCCGGTTTAAACCGGTTCATTCCGGTTTTATCCGGTTAAGACCGGTTTGAAACCGTTCAATCCTGTTTTATCCGGTTTAAACCGGTTCATTCCGGTTTTATCCGTTTAAAACCGGTTTGAAATGGTTCAATCCGGTTTTATCCGGTTTAAACCAGTTCACTCCGGTTTTCTCCGGTTTAAACCGGTTTGAACCGGTTCAATCCAGTTTTATCTGGTTTAAACCGGTTCAATCTGGTTTTATCCTTTTGAAACCGGTTTTATCCGGTTTAGACCGGTTTAAACCAGTTCAATCCGGTTTTAATCGGCTTAAACTGGTTCAATCTGGTTTTATCCGGTTTAAACCACTTTAAAACGGTTTAATCCGGTTTTATCCGGTTTAAGCCGGTTTGAACCGGTTCAATCCGGTTTTATCTGTTTTAAACCGGTTCAATCTGGTTTTATCCTGTTGAAACCGGTTTTATCCGGTTTAGACCGGTTTAAACCAGTTCAAACCGGTTTTAATCGGCTTAAACCAGTTCAATCCGGTTTTATCCTGTTTAAACCGTTTTAAACCCTTTCAATCCGTTTTTATCCGGTTTCAACCGGTTTACAGCAGTTCAATCCGGTTTTATCCGGTTTATACCGTTTCTATCCGGTTCTATCCGTTTTAAACCGCTTTAAACCAGTTCATTCCGGTTTTATCCGGATTAAACCTGTTTGAACCGGTTCAATCCGGTCTTATCCGGTTTAAACCGGTTTAAGCCGGTTCAATTCGGTTTTATCCGGTTTGAACTGGTTCAATCAGGTTTTATCCGGTTTAAACCGGTTTAAGCCGGTTCAATCCGGTTTTATCCAGTTTAAACCGGTTCTATCCGGTTCTATCCGGTTGAAACCATTTTAAACCGGTTCAATCCGGTTTTATCCGGTTTAAACCGGTTTAAGCTGGTTCAATCCAGTTTTATCCGGTTTAAACCGGTTCAATCTTGTTATATCCGGTTTAAACCGTTTGAAACCAGTTCAATCCGGTTTTATCTGGTTTAGACCAGTTCAAACCGGTTCAATCCGGTTTTATCCAGTTTAAACCAGTTCTATCCATTTCTATCTGGTTTAAACCGGTTTAAAACTGGTTCAATCCGGTTTTATCCGGTTTAAACTGGTTCTATCCGTTTTAAACCGGTTTAAAACAGTTCATTCCGGTTTTATCCGGTTTAAACCGGTTTAAGCCGGTTCAATCCGGTTTTATCTGGTTTAAACCGGTTTAAGCCGGTTCAATCCGGTTTTATCCGGTTTAAACTGGTTCTATTCGTTTCCATCTGGTTTAAAAGGGTTTAAACTGGTTCAATCCGGTTTTATACGTTTTAAACCAGTTCAATCTGATTTTATCCGGTTTACACTGGTTCAATTTGGTTTTATCCGGTTTCAACCGGTTTGAACCGGTTCAATCCGGTTTTATCCGGTTTGAACCGGTTTAAACCGGGTCAATCCGGTTTTATCCGGTTTAAACCTCTTCAATCCGGTTTTCTCCAGTTTAAACCGGTTTATACCAGTTCAATCCGGTTTTATCCGCTTTAAACCGGTTTAAACCGGTTCAATCGGTTTTTATCTGGTTTAAACCGGATTAAACCGGTTCTATCCGGTTTTATCCATTTTAAACCGGTTCAATCCGTTTTTTTCCGGTTTAAACCGGTTTAAACCAGTTCATTCCGGTTTTATCCGGTTTAAGCCGGATCAATCCGGTTTAAACCGTTTCAATCTGGTTTTATCCGGTTTTAACCGGTTTAAACCGCTTCAATCCGGTTTTATCCGGTTTCAACCGGTTCTATCCAGTTCTATCCGGTTGAAACTGGTTTAAACCGGTTCAATCCGGTTTTATCCGGTTTAAACCAGTTCAATCCTGTTTTATCCGGTTTAAACCGGTTTAAACCGGTTCAATCCGGTTTTATCCGGTTTAAACCGGTTCTATCCGGTTCTATCCGTTTCTATCCGGTTTGAACCGGTTCAATCCGGTTTTATCCGGTTTAAACCGGTTTAAGCAGGTTCAATCCGGTTTTATCCAGTTTAAACCGGTTCTATCCGGTTCTATCCGGTTGAAAGCAGTTTAAACCGGTTCAATCTGTTTTTATCCGGTTTAAACCGGTTCAATCCGATTTTATCCGGTTTAAACCGGTTCATTCCGGTTTTATCCGGTTAAGACCGGTTTGAAACGGTTCAATCCGGTTTTATCCGGTTTAAACCGGTTCATTCCGGTTTTATCCGTTTAAAACCGGTTTGAAACGGTTCAATCCGGTTTTATCCGGTTTAAACCGGTTCAATCCGTTTTTATCCGGTTTTAAACCGGTTCACTCCGGTTTTCTCCGGTTTAAACCGGTTTGAACCGGTTCAATCCGGTTTTATCTGGTTTAAACCGGTTCAATCTGGTTTTATCCTTTTGAAACCGGTTTTATCCGGTTTAGACCGGTTTAAACCGGTTCAATCCGGTTTTAATCGGCTTAAACTGGTTCAATCTGGTTTTATCCGGTTTAAACCACTTTAAAACGGTTTAATCCGGTTTTATCCGGTTTAAGCCGGTTTGAACCGGTTCAATCCGGTTTTATCTGTTTTAAACCGGTTCAATCTGGTTTTATTCTGTTGAAACCGGTTTTATCCGGTTTAGACCGGTTTAAACCAGTTCAAACCGGTTTTAATCGGCTTAAACCAGTTCAATCCGGTTTTATCCTGTTTAAAACCGGTTTAAACCCTTTCAATCCGTTTTTATCCGGTTTCAACCGGTTTACAGCAGTTCAATCCGGTTTTATCCGGTTTATACCGTTTCTATCCGGTTCTATCCGTTTTAAACCGCTTTAAACCAGTTCATTCCGGTTTTATCCGGATTAAACCTGTTTGAACCGGTTCAATCCGGTCTTATCCGGTTTAAACCGGTTTAAGCCGGTTCAATTCGATTTTATCCGGTTTGAACTGGTTCAATCAGGTTTTATCCTGTTTAAACCGGTTTAAGCCGGTTCAATCCGGTTTTATCCAGTTTAAACCGGTTCTATCCGGTTCTATCCGGTTGAAACCATTTTAAACCGGTTCAATCCGGTTTTATCCGGTTTAAACCGGTTTAAGCTGGTTCAATCCAGTTTTATCCGGTTTAAACCGGTTCAATCTTGTTATATCCGGTTTAAACCTTTTGAAACCAGTTCAATCCGGTTTTATCTGGTTTAGACCAGTTCAAACCGGTTCAATCCGGTTTTATCCAGTTTAAACCAGTTCTATCCATTTCTATCTGGTTTAAACCGGTTTAAACTGGTTCAATCCGGTTTTATCCGGTTTAAACTGGTTCTATCCGTTTTAAACCGGTTTAAAACAGTTCATTCCGGTTTTATCCGGTTTAAACCGGTTTAAGCCGGTTCAATCCGGTTTTATCTGGTTTAAACCGGTTTAAGCCGGTTCAATCCGGTTTTATCCGGTTTAAACTGGTTCTATTCGTTTCCATCTGGTTTAAAAGGGTTTAAACTGGTTCAATCCGGTTTTATACGTTTTAAACCAGTTCAATCTGATTTTATCCGGTTTAAACTGGTTCAATTTGGTTTTATCCGGTTTCAACCGGTTTGAACCGGTTCAATCCGGTTTTATCCGGTTTAAACCGGTTTAAACCGGGTCAATCCGGTTTTATCCGGTTTAAACCTCTTCAATCCGGTTTTCTCCAGTTTAAACCGATTTATACCAGTTCAATCCGGTTTTATCCGCTTTTAAACCGGTTTAAACCGGTTCAATCGGTTTTTATCTGGTTTAAACCGGATTAAACCGGTTCTATCCGGTTTTATCCATTTTAAACCGGTTCAATCCGTTTTTTCCGGTTTAAACCGGTTTAAACCAGTTCATTCCGGTTTTATCCGGTTTAAGCCGGATCAATCCGGTTTAAACCGTTTCAATCTGGTTTTATCTGGTTTTAACCGGTTTTAAACCGCTTCAATCCGGTTTTATCCTGTTTCAACCGGTTCTATCCAGTTCTATCCGGTTGAAACTGGTTTAAACCGGTTCAATCCGGTTTTATCCGGTTTAAACCAATTCAATCCTGTTTTATCCGGTTTAAACCGGTTTAAACCGGTTCAATCCAGTTTTATCCGGTTTAAACCGGTTCTATCCGGTTCTATCCGTTTCTATCCGGTTTGAACCAGTTCAATCCGGTTTTATCCGGTTTAAACCGGTTTAAGCAGGTTCAATCCGGTTTTATCCAGTTTAAACCGGTTCTATCCGGTTCTATCCGGTTGAAAGCAGTTTAAACCGGTTCAATCTGTTTTTATCCGGTTTAAACCGGTTCAATCCGATTTTATCCGGTTTAAACCGGTTCATTCCGGTTTTATCCGGTTAAGACCGGTTTGAAACGGTTCAATCCTGTTTTATCCGGTTTAAACCGGTTCATTCCGGTTTTATCCGTTTAAAACCGGTTTGAAACGGTTCAATCCGGTTTTATCCGGTTTAAACCGGTTCAATCCGTTTTTATCCGGTTTAAACCAGTTCACTCCGGTTTTCTCCGGTTTAAACCGGTTTGAACCGGTTCAATCCAGTATTATCTGGTTTAAACCGGTTCAATCTGGTTTTATCCTTTTGAAACCGGTTTTATCCGGTTTAGACCGGTTTAAACCAGTTCAATCCGGTTTTAATCGGCTTAAACTGGTTCAATCTGGTTTTATCCGGTTTAAACCACTTTAAAACGGTTTAATCCGGTTTTATCCGGTTTAAGCCGGTTTGAACCGGTTCAATCCGGTTTTATCTGTTTTAAACCGGTTCAATCTGGTTTTATTCTGTTGAAACCGGTTTTATCCGGTTTAGACCGGTTTAAACCAGTTCAAACCGGTTTTAATCGGCTTAAACCAGTTCAATCCGGTTTTATCCTGTTTAAACCAGTTTAAACCCTTTCAATCCGTTTTGATCCGGTTTCAACCGGTTTACAGCAGTTCAATCCGGTTTTATCCGGTTTATACCGTTTCTATCCGGTTCTATCCGTTTTAAACCGCTTTAAACCAGTTCATTCCGGTTTTATACGGATTAAACCTGTTTGAACCGGTTCAATCCGGTCTTATCCGGTTTAAACCGGTTTAAGCCGGTTCAATTCGATTTTATCCGGTTTGAACTGGTTCAATCAGGTTTTATCCTGTTTAAACCGGTTTAAGCCAGTTCAATCCGGTTTTATCCAGTTTAAACCGGTTCTATCCGGTTCTATCCGGTTGAAACCATTTTAAACCGGTTCAATCCGGTTTTATCCGGTTTAAACCGGTTTAAGCTGGTTCAATCCAGTTTTATCCGGTTTAAACCGGTTCAATCTTGTTATATCCGGTTTAAACCGTTTGAAACCAGTTCAATCCGGTTTTATCTGGTTTAGACCAGTTCAAACCGGTTCAATCCGGTTTTATCCAGTTTAAACCAGTTCTATCCATTTCTATCTGGTTTAAACCGGTTTAAACTGGTTCAATCCGGTTTTATCCGGTTTAAACTGGTTCTATCCGTTTTAAACCGGTTTAAAACAGTTCATTCCGGTTTTATCCGGTTTAAACCGGTTTAAGCTGGTTCAATCCGGTTTTATCTGGTTTAAACCGGTTTAAGCCGGTTCAATCCGGTTTTATCCGGTTTAAACTGGTTCTATTCGTTTCCATCTGGTTTAAAAGGGTTTAAACTGGTTCAATCCGGTTTTATACGTTTTAAACCAGTTCAATCTGATTTTATCCGGTTTAAACTGGTTCAATTTGGTTTTATCCGGTTTCAACCGGTTTGAACCGGTTCAATCCGGTTTTATCCGGTTTAAACCGGTTTAAACCGGGTCAATCCGGTTTTATCCGGTTTAAACCTCTTCAATCCGGTTTTCTCCAGTTTAAACCGGTTTATACCAGTTCAATCCGGTTTTATCCGCTTTAAACCGGTTTAAACCGGTTCAATCGGTTTTTATCTGGTTTAAACCGGATTAAACCGGTTCTATCCGGTTTTATCCATTTTAAACCGGTTCAATCCGTTTTTTCCGGTTTAAACCGGTTTAAACCAGTTCATTCCGGTTTTATCCGGTTTAAACCAGTTTAAGCAGGTTCAATCCGGTTTTATCCAGTTTAAACCGGTTCTATCCGGTTCTATCCGGTTGAAAGCAGTTTAAACCGGTTCAATCTGGTTTTATCCGGTTTAAACCGGTTCAATCCGATTTTATCCGGTTTAAACCGGTTCATTCCGGTTTTATCCGGTTAAGACCGGTTTGAAACCGTTCAATCCTGTTTTATCCGGTTTAAACCGGTTCATTCCGGTTTTATCCGTTTAAAACCGGTTTGAAATGGTTCAATCCGGTTTTATCCGGTTTAAACCAGTTCACTCCGGTTTTCTCCGGTTTAAACCGGTTTGAACCGGTTCAATCCAGTTTTATCTGGTTTAAACCGGTTCAATCTGGTTTTATCCTTTTGAAACCGGTTTTATCCGGTTTAGACCGGTTTAAACCAGTTCAATCCGGTTTTAATCGGCTTAAACTGGTTCAATCTGGTTTTATCCGGTTTAAACCACTTTAAAACGGTTTAATCCGGTTTTATCCGGTTTAAGCCGGTTTGAACCGGTTCAATCCGGTTTTATCTGTTTTAAACCGGTTCAATCTGGTTTTATCCTGTTGAAACCGGTTTTATCCGGTTTAGACCGGTTTAAACCAGTTCAAACCGGTTTTAATCGGCTTAAACCAGTTCAATCCGGTTTTATCCTGTTTAAACCGTTTTAAACCCTTTCAATCCGTTTTTATCCGGTTTCAACCGGTTTACAGCAGTTCAATCCGGTTTTATCCGGTTTATACCGTTTCTATCCGGTTCTATCCGTTTTAAACCGCTTTAAACCAGTTCATTCCGGTTTTATCCGGATTAAACCTGTTTGAACCGGTTCAATCCGGTCTTATCCGGTTTAAACCGGTTTAAGCCGGTTCAATTCGGTTTTATCCGGTTTGAACTGGTTCAATCAGGTTTTATCCGGTTTAAACCGGTTTAAGCCGGTTCAATCCGGTTTTATCCAGTTTAAACCGGTTCTATCCGGTTCTATCCGGTTGAAACCATTTTAAACCGGTTCAATCCGGTTTATCCGGTTTAAACCGGTTTAAGCTGGTTCAATCCAGTTTTATCCGGTTTAAACCGGTTCAATCTTGTTATATCCGGTTTAAACCGTTTGAAACCAGTTCAATCCGGTTTTATCTGGTTTAGACCAGTTCAAACCGGTTCAATCCGGTTTTATCCAGTTTAAACCAGTTCTATCCATTTCTATCTGGTTTAAACCGGTTTAAACTGGTTCAATCCGGTTTTATCCGGTTTAAACTGGTTCTATCCGTTTAAACCGGTTTAAAAACAGTTCATTCCGGTTTTATCCGGTTTAAACCGGTTTAAGCCGGTTCAATCCGGTTTTATCTGGTTTTAAACCGGTTTAAGCCGGTTCAATCCGGTTTTATCCGGTTTAAACTGGTTCTATTCGTTTCCATCTGGTTTAAAAGGGTTTAAACTGGTTCAATCCGGTTTTATACGTTTTAAACCAGTTCAATCTGATTTTATCCGGTTTACACTGGTTCAATTTGGTTTTATCCGGTTTCAACCGGTTTGAACCGGTTCAATCCGGTTTTATCCGGTTTGAAACCGGTTTTAAACCGGGTCAATCCGGTTTTATCCGTTTAAACCTCTTCAATCCGGTTTTCTCCAGTTTAAACCGGTTTATACCAGTTCAATCCGGTTTTATCCGCTTTAAACCGGTTTTAAACCGGTTCAATCGGTTTTTTATCTGGTTTAAAACCGGATTAAACCGGTTCTATCCGGTTTTATCCATTTTATAACCGGTTCAATCCGTTTTTTCCGGTTTAAACCGGTTTATAAACCAGTTCATTCCGGTTTTATCCGGTTTAAGCCGGATCAATCCGGTTTAAACCGTTTCAATCTGGTTTTATCCGGTTTTAACCGGTTTAAAACCGCTTCAATCCGGTTTTATCCGGTTTCAACCGGTTCTATCCAGTTCTATCCGGTTGAAACTGGTTTAAACCGGTTCAATCCGGTTTTTATCCGGTTTAAACCAGTTCAATCCTGTTTTATCCGGTTTAAACCGGTTTAAACCGGTTCAATCCGGTTTTATCCGGTTTAAACCGGTTCTATCCGGTTCTATCCGTTTCTATCCGGTTTGAACCGGTTCAATCCGGTTTTATCCGGTTTAAACCGGTTTAAGCAGGTTCAATCCGGTTTTATCCAGTTTAAAACCGGTTCTATCCGGTTCTATCCGGTTGAAAGCAGTTAAAACCGGTTCAATCTGTTTTTATCCGGTTTAAACCGGTTCAATCCGATTTTATCCGTTTTAAACCGGTTCATTCCGGTTTTATCCGGTTAAGACCGGTTTGAAACGGTTCAATCCGGTTTTATCCGGTTTAAACCGGTTCATTCCGGTTTTATCCGTTTAAAACCGGTTTGAAACGGTTCAATCCGGTTTTATCCGGTTTAAACCGGTTCAATCCGTTTTTTATCCGGTTTAAACCCGGTTCACTCCGGTTTTCTCCGGTTATAAAACCGGTTTGAAACCGGTTCAATCCGGTTTTATCTGGTTTAAAACCGGTTCAATCTGGTTTATCCTTTTGAAACCGGTTTTATCCGGTTTAGACCGGTTTAAACCGGTTCAATCCGTTTTTAATCGGCTTAAACTGGTTCAATCTGGTTTTATCCGGTTTAAACCACTTAAAACGGTTTAATCCGGTTTTATCCGGTTTAAGCCGGTTTGAACCGGTTCAATCCGGTTTTATCTGTTTTAAAACCGGTTCAATCTGGTTTTATTCTGTTGAAACCGGTTTTATCCGGTTTAGGACCGGTTTAAACCAGTTCAAACCGGTTTTAATCGGCTTAAACCAGTTCAATTCCCGGTTTTATCCTGTTTAAACCGGTTTAAACCCTTTCAATCCGTTTTTATCCGGTTTCAACCGGTTTACAGCAGTTCAATCCGGTTTTATCCGGTATATACCGTTTCTATCCGGTTCTATCCGTTTTAAACCGCTTTAAACCAGTTCATCCGGTTTTATCCGGATTAAACCTGTTTGAACCGGTTCAATCCGGTCTTATCCGGTTTAAACCGGTTTTAAGCCGGTTCAATTCGATTTTATCCGGTTTGAACTGGTTCAATCAGGTTTTATCCTGTTTAAACCGGTTTAAGCCGGTTCAATCCGGTTTTATCCAGTTTAAACCGGTTCTATCCGGTTCTATCCGGTTGAAACCATTTTAAAACCGGTTCAATCCGGTTTTATCCGGTTTAAACCGGTTTAAGCTGGTTCAATCCAGTTTTATCCGGTTTAAACCGGTTCAATCTTTGTTATATCCGGTTTAAACCTTTTGAAACCAGTTCAATCCGGTTTTATCTGGTTTAGACCAGTTCAAACCGGTTCAATCCGGTTTTATCCAGTTTAAACCAGTTCTATCCATTTCTATCTGGTTTAAACCGGTTTAAACTGGTTCAATCCGGTTTTATCCGGTTTAAACTGGTTCTATCCGTTTTAAACCGGTTTAAAACCGGTTTTATCCGGTTTAAACCGGTTTAAGCCGGTTCAATCCGGTTTTATCTGGTTTAAACCGGTTTAAGCCGGTTCAATCCGGTTTTATCCGGTTTAAACTGGTTCTATTCGTTTCCATCTGGTTTAAAAGGGTTTAAACTGGTTCAATCCGGTTTTATACGTTTTAAACCAGTTCAATCTGATTTTATCCGGTTTAAACTGGTTCAATTTGGTTTTATCCGGTTTCAACCGGTTTGAACCGGTTCAATCCGGTTTTATCCGGTTTAAACCGGTTTAAACCGGGTCAATCCGGTTTTATCCGGTTTAAACCTCTTCAATCCGGTTTTCTCCAGTTTAAACCGATTTATACCAGTTCAATCCGGTTTTATCCGCTTTAAACCGGTTTAAACCGGTTCAATCGGTTTTTATCTGGTTTAAACCGGATTAAACCGGTTCTATCCGGTTTTATCCATTTTAAACCGGTTCAATCCGTTTTTTCCGGTTTAAACCGGTTTAAACCAGTTCATTCCGGTTTTATCCGGTTTAAGCCGGATCAATCCGGTTTAAACCGTTTCAATCTGGTTTTATCTGGTTTTAACCGGTTTAAACCGCTTCAATCCGGTTTTATCCTGTTTCAACCGGTTCTATCCAGTTCTATCCGGTTGAAACTGGTTTAAACCGGTTCAATCCGGTTTTATCCGGTTTAAACCAATTCAATCCTGTTTTATCCGGTTTAAACCGGTTTAAACCGGTTCAATCCAGTTTTATCCGGTTTAAACCGGTTCTATCCGGTTCTATCCGTTTCTATCCGGTTTGAACCAGTTCAATCCGGTTTTATCCGGTTTAAACCGGTTTAAGCAGGTTCAATCCGGTTTTATCCAGTTTAAACCGGTTCTATCCGGTTCTATCCGGTTGAAAGCAGTTTAAACCGGTTCAATCTGTTTTTATCCGGTTTAAACCGGTTCAATCCGATTTTATCCGGTTTAAACCGGTTCATTCCGGTTTTATCCGGTTAAGACCAGTTTGAAACGGTTCAATCCTGTTTTATCCGGTTTAAACCGGTTCATTCCGGTTTTATCCGTTTAAAACCGGTTTGAAACGGTTCAATCCGGTTTTATCCGGTTTAAACCGGTTCAATCCGTTTTTATCCGGTTTAAACCAGTTCACTCCGGTTTTCTCCGGTTTAAACCGGTTTGAACCGGTTCAATCCAGTATTATCTGGTTTAAACCGGTTCAATCTGGTTTTATCCTTTTGAAACCGGTTTTATCCGGTTTAGACCGGTTTAAACCAGTTCAATCCGGTTTTAATCGGCTTAAACTGGTTCAATCTGGTTTTATCCGGTTTAAACCACTTTAAAACGGTTTAATCCGGTTTTATCCGGTTTAAGCCGGTTTGAACCGGTTCAATCCGGTTTTATCTGTTTTAAACCGGTTCAATCTGGTTTTATTCTGTTGAAACCGGTTTTATCCGGTTTAGACCGGTTTAAACCAGTTCAAACCGGTTTTAATCGGCTTAAACCAGTTCAATCCGGTTTTATCCTGTTTAAACCAGTTTAAACCCTTTCAATCCGTTTTGATCCGGTTTCAACCGGTTTACAGCAGTTCAATCCGGTTTTATCCGGTTTATACCGTTTCTATCCGGTTCTATCCGTTTTAAACCGCTTTAAACCAGTTCATTCCGGTTTTATACGGATTAAACCTGTTTGAACCGGTTCAATCCGGTCTTATCCGGTTTAAACCGGTTTAAGCCGGTTCAATTCGATTTTATCCGGTTTGAACTGGTTCAATCAGGTTTTATCCTGTTTAAACCGGTTTAAGCCAGTTCAATCCGGTTTTATCCAGTTTAAACCGGTTCTATCCGGTTCTATCCGGTTGAAACCATTTTAAACCGGTTCAATCCGGTTTTATCCGGTTTAAACCGGTTTAAGCTGGTTCAATCCAGTTTTATCCGGTTTAAACCGGTTCAATCTTGTTATATCCGGTTTAAACCGTTTGAAACCAGTTCAATCCGGTTTTATCTGGTTTAGACCAGTTCAAACCGGTTCAATCCGGTTTTATCCAGTTTAAACCAGTTCTATCCATTTCTATCTGGTTTAAACCGGTTTAAACTGGTTCAATCCGGTTTTATCCGGTTTAAACTGGTTCTATCCGTTTTAAACCGGTTTAAAACAGTTCATTCCGGTTTTATCCGGTTTAAACCGGTTTAAGCTGGTTCAATCCGGTTTTATCTGGTTTAAACCGGTTTAAGCCGGTTCAATCCGGTTTTATCCGGTTTAAACTGGTTCTATTCGTTTCCATCTGGTTTAAAAGGGTTTAAACTGGTTCAATCCGGTTTTATACGTTTTAAACCAGTTCAATCTGATTTTATCCGGTTTAAACTGGTTCAATTTGGTTTTATCCGGTTTCAACCGGTTTGAACCGGTTCAATCCGGTTTTATCCGGTTTAAACCGGTTTAAACCGGGTCAATCCGGTTTTATCCGGTTTAAACCTCTTCAATCCGGTTTTCTCCAGTTTAAACCGGTTTATACCAGTTCAATCCGGTTTTATCCGCTTTAAACCGGTTTAAACCGGTTCAATCGGTTTTTATCTGGTTTAAACCGGATTAAACCGGTTCTATCCGGTTTTATCCATTTTAAACCGGTTCAATCCGTTTTTTCCGGTTTAAACCGGTTTAAACCAGTTCATTCCGGTTTTATCCGGTTTAAGCCGGATCAATCCGGTTTAAACCGTTTCAATCTGGTTTTATCCGGTTTTAACCGGTTTAAACCGCTTCAATCCGGTTTTATCCGGTTTAAACCGGTTCTATCCAGTTCTATCCGGTTGAAACTGGTTTAAACCGGTTCAATCCGGTTTTATCCAGTTTAAACCAGTTCAATCCTGTTTTATCCGGTTTAAACCGGTTTAAACCGGTTCAATCCGGTTTTATCCGGTTTAAACCGGTTCTATCCGGTTCTATCCGGTTCTATCCGGTTTGAACCAGTTCAATCCGGTTTTATCCGGTTTAAACCGGTTTAACCATGTTCAATCCGGTTTTATCCAGTTTAAACCGGTTCTATCCGGTTCTATCCGGTTGAAAGCAGTTTAAACCGGTTCAATCCGATTTTATCCGGTTTAAACCGGTTCATTCCGGTTTTATCCGTTTAAAACCGGTTTGAAACGGTTCAATCCGGTTTTATCCGGTTTAAACCGGTTCAATCCGTTTTTATCCGGTTTAAACCAGTTCACTCCGGTTTTATCCGGTTTAAACCGGTTTGAACCGGTTCAATCCGGTTTTATCTGTTTTAAACCGGTTCAATCTGGTTTTATCCTGTTGAAACCGGTTTTATCCGGTTTAGACCGGTTTAAACCAGTTCAAACCGGTTTTAATCGGCTTAAACCAGTTCAATCCGGTTTTATCCTGTTTAAACCGGTTTAAACCCTTTCAATCCGTTTTTATCCGGTTTCAACCGGTTTACAGCAGTTCAATCCGGTTTTATCCGGTTTATACCGTTTCTATCCGGTTCTATCCGTTTTAAACCGCTTTAAACCAGTTCATTCCGGTTTTATCCGGATTAAACCTGTTTGAACCGGTTCAATCCGGTCTTATCCGGTTTAAACCGGTTTAAGCCGGTTCAATTCGGTTTTATCCGGTTTAAACTGGTTCAATCAGGTTTTATCCGGTTTAAACCGGTTTAAGCCGGTTCAATCCGGTTTTATCCAGTTTAAACCGGTTCTATCCAGTTCTATCCGGTTGAAACCATTTTAAACCGGTTCAATCCGGTTTTATCCGGTTTAAACCGGTTTAAGCTGGTTCAATCCAGTTTTATCCGGTTTAAACCGGTTCAATCTTGTTATATCCGGTTTAAACCGTTTGAAACCAGTTCAATCCGGTTTTATCTGGTTTAGACCAGTTCAAACCGGTTCAATCCGGTTTTATCCAGTTTAAACCAGTTCTATCCATTTCTATCTGGTTTAAACCGGTTTAAACTGGTTCAATCCGGTTTTATCCGGTTTAAACTGGTTCTATCCGTTTTAAACCGGTTTAAAACAGTTCATTCCGGTTTTATCCGGTTTAAACCGGTTTAAGCCGGTTCAATCCGGTTTTATCTGGTTTAAACCGGTTTAAGCCGGTTCAATCCGGTTTTATCCGGTTTAAACTGGTTCTATTCGTTTCCATCTGGTTTAAAAGGGTTTAAACTGGTTCAATCCGGTTTTATACGTTTTAAACCAGTTCAATCTGATTTTATCCGGTTTAAACTGGTTCAATTTGGTTTTATCCGGTTTCAACCGGTTTGAACCGGTTCAATCCGGTTTTATCCGGTTTAAACCGGTTTAAACCGGGTCAATCCGGTTTTATCCGGTTTAAACCTCTTCAATCCGGTTTTCTCCAGTTTAAACCGATTTATACCAGTTCAATCCGGTTTTATCCGCTTTAAACCGGTTTAAACCGGTTCAATCGGTTTTTATCTGGTTTAAACCGGATTAAACCGGTTCTATCCGGTTTTATCCATTTTAAACCGGTTCAATCCGTTTTTTCCGGTTTAAACCGGTTTAAACCAGTTCATTCCGGTTTTATCCGGTTTAAGCCGGATCAATCCGGTTTAAACCGTTTCAATCTGGTTTTATCTGGTTTTAACCGGTTTAAACCGCTTCAATCCGGTTTTATCCTGTTTCAACCGGTTCTATCCAGTTCTATCCGGTTGAAACTGGTTTAAACCGGTTCAATCCGGTTTTATCCGGTTTAAACCAATTCAATCCTGTTTTATCCGGTTTAAACCGGTTTAAACCGGTTCAATCCAGTTTTATCCGGTTTAAACCGGTTCTATCCGGTTCTATCCGTTTCTATCCGGTTTGAACCAGTTCAATCCGGTTTTATCCGGTTTAAACCGGTTTAAGCAGGTTCAATCCGGTTTTATCCAGTTTAAACCGGTTCTATCCGGTTCTATCCGGTTGAAAGCAGTTTAAACCGGTTCAATCTGTTTTTATCCGGTTTAAACCGGTTCAATCCGATTTTATCCGGTTTAAACCGGTTCATTCCGGTTTTATCCGGTTAAGACCGGTTTGAAACGGTTCAATCCTGTTTTATCCGGTTTAAACCGGTTCATTCCGGTTTTATCCGTTTAAAACCGGTTTGAAACGGTTCAATCCGGTTTTATCCGGTTTAAACCGGTTCAATCCGTTTTTATCCGGTTTAAACCAGTTCACTCCGGTTTTCTCCGGTTTAAACCGGTTTGAACCGGTTCAATCCAGTATTATCTGGTTTAAACCGGTTCAATCTGGTTTTATCCTTTTGAAACCGGTTTTATCCGGTTTAGACCGGTTTAAACCAGTTCAATCCGGTTTTAATCGGCTTAAACTGGTTCAATCTGGTTTTATCCGGTTTAAACCACTTTAAAACGGTTTAATCCGGTTTTATCCGGTTTAAGCCGGTTTGAACCGGTTCAATCCGGTTTTATCTGTTTTAAACCGGTTCAATCTGGTTTTATTCTGTTGAAACCGGTTTTATCCGGTTTAGACCGGTTTAAACCAGTTCAAACCGGTTTTAATCGGCTTAAACCAGTTCAATCCGGTTTTATCCTGTTTAAACCAGTTTAAACCCTTTCAATCCGTTTTGATCCGGTTTCAACCGGTTTACAGCAGTTCAATCCGGTTTTATCCGGTTTATACCGTTTCTATCCGGTTCTATCCGTTTTAAACCGCTTTAAACCAGTTCATTCCGGTTTTATACGGATTAAACCTGTTTGAACCGGTTCAATCCGGTCTTATCCGGTTTAAACCGGTTTAAGCCGGTTCAATTCGATTTTATCCGGTTTGAACTGGTTCAATCAGGTTTTATCCTGTTTAAACCGGTTTAAGCCAGTTCAATCCGGTTTTATCCAGTTTAAACTGGTTCTATCCGGTTCTATCCGGTTGAAACCATTTTAAACCGGTTCAATCCGGTTTTATCCGGTTTAAACCGGTTTAAGCTGGTTCAATCCAGTTTTATCCGGTTTAAACCGGTTCAATCTTGTTATATCCGGTTTAAACCGTTTGAAACCAGTTCAATCCGGTTTTATCTGGTTTAGACCAGTTCAAACCGGTTCAATCCGGTTTTATCCAGTTTAAACCAGTTCTATCCATTTCTATCTGGTTTAAACCGGTTTAAACTGGTTCAATCCGGTTTTATCCGGTTTAAACTGGTTCTATCCGTTTTAAACCGGTTTAAAACAGTTCATTCCGGTTTTATCCGGTTTAAACCGGTTTAAGCTGGTTCAATCCGGTTTTATCTGGTTTAAACCGGTTTAAGCCGGTTCAATCCGGTTTTATCCGGTTTAAACTGGTTCTATTCGTTTCCATCTGGTTTAAAAGGGTTTAAACTGGTTCAATCCGGTTTTATACGTTTTAAACCAGTTCAATCTGATTTTATCCGGTTTAAACTGGTTCAATTTGGTTTTATCCGGTTTCAACCGGTTTGAACCGGTTCAATCCGGTTTTATCCGGTTTAAACCGGTTTAAACCGGGTCAATCCGGTTTTATCCGGTTTAAACCTCTTCAATCCGGTTTTCTCCAGTTTAAACCGGTTTATACCAGTTCAATCCGGTTTTATCCGCTTTAAACCGGTTTAAACCGGTTCAATCGGTTTTTATCTGGTTTAAACCGGATTAAACCGGTTCTATCCGGTTTTATCCATTTTAAACCGGTTCAATCCGTTTTTTCCGGTTTAAACCGGTTTAAACCAGTTCATTCCGGTTTTATCCGGTTTAAGCCGGATCAATCCGGTTTAAACCGTTTCAATCTGGTTTTATCCGGTTTTAACCGGTTTAAACCGCTTCAATCCGGTTTTATCCGGTTTAAACCGGTTCTATCCAGTTCTATCCGGTTGAAACTGGTTTAAACCGGTTCAATCCGGTTTTATCCAGTTTAAACCAGTTCAATCCTGTTTTATCCGGTTTAAACCGGTTTAAACCGGTTCAATCCGGTTTTATCCGGTTTAAACCGGTTCTATCCGGTTCTATCCGGTTCTATCCGGTTTGAACCAGTTCAATCCGGTTTTATCCGGTTTAAACCGGTTTAACCATGTTCAATCCGGTTTTATCCAGTTTAAACCGGTTCTATCCGGTTCTATCCGGTTGAAAGCAGTTTAAACCGGTTCAATCCGATTTTATCCGGTTTAAACCGGTTCATTCCGGTTTTATCCGTTTAAAACCGGTTTGAAACGGTTCAATCCGGTTTTATCCGGTTTAAACCGGTTCAATCCGTTTTTATCCGGTTTAAACCAGTTCACTCCGGTTTTATCCGGTTTAAACCGGTTTGAACCGGTTCAATCCGGTTTTATCTGTTTTAAACCGGTTCAATCTGGTTTTATCCTGTTGAAACCGGTTTTATCCGGTTTAGACCGGTTTAAACCAGTTCAAACCGGTTTTAATCGGCTTAAACCAGTTCAATCCGGTTTTATCCTGTTTAAACCGGTTTAAACCCTTTCAATCCGTTTTTATCCGGTTTCAACCGGTTTACAGCAGTTCAATCCGGTTTTATCCGGTTTATACCGTTTCTATCCGGTTCTATCCGTTTTAAACCGCTTTAAACCAGTTCATTCCGGTTTTATCCGGATTAAACCTGTTTGAACCGGTTCAATCCGGTCTTATCCGGTTTAAACCGGTTTAAGCCGGTTCAATTCGGTTTTATCCGGTTTAAACTGGTTCAATCAGGTTTTATCCGGTTTAAACCGGTTTAAGCCGGTTCAATCCGGTTTTAAACAGTTTAAACCGGTTCTATCCAGTTCTATCCGGTTGAAACCATTTTAAACCGGTTCAATCCGGTTTTATCCGGTTTAAACCGGTTTAAGCTGGTTCAATCCAGTTTTATCCGGTTTAAACCGGTTCAATCTTGTTATATCCGGTTTAAACCGTTTGAAACCAGTTCAATCCGGTTTTATCTGGTTTAGACCAGTTCAAACCGGTTCAATCCGGTTTTATCCAGTTTAAACCAGTTCTATCCATTTCTATCTGGTTTAAACCGGTTTAAACTGGTTCAATCCGGTTTTATCCGGTTTAAACTGGTTCTATCCGTTTTAAACCGGTTTAAAACAGTTCATTCCGGTTTTATCCGGTTTAAACCGGTTTAAGCCGGTTCAATCCGGTTTTATCTGGTTTAAACCGGTTTAAGCCGGTTCAATCCGGTTTTATCCGGTTTAAACTGGTTCTATTCGTTTCCATCTGGTTTAAAAGGGTTTAAACTGGTTCAATCCGGTTTTATACGTTTTAAACCAGTTCAATCTGATTTTATCCGGTTTAAACTGGTTCAATTTGGTTTTATCCGGTTTCAACCGGTTTGAACCGGTTCAATCCGGTTTTATCCGGTTTAAACCGGTTTAAACCGGGTCAATCCGGTTTTATCCGGTTTAAACCTCTTCAATCCGGTTTTCTCCAGTTTAAACCGATTTATACCAGTTCAATCCGGTTTTATCCGCTTTAAACCGGTTTAAACCGGTTCAATCGGTTTTTATCTGGTTTAAACCGGATTAAACCGGTTCTATCCGGTTTTATCCATTTTAAACCGGTTCAATCCGTTTTTTCCGGTTTAAACCGGTTTAAACCAGTTCATTCCGGTTTTATCCGGTTTAAGCCGGATCAATCCGGTTTAAACCGTTTCAATCTGGTTTTATCTGGTTTTAACCGGTTTAAACCGCTTCAATCCGGTTTTATCCTGTTTCAACCGGTTCTATCCAGTTCTATCCGGTTGAAACTGGTTTAAACCGGTTCAATCCGGTTTTATCCGGTTTAAACCAATTCAATCCTGTTTTATCCGGTTTAAACCGGTTTAAACCGGTTCAATCCAGTTTTATCCGGTTTAAACCGGTTCTATCCGGTTCTATCCGTTTCTATCCGGTTTGAACCAGTTCAATCCGGTTTTATCCGGTTTAAACCGGTTTAAGCAGGTTCAATCCGGTTTTATCCAGTTTAAACCGGTTCTATCCGGTTCTATCCGGTTGAAAGCAGTTTAAACCGGTTCAATCTGTTTTTATCCGGTTTAAACCGGTTCAATCCGATTTTATCCGGTTTAAACCGGTTCATTCCGGTTTTATCCGGTTAAGACCGGTTTGAAACGGTTCAATCCTGTTTTATCCGGTTTAAACCGGTTCATTCCGGTTTTATCCGTTTAAAACCGGTTTGAAACGGTTCAATCCGGTTTTATCCGGTTTAAACCGGTTCAATCCGTTTTTATCCGGTTTAAACCAGTTCACTCCGGTTTTCTCCGGTTTAAACCGGTTTGAACCGGTTCAATCCAGTATTATCTGGTTTAAACCGGTTCAATCTGGTTTTATCCTTTTGAAACCGGTTTTATCCGGTTTATACCGGTTTAAACCAGTTCAATCCGGTTTTAATCGGCTTAAACTGGTTCAATCTGGTTTTATCCGGTTTAAACCACTTTAAAACGGTTTAATCCGGTTTTATCCGGTTTAAGCCGGTTTGAACCGGTTCAATCCGGTTTTATCTGTTTTAAACCGGTTCAATCTGGTTTTATTCTGTTGAAACCGGTTTTATCCGGTTTAGACCGGTTTAAACCAGTTCAAACCGGTTTTAATCGGCTTAAACCAGTTCAATCCGGTTTTATCCTGTTTAAACCAGTTTAAACCCTTTCAATCCGTTTTGATCCGGTTTCAACCGGTTTACAGCAGTTCAATCCGGTTTTATCCGGTTTATACCGTTTCTATCCGGTTCTATCCGTTTTAAACCGCTTTAAACCAGTTCATTCCGGTTTTATACGGATTAAACCTGTTTGAACCGGTTCAATCCGGTCTTATCCGGTTTAAACCGGTTTAAGCCGGTTCAATTCGATTTTATCCGGTTTGAACTGGTTCAATCAGGTTTTATCCTGTTTAAACCGGTTTAAGCCAGTTCAATCCGGTTTTATCCAGTTTAAACCGGTTCTATCCGGTTCTATCCGGTTGAAACCATTTTAAACCGGTTCAATCCGGTTTTATCCGGTTTAAACCGGTTTAAGCTGGTTCAATCCAGTTTTATCCGGTTTAAACCGGTTCAATCTTGTTATATCCGGTTTAAACCGTTTGAAACCAGTTCAATCCGGTTTTATCTGGTTTAGACCAGTTCAAACCGGTTCAATCCGGTTTTATCCAGTTTAAACCAGTTCTATCCATTTCTATCTGGTTTAAACCGGTTTAAACTGGTTCAATCCGGTTTTATCCGGTTTAAACTGGTTCTATCCGTTTTAAACCGGTTTAAAACAGTTCATTCCGGTTTTATCCGGTTTAAACCGGTTTAAGCTGGTTCAATCCGGTTTTATCTGGTTTAAACCGGTTTAAGCCGGTTCAATCCGGTTTTATCCGGTTTAAACTGGTTCTATTCGTTTCCATCTGGTTTAAAAGGGTTTAAACTGGTTCAATCCGGTTTTATACGTTTTAAACCAGTTCAATCTGATTTTATCCGGTTTAAACTGGTTCAATTTGGTTTTATCCGGTTTCAACCGGTTTGAACCGGTTCAATCCGGTTTTATCCGGTTTAAACCGGTTTAAACCGGGTCAATCCGGTTTTATCCGGTTTAAACCTCTTCAATCCGGTTTTCTCCAGTTTAAACCGGTTTATACCAGTTCAATCCGGTTTTATCCGCTTTAAACCGGTTTAAACCGGTTCAATCGGTTTTTATCTGGTTTAAACCGGATTAAACCGGTTCTATCCGGTTTTATCCATTTTAAACCGGTTCAATCCGTTTTTTCCGGTTTAAACCGGTTTAAACCAGTTCATTCCGGTTTTATCCGGTTTAAGCCGGATCAATCCGGTTTAAACCGTTTCAATCTGGTTTTATCCGGTTTTAACCGGTTTAAACCGCTTCAATCCGGTTTTATCCGGTTTAAACCGGTTCTATCCAGTTCTATCCGGTTGAAACTGGTTTAAACCGGTTCAATCCGGTTTTATCCAGTTTAAACCAGTTCAATCCTGTTTTATCCGGTTTAAACCGGTTTAAACCGGTTCAATCCGGTTTTATCCGGTTTAAACCGGTTCTATCCGGTTCTATCCGGTTCTATCCGGTTTGAACCAGTTCAATCCGGTTTTATCCGGTTTAAACCGGTTTAACCATGTTCAATCCGGTTTTATCCAGTTTAAACCGGTTCTATCCGGTTCTATCCGGTTGAAAGCAGTTTAAACCGGTTCAATCCGATTTTATCCGGTTTAAACCGGTTCATTCCGGTTTTATCCGTTTAAAACCGGTTTGAAACGGTTCAATCCGGTTTTATCCGGTTTAAACCGGTTCAATCCGTTTTTATCCGGTTTAAACCAGTTCACTCCGGTTTTATCCGGTTTAAACCGGTTTGAACCGGTTCAATCCGGTTTTATCTGTTTTAAACCGGTTCAATCTGGTTTTATCCTGTTGAAACCGGTTTTATCCGGTTTAGACCGGTTTAAACCAGTTCAAACCGGTTTTAATCGGCTTAAACCAGTTCAATCCGGTTTTATCCTGTTTAAACCGGTTTAAACCCTTTCAATCCGTTTTTATCCGGTTTCAACCGGTTTACAGCAGTTCAATCCGGTTTTATCCGGTTTATACCGTTTCTATCCGGTTCTATCCGTTTTAAACCGCTTTAAACCAGTTCATTCCGGTTTTATCCGGATTAAACCTGTTTGAACCGGTTCAATCCGGTCTTATCCGGTTTAAACCGGTTTAAGCCGGTTCAATTCGGTTTTATCCGGTTTAAACTGGTTCAATCAGGTTTTATCCGGTTTAAACCGGTTTAAGCCGGTTCAATCCGGTTTTATCCAGTTTAAACCGGTTCTATCCAGTTCTATCCGGTTGAAACCATTTTAAACCGGTTCAATCCGGTTTTATCCGGTTTAAACCGGTTTAAGCTGGTTCAATCCAGTTTTATCCGGTTTAAACCGGTTCAATCTTGTTATATCCGGTTTAAACCGTTTGAAACCAGTTCAATCCGGTTTTATCTGGTTTAGACCAGTTCAAACCGGTTCAATCCGGTTTTATCCAGTTTAAACCAGTTCTATCCATTTCTATCTGGTTTAAACCGGTTTAAACTGGTTCAATCCGGTTTTATCCGGTTTAAACTGGTTCTATCCGTTTTAAACCGGTTTAAAACAGTTCATTCCGGTTTTATCCGGTTTAAACCGGTTTAAGCCGGTTCAATCCGGTTTTATCTGGTTTAAACCGGTTTAAGCCGGTTCAATCCGGTTTTATCCGGTTTAAACTGGTTCTATTCGTTTCCATCTGGTTTAAAAGGGTTTAAACTGGTTCAATCCGGTTTTATACGTTTTAAACCAGTTCAATCTGATTTTATCCGGTTTAAACTGGTTCAATTTGGTTTTATCCGGTTTCAACCGGTTTGAACCGGTTCAATCCGGTTTTATCCGGTTTAAACCGGTTTAAACCGGGTCAATCCGGTTTTATCCGGTTTAAACCTCTTCAATCCGGTTTTCTCCAGTTTAAACCGATTTATACCAGTTCAATCCGGTTTTATCCGCTTTAAACCGGTTTAAACCGGTTCAATCGGTTTTTATCTGGTTTAAACCGGATTAAACCGGTTCTATCCGGTTTTATCCATTTTAAACCGGTTCAATCCGTTTTTTCCGGTTTAAACCGGTTTAAACCAGTTCATTCCGGTTTTATCCGGTTTAAGCCGGATCAATCCGGTTTAAACCGTTTCAATCTGGTTTTATCTGGTTTTAACCGGTTTAAACCGCTTCAATCCGGTTTTATCCTGTTTCAACCGGTTCTATCCAGTTCTATCCGGTTGAAACTGGTTTAAACCGGTTCAATCCGGTTTTATCCGGTTTAAACCAATTCAATCCTGTTTTATCCGGTTTAAACCGGTTTAAACCGGTTCAATCCAGTTTTATCCGGTTTAAACCGGTTCTATCCGGTTCTATCCGTTTCTATCCGGTTTGAACCAGTTCAATCCGGTTTTATCCGGTTTAAACCGGTTTAAGCAGGTTCAATCCGGTTTTATCCAGTTTAAACCGGTTCTATCCGGTTCTATCCGGTTGAAAGCAGTTTAAACCGGTTCAATCTGTTTTTATCCGGTTTAAACCGGTTCAATCCGATTTTATCCGGTTTAAACCGGTTCATTCCGGTTTTATCCGGTTAAGACCGGTTTGAAACGGTTCAATCCTGTTTTATCCGGTTTAAACCGGTTCATTCCGGTTTTATCCGTTTAAAACCGGTTTGAAACGGTTCAATCCGGTTTTATCCGGTTTAAACCGGTTCAATCCGTTTTTATCCGGTTTAAACCAGTTCACTCCGGTTTTCTCCGGTTTAAACCGGTTTGAACCGGTTCAATCCAGTATTATCTGGTTTAAACCGGTTCAATCTGGTTTTATCCTTTTGAAACCGGTTTTATCCGGTTTAGACCGGTTTAAACCAGTTCAATCCGGTTTTAATCGGCTTAAACTGGTTCAATCTGGTTTTATCCGGTTTAAACCACTTTAAAACGGTTTAATCCGGTTTTATCCGGTTTAAGCCGGTTTGAACCGGTTCAATCCGGTTTTATCTGTTTTAAACCGGTTCAATCTGGTTTTATTCTGTTGAAACCGGTTTTATCCGGTTTAGACCGGTTTAAACCAGTTCAAACCGGTTTTAATCGGCTTAAACCAGTTCAATCCGGTTTTATCCTGTTTAAACCAGTTTAAACCCTTTCAATCCGTTTTGATCCGGTTTCAACCGGTTTACAGCAGTTCAATCCGGTTTTATCCGGTTTATACCGTTTCTATCCGGTTCTATCCGTTTTAAACCGCTTTAAACCAGTTCATTCCGGTTTTATACGGATTAAACCTGTTTGAACCGGTTCAATCCGGTCTTATCCGGTTTAAACCGGTTTAAGCCGGTTCAATTCGATTTTATCCGGTTTGAACTGGTTCAATCAGGTTTTATCCTGTTTAAACCGGTTTAAGCCAGTTCAATCCGGTTTTATCCAGTTTAAACCGGTTCTATCCGGTTCTATCCGGTTGAAACCATTTTAAACCGGTTCAATCCGGTTTTATCCGGTTTAAACCGGTTTAAGCTGGTTCAATCCAGTTTTATCCGGTTTAAACCGGTTCAATCTTGTTATATCCGGTTTAAACCGTTTGAAACCAGTTCAATCCGGTTTTATCTGGTTTAGACCAGTTCAAACCGGTTCAATCCGGTTTTATCCAGTTTAAACCAGTTCTATCCATTTCTATCTGGTTTAAACCGGTTTAAACTGGTTCAATCCGGTTTTATCCGGTTTAAACTGGTTCTATCCGTTTTAAACCGGTTTAAAACAGTTCATTCCGGTTTTATCCGGTTTAAACCGGTTTAAGCTGGTTCAATCCGGTTTTATCTGGTTTAAACCGGTTTAAGCCGGTTCAATCCGGTTTTATCCGGTTTAAACTGGTTCTATTCGTTTCCATCTGGTTTAAAAGGGTTTAAACTGGTTCAATCCGGTTTTATACGTTTTAAACCAGTTCAATCTGATTTTATCCGGTTTAAACTGGTTCAATTTGGTTTTATCCGGTTTCAACCGGTTTGAACCGGTTCAATCCGGTTTTATCCGGTTTAAACCGGTTTAAACCGGGTCAATCCGGTTTTATCCGGTTTAAACCTCTTCAATCCGGTTTTCTCCAGTTTAAACCGGTTTATACCAGTTCAATCCGGTTTTATCCGCTTTAAACCGGTTTAAACCGGTTCAATCGGTTTTTATCTGGTTTAAACCGGATTAAACCGGTTCTATCCGGTTTTATCCATTTTAAACCGGTTCAATCCGTTTTTTCCGGTTTAAACCGGTTTAAACCAGTTCATTCCGGTTTTATCCGGTTTAAGCCGGATCAATCCGGTTTAAACCGTTTCAATCTGGTTTTATCCGGTTTTAACCGGTTTAAACCGCTTCAATCCGGTTTTATCCGGTTTAAACCGGTTCTATCCAGTTCTATCCGGTTGAAACTGGTTTAAACCGGTTCAATCCGGTTTTATCCAGTTTAAACCAGTTCAATCCTGTTTTATCCGGTTTAAACCGGTTTAAACCGGTTCAATCCGGTTTTATCCGGTTTAAACCGGTTCTATCCGGTTCTATCCGGTTCTATCCGGTTTGAACCAGTTCAATCCGGTTTTATCCGGTTTAAACCGGTTTAACCATGTTCAATCCGGTTTTATCCAGTTTAAACCGGTTCTATCCGGTTCTATCCGGTTGAAAGCAGTTTAAACCGGTTCAATCCGATTTTATCCGCTTTAAACCGGTTCATTCCGGTTTTATCCGTTTAAAACCGGTTTGAAACGGTTCAATCCGGTTTTATCCGGTTTAAACCGGTTCAATCCGTTTTTATCCGGTTTAAACCAGTTCACTCCGGTTTTATCCGGTTTAAACCGGTTTGAACCGGTTCAATCCGGTTTTATCTGTTTTAAACCGGTTCAATCTGGTTTTATCCTGTTGAAACCGGTTTTATCCGGTTTAGACCGGTTTAAACCAGTTCAAACCGGTTTTAATCGGCTTAAACCAGTTCAATCCGGTTTTATCCTGTTTAAACCGGTTTAAACCCTTTCAATCCGTTTTTATCCGGTTTCAACCGGTTTACAGCAGTTCAATCCGGTTTTATCCGGTTTATACCGTTTCTATCCGGTTCTATCCGTTTTAAACCGCTTTAAACCAGTTCATTCCGGTTTTATCCGGATTAAACCTGTTTGAACCGGTTCAATCCGGTCTTATCCGGTTTAAACCGGTTTAAGCCGGTTCAATTCGGTTTTATCCGGTTTAAACTGGTTCAATCAGGTTTTATCCGGTTTAAACCGGTTTAAGCCGGTTCAATCCGGTTTTATCCAGTTTAAACCGGTTCTATCCAGTTCTATCCGGTTGAAACCATTTTAAACCGGTTCAATCCGGTTTTATCCGGTTTAAACCGGTTTAAGCTGGTTCAATCCAGTTTTATCCGGTTTAAACCGGTTCAATCTTGTTATATCCGGTTTAAACCGTTTGAAACCAGTTCAATCCGGTTTTATCTGGTTTAGACCAGTTCAAACCGGTTCAATCCGGTTTTATCCAGTTTAAACCAGTTCTATCCATTTCTATCTGGTTTAAACCGGTTTAAACTGGTTCAATCCGGTTTTATCCGGTTTAAACTGGTTCTATCCGTTTTAAACCGGTTTAAAACAGTTCATTCCGGTTTTATCCGGTTTAAACCGGTTTAAGCCGGTTCAATCCGGTTTTATCTGGTTTAAACCGGTTTAAGCCGGTTCAATCCGGTTTTATCCGGTTTAAACTGGTTCTATTCGTTTCCATCTGGTTTAAAAGGGTTTAAACTGGTTCAATCCGGTTTTATACGTTTTAAACCAGTTCAATCTGATTTTATCCGGTTTAAACTGGTTCAATTTGGTTTTATCCGGTTTCAACCGGTTTGAACCGGTTCAATCCGGTTTTATCCGGTTTAAACCGGTTTAAACCGGGTCAATCCGGTTTTATCCGGTTTAAACCTCTTCAATCCGGTTTTCTCCAGTTTAAACCGATTTATACCAGTTCAATCCGGTTTTATCCGCTTTAAACCGGTTTAAACCGGTTCAATCGGTTTTTATCTGGTTTAAACCGGATTAAACCGGTTCTATCCGGTTTTATCCATTTTAAACCGGTTCAATCCGTTTTTTCCGGTTTAAACCGGTTTAAACCAGTTCATTCCGGTTTTATCCGGTTTAAGCCGGATCAATCCGGTTTAAACCGTTTCAATCTGGTTTTATCTGGTTTTAACCGGTTTAAACCGCTTCAATCCGGTTTTATCCTGTTTCAACCGGTTCTATCCAGTTCTATCCGGTTGAAACTGGTTTAAACCGGTTCAATCCGGTTTTATCCGGTTTAAACCAATTCAATCCTGTTTTATCCGGTTTAAACCGGTTTAAACCGGTTCAATCCAGTTTTATCCGGTTTAAACCGGTTCTATCCGGTTCTATCCGTTTCTATCCGGTTTGAACCAGTTCAATCCGGTTTTATCCGGTTTAAACCGGTTTAAGCAGGTTCAATCCGGTTTTATCCAGTTTAAACCGGTTCTATCCGGTTCTATCCGGTTGAAAGCAGTTTAAACCGGTTCAATCTGTTTTTATCCGGTTTAAACCGGTTCAATCCGATTTTATCCGGTTTAAACCGGTTCATTCCGGTTTTATCCGGTTAAGACCGGTTTGAAACGGTTCAATCCTGTTTTATCCGGTTTAAACCGGTTCATTCCGGTTTTATCCGTTTAAAACCGGTTTGAAACGGTTCAATCCGGTTTTATCCGGTTTAAACCGGTTCAATCCGTTTTTATCCGGTTTAAACCAGTTCACTCCGGTTTTCTCCGGTTTAAACCGGTTTGAACCGGTTCAATCCAGTATTATCTGGTTTAAACCGGTTCAATCTGGTTTTATCCTTTTGAAACCGGTTTTATCCGGTTTAGACCGGTTTAAACCAGTTCAATCCGGTTTTAATCGGCTTAAACTGGTTCAATCTGGTTTTATCCGGTTTAAACCACTTTAAAACGGTTTAATCCGGTTTTATCCGGTTTAAGCCGGTTTGAACCGGTTCAATCCGGTTTTATCTGTTTTAAACCGGTTCAATCTGGTTTTATTCTGTTGAAACCGGTTTTATCCGGTTTAGACCGGTTTAAACCAGTTCAAACCGGTTTTAATCGGCTTAAACCAGTTCAATCCGGTTTTATCCTGTTTAAACCAGTTTAAACCCTTTCAATCCGTTTTGATCCGGTTTCAACCGGTTTACAGCAGTTCAATCCGGTTTTATCCGGTTTATACCGTTTCTATCCGGTTCTATCCGTTTTAAACCGCTTTAAACCAGTTCATTCCGGTTTTATACGGATTAAACCTGTTTGAACCGGTTCAATCCGGTCTTATCCGGTTTAAACCGGTTTAAGCCGGTTCAATTCGATTTTATCCGGTTTGAACTGGTTCAATCAGGTTTTATCCTGTTTAAACCGGTTTAAGCCAGTTCAATCCGGTTTTATCCAGTTTAAACCGGTTCTATCCGGTTCTATCCGGTTGAAACCATTTTAAACCGGTTCAATCCGGTTTTATCCGGTTTAAACCGGTTTAAGCTGGTTCAATCCAGTTTTATCCGGTTTAAACCGGTTCAATCTTGTTATATCCGGTTTAAACCGTTTGAAACCAGTTCAATCCGGTTTTATCTGGTTTAGACCAGTTCAAACCGGTTCAATCCGGTTTTATCCAGTTTAAACCAGTTCTATCCATTTCTATCTGGTTTAAACCGGTTTAAACTGGTTCAATCCGGTTTTATCCGGTTTAAACTGGTTCTATCCGTTTTAAACCGGTTTAAAACAGTTCATTCCAGTTTTATCCGGTTTAAACCGGTTTAAGCTGGTTCAATCCGGTTTTATCTGGTTTAAACCGGTTTAAGCCGGTTCAATCCGGTTTTATCCGGTTTAAACTGGTTCTATTCGTTTCCATCTGGTTTAAAAGGGTTTAAACTGGTTCAATCCGGTTTTATACGTTTTAAACCAGTTCAATCTGATTTTATCCGGTTTAAACTGGTTCAATTTGGTTTTATCCGGTTTCAACCGGTTTGAACCGGTTCAATCCGGTTTTATCCGGTTTAAACCGGTTTAAACCGGGTCAATCCGGTTTTATCCGGTTTAAACCTCTTCAATCCGGTTTTCTCCAGTTTAAACCGGTTTATACCAGTTCAATCCGGTTTTATCCGCTTTAAACCGGTTTAAACCGGTTCAATCGGTTTTTATCTGGTTTAAACCGGATTAAACCGGTTCTATCCGGTTTTATCCATTTTAAACCGGTTCAATCCGTTTTTTCCGGTTTAAACCGGTTTAAACCAGTTCATTCCGGTTTTATCCGGTTTAAGCCGGATCAATCCGGTTTAAACCGTTTCAATCTGGTTTTATCCGGTTTTAACCGGTTTAAACCGCTTCAATCCGGTTTTATCCGGTTTAAACCGGTTCTATCCAGTTCTATCCGGTTGAAACTGGTTTAAACCGGTTCAATCCGGTTTTATCCAGTTTAAACCAGTTCAATCCTGTTTTATCCGGTTTAAACCGGTTTAAACCGGTTCAATCCGGTTTTATCCGGTTTAAACCGGTTCTATCCGGTTCTATCCGGTTCTATCCGGTTTGAACCAGTTCAATCCGGTTTTATCCGGTTTAAACCGGTTTAACCATGTTCAATCCGGTTTTATCCAGTTTAAACCGGTTCTATCCGGTTCTATCCGGTTGAAAGCAGTTTAAACCGGTTCAATCCGATTTTATCCGGTTTAAACCGGTTCATTCCGGTTTTATCCGTTTAAAACCGGTTTGAAACGGTTCAATCCGGTTTTATCCGGTTTAAACCGGTTCAATCCGTTTTTATCCGGTTTAAACCAGTTCACTCCGGTTTTATCCGGTTTAAACCGGTTTGAACCGGTTCAATCCGGTTTTATCTGTTTTAAAACCGGTTCAATCTGGTTTTATCCTGTTGAAACCGGTTTTATCCGGTTTAGACCGGTTTAAACCAGTTCAAACCGGTTTTAATCGGCTTAAACCAGTTCAATCCGGTTTTATCCTGTTTAAACCGGTTTAAACCCTTTCAATCCGTTTTTATCCGGTTTCAACCGGTTTACAGCAGTTCAATCCGGTTTTATCCGGTTTATACCGTTTCTATCCGGTTCTATCCGTTTTAAACCGCTTTAAACCAGTTCATTCCGGTTTTATCCGGATTAAACCTGTTTGAACCGGTTCAATCCGGTCTTATCCGGTTTAAACCGGTTTAAGCCGGTTCAATTCGGTTTTATCCGGTTTAAACTGGTTCAATCAGGTTTTATCCGGTTTAAACCGGTTTAAGCCGGTTCAATCCGGTTTTAAACAGTTTAAACCGGTTCTATCCAGTTCTATCCGGTTGAAACCATTTTAAACCGGTTCAATCCGGTTTTATCCGGTTTAAACCGGTTTAAGCTGGTTCAATCCAGTTTTATCCGGTTTAAACCGGTTCAATCTTGTTATATCCGGTTTAAACCGTTTGAAACCAGTTCAATCCGGTTTTATCTGGTTTAGACCAGTTCAAACCGGTTCAATCCGGTTTTATCCAGTTTAAACCAGTTCTATCCATTTCTATCTGGTTTAAACCGGTTTAAACTGGTTCAATCCGGTTTTATCCGGTTTAAACTGGTTCTATCCGTTTTAAACCGGTTTAAAACAGTTCATTCCGGTTTTATCCGGTTTAAACCGGTTTAAGCCGGTTCAATCCGGTTTTATCTGGTTTAAACCGGTTTAAGCCGGTTCAATCCGGTTTTATCCGGTTTAAACTGGTTCTATTCGTTTCCATCTGGTTTAAAAGGGTTTAAACTGGTTCAATCCGGTTTTATACGTTTTAAACCAGTTCAATCTTATTTTATCCGGTTTAAACTGGTTCAATTTGGTTTTATCCGGTTTCAACCGGTTTGAACCGGTTCAATCCAGTATTATCTGGTTTAAACCGGTTCAATCTGGTTTTATCCTTTTGAAACCGGTTTTATCCGGTTTAGACCGGTTTAAACCAGTTCAATCCGGTTTTAATCGGCTTAAACTGGTTCAATCTGGTTTTATCCGGTTTAAACCACTTTAAAACGGTTTAATCCGGTTTTATCCGGTTTAAGCCGGTTTGAACCGGTTCAATCCGGTTTTATCTGTTTTAAACCGGTTCAATCTGGTTTTATTCTGTTGAAACCGGTTTTATCCGGTTTAGACCGGTTTAAACCAGTTCAAACCGGTTTTAATCGGCTTAAACCAGTTCAATCCGGTTTTATCCTGTTTAAACCAGTTTAAACCCTTTCAATCCGTTTTGATCCGGTTTCAACCGGTTTACAGCAGTTCAATCCGGTTTTATCCGGTTTATACCGTTTCTATCCGGTTCTATCCGTTTTAAACCGCTTTAAACCAGTTCATTCCGGTTTTATACGGATTAAACCTGTTTGAACCGGTTCAATCCGGTCTTATCCGGTTTAAACCGGTTTAAGCCGGTTCAATTCGATTTTATCCGGTTTGAACTGGTTCAATCAGGTTTTATCCTGTTTAAACCGGTTTAAGCCAGTTCAATCCGGTTTTATCCAGTTTAAACCGGTTCTATCCGGTTCTATCCGGTTGAAACCATTTTAAACCGGTTCAATCCGGTTTTATCCGGTTTAAACCGGTTTAAGCTGGTTCAATCCAGTTTTATCCGGTTTAAACCGGTTCAATCTTGTTATATCCGGTTTAAACCGTTTGAAACCAGTTCAATCCGGTTTTATCTGGTTTAGACCAGTTCAAACCGGTTCAATCCGGTTTTATCCAGTTTAAACCAGTTCTATCCATTTCTATCTGGTTTAAACCGGTTTAAACTGGTTCAATCCGGTTTTATCCGGTTTAAACTGGTTCTATCCGTTTTAAACCGGTTTAAAACAGTTCATTCCAGTTTTATCCGGTTTAAACCGGTTTAAGCTGGTTCAATCCGGTTTTATCTGGTTTAAACCGGTTTAAGCCGGTTCAATCCGGTTTTATCCGGTTTAAACTGGTTCTATTCGTTTCCATCTGGTTTAAAAGGGTTTAAACTGGTTCAATCCGGTTTTATACGTTTTAAACCAGTTCAATCTGATTTTATCCGGTTTAAACTGGTTCAATTTGGTTTTATCCGGTTTCAACCGGTTTGAACCGGTTCAATCCGGTTTTATCCGGTTTAAACCGGTTTAAACCGGGTCAATCCGGTTTTATCCGGTTTAAACCTCTTCAATCCGGTTTTCTCCAGTTTAAACCGGTTTATACCAGTTCAATCCGGTTTTATCCGCTTTAAACCGGTTTAAACCGGTTCAATCGGTTTTTATCTGGTTTAAACCGGATTAAACCGGTTCTATCCGGTTTTATCCATTTTAAACCGGTTCAATCCGTTTTTTCCGGTTTAAACCGGTTTAAACCAGTTCATTCCGGTTTTATCCGGTTTAAGCCGGATCAATCCGGTTTAAAACCGTTTCAATCTGGTTTTATCCGGTTTTAACCGGTTTAAACCGCTTCAATCCGGTTTTATCCGGTTTAAACCGGTTCTATCCAGTTCTATCCGGTTGAAACTGGTTTAAACCGGTTCAATCCGGTTTTATCCAGTTTAAACCAGTTCAATCCTGTTTTATCCGGTTTAAACCGGTTTAAACCGGTTCAATCCGGTTTTATCCGGTTTAAACCGGTTCTATCCGGTTCTATCCGGTTCTATCCGGTTTGAACCAGTTCAATCCGGTTTTATCCGGTTTAAACCGGTTTAACCATGTTCAATCCGGTTTTATCCAGTTTAAACCGGTTCTATCCGGTTCTATCCGGTTGAAAGCAGTTTAAACCGGTTCAATCCGATTTTATCCGGTTTAAACCGGTTCATTCCGGTTTTATCCGTTTAAAACCGGTTTGAAACGGTTCAATCCGGTTTTATCCGGTTTAAACCGGTTCAATCCGTTTTTATCCGGTTTAAACCAGTTCACTCCGGTTTTATCCGGTTTAAACCGGTTTGAACCGGTTCAATCCGGTTTTATCTGTTTTAAACCGGTTCAATCTGGTTTTATCCTGTTGAAACCGGTTTTATCCGGTTTAGACCGGTTTAAACCAGTTCAAACCGGTTTTAATCGGCTTAAACCAGTTCAATCCGGTTTTATCCTGTTTAAACCGGTTTAAACCCTTTCAATCCGTTTTTATCCGGTTTCAACCGGTTTACAGCAGTTCAATCCGGTTTTATCCGGTTTATACCGTTTCTATCCGGTTCTATCCGTTTTAAACCGCTTTAAACCAGTTCATTCCGGTTTTATCCGGATTAAACCTGTTTGAACCGGTTCAATCCGGTCTTATCCGGTTTAAACCGGTTTAAGCCGGTTCAATTCGGTTTTATCCGGTTTAAACTGGTTCAATCAGGTTTTATCCGGTTTAAACCGGTTTAAGCCGGTTCAATCCGGTTTTAAACACTTTAAACCGGTTCTATCCAGTTCTATCCGGTTGAAACCATTTTAAACCGGTTCAATCCGGTTTTATCCGGTTTAAACCGGTTTAAGCTGGTTCAATCCAGTTTTATCCGGTTTAAACCGGTTCAATCTTGTTATATCCGGTTTAAACCGTTTGAAACCAGTTCAATCCGGTTTTATCTGGTTTAGACCAGTTCAAACCGGTTCAATCCGGTTTTATCCAGTTTAAACCAGTTCTATCCATTTCTATCTGGTTTAAACCGGTTTAAACTGGTTCAATCCGGTTTTATCCGGTTTAAACTGGTTCTATCCGTTTTAAACCGGTTTAAAACAGTTCATTCCGGTTTTATCCGGTTTAAACCGGTTTAAGCCGGTTCAATCCGGTTTTATCTGGTTTAAACCGGTTTAAGCCGGTTCAATCCGGTTTTATCCGGTTTAAACTGGTTCTATTCGTTTCCATCTGGTTTAAAAGGGTTTAAACTGGTTCAATCCGGTTTTATACGTTTTAAACCAGTTCAATCTTATTTTATCCGGTTTAAACTGGTTCAATTTGGTTTTATCCGGTTTCAACCGGTTTGAATCGGTTCAATCCGGTTTTATCCGGTTTAAACCAGTTTAAACCGGGTCAATCCGGTTTTATCCGGTTTAAACCTCTTCAATCCGGTTTTCTCCAGTTTAAACCGGTTTATACCAGTTCAATCCGGTTTTATCCGCTTTAAACCGGTTTAAACCGGTTCAATCGGTTTTTATCTGGTTTAAACCGGATTAAACCGGTTCTATCCGGTTTTATCCATTTTAAACCGGTTCAATCCGTTTTTTCCGGTTTAAACCGGTTTAAACCAGTTCATTCCGGTTTTATCCGGTTTAAGCCGGATCAATCCGGTTTAAACCGTTTCAATCTGGTTTTATCCGGTTTTAACCGGTTTAAACCGCTTCAATCCGGTTTTATCCGGTTTAAACCGGTTCTATCCAGTTCTATCCGGTTGAAACTGGTTTAAACCGGTTCAATCCGGTTTTATCCGGTTTAAACCAGTTCAATCCGGTTTTATCCGGTTTAAACCGGTTTAAACCGGTTCAATCCGGTTTTATCCGGTTTAAACCGGTTCTATCCGGTTCTATCCGGTTGAAAGCAGTTTAAACCGGTTCAATCTGGTTTTATCCGGTTTAAACCGGTTCAATCCGATTTTATCCGGTTTAAACCGGTTCATTCCGGTTTTATCCGGTTAAGACCGGTTTGAAACCGTTCAATCCTGTTTTATCCGGTTTAAACCGGTTCATTCCGGTTTTATCCGTTTAAAACCGGTTTGAAACGGTTCAATCCGGTTTTATCCGGTTTAAACCAGTTCACTCCGGTTTTCTCCGGTTTAAAACCGGTTTGAACCGGTTCAATCCAGTTTTATCTGGTTTAAACCGGTTCAATCTGGTTTTATCCTTTTGAAACCGGTTTTATCCGGTTTAGACCGGTTTAAACCAGTTCAATCCGGTTTTAATCGGCTTAAACTGGTTCAATCTGGTTTTATCCGGTTTAAACCACTTTAAAACGGTTTAATCCGGTTTTATCCGGTTTAAGCCGGTTTGAACCGGTTCAATCCGGTTTTTATCTGTTTTAAAGCGGTTCAATCTGGTTTTATTCTGTTGAAACCGGTTTTATCCGGTTTAGACCGGTTTAAACCAGTTCAAACCGGTTTTAATCGGCTTAAACCAGTTCAATCCGGTTTTATCCTGTTTAAACCAGTTTAAACCCTTTCAATCCGTTTTTATCCGGTTTCAACCGGTTTACAGCAGTTCAATCCGGTTTTATCCGGTTTATACCGTTTCTATCCGGTTCTATCCGTTTTAAACCGCTTTAAACCAGTTCATTCCGGTTTTATCCGGATTAAACCTGTTTGAACCGGTTCAATCCGGTCTTATCCGGTTTAAACCGGTTTAAGCCAGTTCAATTCGATTTTATCCGGTTTGAACTGGTTCAATCAGGTTTTATCCTGTTTAAACCGGTTTAAGCCGGTTCAATCCGGTTTTATCCAGTTTAAACCGGTTCTATCCGGTTCTATCCGGTTGAAACCATTTTAAACCGGTTCAATCCGGTTTTATCCGGTTTAAACCGGTTTAAGCTGGTTCAATCCAGTTTTATCCGGTTTAAACCGGTTCAATCTTGTTATATCCGGTTTAAACCGTTTGAAACCAGTTCAATCCGGTTTTATCTGGTTTAGACCAGTTCAAACCGGTTCAATCCGGTTTTATCCAGTTTAAACCAGTTCTATCCATTTCTATCTGGTTTAAACCGGTTTAAACTGGTTCAATCCGGTTTTATCCGGTTTAAACTGGTTCTATCCGTTTTAAACCGGTTTAAAACAGTTCATTCCGGTTTTATCCGGTTTAAACCGGTTTAAGCCGGTTCAATCCGGTTTTATCTGGTTTAAACCGGTTTAAGCCGGTTCAATCCGGTTTTATCCGGTTTAAACTGGTTCTATTCGTTTCCATCTGGTTTAAAAGGGTTTAAACTGGTTCAATCCGGTTTTATACGTTTTAAACCAGTTCAATCTGATTTTATCCGGTTTAAACTGGTTCAATTTGGTTTTATCCGGTTTCAACCGGTTTGAACCGGTTCAATCCGGTTTTATCCGGTTTAAACCGGTTTAAACCGGGTCAATCCGGTTTTATCCGGTTTAAACCTCTTCAATCCGGTTTTCTCCAGTTTAAACCGGTTTATACCAGTTCAATCCGGTTTTATCCGCTTTAAACCGGTTTAAACCGGTTCAATCGGTTTTTATCTGGTTTAAACCGGATTAAACCGGTTCTATCCGGTTTTATCCATTTTAAACCGGTTCAATCCGTTTTTTCCGGTTTAAACCGGTTTAAACCAGTTCATTCCGGTTTTATCCGGTTTAAGCCGGATCAATCCGGTTTAAACCGTTTCAATCTGGTTTTATCCGGTTTTAACCGGTTTAAACCGCTTCAATCCGGTTTTATCCGGTTTAAACCGGTTCTATCCAGTTCTATCCGGTTGAAACTGGTTTAAACCGGTTCAATCCGGTTTTATCCGGTTTAAACCAGTTCAATCCTGTTTTATCCGGTTTAAACCGGTTTAAACCGGTTCAATCCGGTTTTATCCGGTTTAAACCGGTTCTATCCGGTTCTATCCGGTTCTATCCGGTTTGAACCAGTTCAATCCGGTTTTATCCGGTTTAAACCGGTTTAAGCATGTTCAATCCGGTTTTATCCAGTTTAAACCGGTTCTATCCGGTTCTATCCGGTTGAAAGCAGTTTAAACCGGTTCAATCCGATTTTATCCGGTTTAAACCGGTTCATTCCGGTTTTATCCGTTTAAAACCGGTTTGAAACGGTTCAATCCGGTTTTATCCGGTTTAAACCAGTTCACTCCGGTTTTATCCGGTTTAAACCGGTTTGAACCGGTTCAATCCGGTTTTATCTGTTTTAAACCGGTTCAATCTGGTTTTATCCTGTTGAAACCGGTTTTATCCGGTTTAGACCGGTTTAAACCAGTTCAAACCGGTTTTAATCGGCTTAAACCAGTTCAATCCGGTTTTATCCTGTTTAAACCGGTTTAAACCCTTTCAATCCGTTTTTATCCGGTTTCAACCGGTTTACAGCAGTTCAATCCGGTTTCATCCGGTTTATACCGTTTCTATCCGGTTCTATCCGTTTTAAACCGCTTTAAACCAGTTCATTCCGGTTTTATCCGGATTAAACCTGTTTGAACCGGTTCAATCCGGTCTTATCCGGTTTAAACCGGTTTAAGCCGGTTCAATTCGGTTTTATCCGGTTTAAACTGGTTCAATCAGGTTTTATCCGGTTTAAACCGGTTTAAGCCGGTTCAATCCGGTTTTATCCAGTTTAAACCGGTTCTATCCGGTTCTATCCGGTTGAAACCATTTTAAACCGGTTCAATCCGGTTTTATCCGGTTTAAACCGGTTTAAGCTGGTTCAATCCAGTTTTATCCGGTTTAAACCGGTTCAATCTTGTTATATCCGGTTTAAACCGTTTGAAACCAGTTCAATCCGGTTTTATCTGGTTTAGACCAGTTCAAACCGGTTCAATCCGGTTTTATCCAGTTTAAACCAGTTCTATCCATTTCTATCTGGTTTAAACCGGTTTAAACTGGTTCAATCCGGTTTTATCCGGTTTAAACTGGTTCTATCCGTTTTAAACCGGTTTAAAACAGTTCATTCCGGTTTTATCCGGTTTAAACCGGTTTAAGCCGGTTCAATCCGGTTTTATCTGGTTTAAACCGGTTTAAGCCGGTTCAATCCGGTTTTATCCGGTTTAAACTGGTTCTATTCGTTTCCATCTGGTTTAAAAGGGTTTAAACTGGTTCAATCCGGTTTTATACGTTTTAAACCAGTTCAATCTGATTTTATCCGGTTTAAACTGGTTCAATTTGGTTTTATCCGGTTTCAACCGGTTTGAATCGGTTCAATCCGGTTTTATCCGGTTTAAACCAGTTTAAACCGGGTCAATCCGGTTTTATCCGGTTTAAACCTCTTCAATCCGGTTTTCTCCAGTTTAAACCGGTTTATACCAGTTCAATCCGGTTTTATCCGCTTTAAACCGGTTTAAACCGGTTCAATCGGTTTTTATCTGGTTTAAACCGGATTAAACCGGTTCTATCCGGTTTTATCCATTTTAAACCGGTTCAATCCGTTTTTTCCGGTTTAAACCGGTTTAAACCAGTTCATTCCGGTTTTATCCGGTTTAAGCCGGATCAATCCGGTTTAAACCGTTTCAATCTGGTTTTATCCGGTTTTAACCGGTTTAAACCGCTTCAATCCGGTTTTATCCGGTTTAAACCGGTTCTATCCAGTTCTATCCGGTTGAAACTGGTTTAAACCGGTTCAATCCGGTTTTATCCGGTTTAAACCAGTTCAATCCTGTTTTATCCGGTTTAAACCGGTTTAAACCGGTTCAATCCGGTTTTATCCGGTTTAAACCGGTTCTATCCGGTTCTATCCGTTTCTATCCGGTTTGAACCGGTTCAATCCGGTTTTATCCGGTTTAAACCAGTTTAAGCAGGTTCAATCCGGTTTTATCCAGTTTAAACCGGTTCTATCCGGTTCTATCCGGTTGAAAGCAGTTTAAACCGGTTCAATCTGGTTTTATCCGGTTTAAACCGGTTCAATCCGATTTTATCCGGTTTAAACCGGTTCATTCCGGTTTTATCCGGTTAAGACCGGTTTGAAACCGTTCAATCCTGTTTTATCCGGTTTAAACCGGTTCATTCCGGTTTTATCCGTTTAAAACCGGTTTGAAACGGTTCAATCCGGTTTTATCCGGTTTAAACCAGTTCACTCCGGTTTTCTCCGGTTTTATCCGGTTTAAACCGGTTCAATCCGTTTTTATCCGGTTTAAACCAGTTCACTCCGGTTTTATCCGGTTTAAACCGGTTTGAACCGGTTCAATCCGGTTTTATCTGTTTTAAACCGGTTCAATCTGGTTTTATCCTGTTGAAACCGGTTTTATCCGGTTTAGACCGGTTTAAACCAGTTCAAACCGGTTTTAATCGGCTTAAACCAGTTCAATCCGGTTTTATCCTGTTTAAACCGTTTTAAACCCTTTCAATCCGTTTTTATCCGGTTTCAACCGGTTTACAGCAGTTCAATCCGGTTTTATCCGGTTTATACCGTTTCTATCCGGTTCTATCCGTTTTAAACCGCTTTAAACCAGTTCATTCCGGTTTTATCCGGATTAAACCTGTTTGAACCGGTTCAATCCGGTCTTATCCGGTTTAAACCGGTTTAAGCCGGTTCAATTCGGTTTTATCCGGTTTCAACTGGTTCAATCAGTTTTTATCCGGTTTAAACCGGTTTAAGCCGGTTCAATCCGGTTTTATCCAGTTTAAACCGGTTCTATCCAGTTCTATCCGGTTGAAACCATTTTAAACCGGTTCAATCCGATTTTATCCGGTTTAAACCGGTTCATTCCGGTTTTATCCGTTTAAAACCGGTTTGAAACGGTTCAATCCGGTTTTATCCGGTTTAAACCGGTTCAATCCGTTTTTATCCGGTTTAAACCAGTTCACTCCGGTTTTATCCGGTTTAAACCGGTTTGAACCGGTTCAATCCGGTTTTATCTGTTTTAAACCGGTTCAATCTGGTTTTATCCTGTTGAAACCGGTTTTATCCGGTTTAGACCGGTTTAAACCAGTTCAAACCGGTTTTAATCGGCTTAAACCAGTTCAATCCGGTTTTATCCTGTTTAAACCGGTTTAAACCCTTTCAATCCGTTTTTATCCGGTTTCAACCGGTTTACAGCAGTTCAATCCGGTTTTATCCGGTTTATACCGTTTCTATCCGGTTCTATCCGTTTTAAACCGCTTTAAACCAGTTCATTCCGGTTTTATCCGGATTAAACCTGTTTGAACCGGTTCAATCCGGTCTTATCCGGTTTAAACCGGTTTAAGCCGGTTCAATTCGGTTTTATCCGGTTTAAACTGGTTCAATCAGGTTTTATCCGGTTTAAACCGGTTTAAGCCGGTTCAATCCGGTTTTATCCAGTTTAAACCGGTTCTATCCGGTTCTATCCGGTTGAAACCATTTTAAACCGGTTCAATCCGGTTTTATCCGGTTTAAACCGGTTTAAGCTGGTTCAATCCAGTTTTATCCGGTTTAAACCGGTTCAATCTTGTTATATCCGGTTTAAACCGTTTGAAACCAGTTCAATCCGGTTTTATCTGGTTTAGACCAGTTCAAACCGGTTCAATCCGGTTTTATCCAGTTTAAACCAGTTCTATCCATTTCTATCTGGTTTAAACCGGTTTAAACTGGTTCAATCCGGTTTTATTCGGTTTAAACTGGTTCTATCCGTTTTAAACCGGTTTAAAACAGTTCATTCCGGTTTTATCCGGTTTAAACCGGTTTAAGCCGGTTCAATCCGGTTTTATCTGGTTTAAACCAGTTTAAGCCGGTTCAATCCGGTTTTATCCGGTTTAAACTGGTTCTATTCGTTTCCATCTGGTTTAAAAGGGTTTAAACTGGTTCAATCCGGTTTTATACGTTTTAAACCAGTTCAATCTGATTTTATCCGGTTTAAACTGGTTCAATTTGGTTTTATCCGGTTTCAACCGGTTTGAACCGGTTCAATCCGGTTTTATCCGGTTTAAACCGGTTTAAACCGGGTCAATCCGGTTTTATCCGGTTTAAACCTCTTCAATCCGGTTTTCTCCAGTTTAAACCGGTTTATACCAGTTCAATCCGGTTTTATCCGCTTTAAACCGGTTTAAACCGGTTCAATCGGTTTTTATCTGGTTTAAACCGGATTAAACCGGTTCTATCCGGTTTTATCCATTTTAAACCGGTTCAATCCGTTTTTTCCGGTTTAAACCGGTTTAAACCAGTTCATTCCGGTTTTATCCGGTTTAAGCCGGATCAATCCGGTTTAAACCGTTTCAATCTGGTTTTATCCGGTTTTAACCGGTTTAAACCGCTTCAATCCGGTTTTATCCGGTTTAAACCGGTTCTATCCAGTTCTATCCGGTTGAAACTGGTTTAAACCGGTTCAATCCGGTTTTATCCGGTTTAAACCAGTTCAATCCTGTTTTATCCGGTTTAAACCGGTTTAAACCGGTTCAATCCGGTTTTATCCGGTTTAAACCGGTTCTATCCGGTTCTATCCGTTTCTATCCGGTTTGAACCGGTTCAATCAGGTTTTATCCGGTTTAAACCGGTTTAAGCAGGTTCAATCCGATTTTATCCAGTTTAAACCGGTTCTATCCGGTTCTATCCGGTTGAAAGCAGTTTAAACCGGTTCAATCTGGTTTTATCCGGTTTAAACCGGTTCAATCCGATTTTATCCGGTTTAAACCGGTTCATTCCGGTTTTATCCGGTTAAGACCGGTTTGAAACGGTTCAATCCTGTTTTATCCGGTTTAAACCGGTTCATTCCGGTTTTATCCGTTTAAAACCGGTTTGAAACGGTTCAATCCGGTTTTATCCGGTTTAAACCGGTTCAATCCGTTTTTATCCGGTTTAAACCAGTTCACTCCGGTTTTCTCCGGTTTAAACCGGTTTGAACCGGTTCAATCCAGTTTTATCTGGTTTAAACCGGTTCAATCTGGTTTTATCCTTTTGAAACCGGTTTTATCCGGTTTAGACCGGTTTAAACCAGTTCAATCCGGTTTTAATCGGCTTAAACTGGTTCAATCTGGTTTTATCCGGTTTAAACCACTTTAAAACGGTTTAATCCGGTTTTATCCGGTTTAAGCCGGTTTGAACCGGTTCAATCCGGTTTTATCTGTTTTAAACCGGTTCAATCTGGTTTTATTCTGTTGAAACCGGTTTTATCCGGTTTAGACCGGTTTAAACCAGTTCAAACCGGTTTTAATCGGCTTAAACCAGTTCAATCCGGTTTTATCCTGTTTAAACCGGTTTAAACCCTTTCAATCCGTTTTTATCCGTTTTCAACCGGTTTACAGCAGTTCAATCCGGTTTTATCCGGTTTATACCGTTTCTATCCGGTTCTATCCGTTTTAAACCGCTTTAAACCAGTTCATTCCGGTTTTATCCGGATTAAACCTGTTTGAACCGGTTCAATCCGGTCTTATCCGGTTTAAACCGGTTTAAGCCTGTTCAATTCGGTTTTATCCGGTTTGAACTGGTTCAATCAGGTTTTATCCTGTTTAAACCGGTTTAAGCCGGTTCAATCCGGTTTTATCCAGTTTAAACCGGTTCTATCCGGTTCTATCTGGTTGAAACCATTTTAAACCGGTTCAATCCGGTTTTATCCGGTTTAAACCGGTTTAAGCTGGTTCAATCCAGTTTTATCCGGTTTAAACCGGTTCAATCTTGTTATATCCGGTTTAAACCGTTTGAAACCAGTTCAATCCGGTTTTATCTGGTTTAGACCAGTTCAAACCGGTTCAATCCGGTTTTATCCAGTTTAAACCAGTTCTATCCATTTCTATCTGGTTTAAACCGGTTTAAACTGGTTCAATCCGGTTTTATCCGGTTTAAACTGGTTCTATCCGTTTTAAACCGGTTTAAAACAGTTCATTCCGGTTTTATCCGGTTTAAACCGGTTTAAGCCGGTTCAATCCGGTTTTATCTGGTTTAAACCGGTTTAAGCCGGTTCAATCCGGTTTTATCCGGTTTAAACTGGTTCTATTCGTTTCCATCTGGTTTAAAAGGGTTTAAACTGGTTCAATCCGGTTTTATACGTTTTAAACCAGTTCAATCTGATTTTATCCGGTTTAAACTGGTTCAATTTGGTTTTATCCGGTTTCAACCGGTTTGAACCGGTTCAATCCGGTTTTATCCGGTTTAAACCGGTTTAAACCGGGTCAATCCGGTTTTATCCGGTTTAAACCTCTTCAATCCGGTTTTCTCCAGTTTAAACCGGTTTATACCAGTTCAATCCGGTTTTATCCGCTTTAAACTGGTTTAAACCGGTTCAATCGGTTTTTATCTGGTTTAAACCGGATTAAACCGGTTCTATCCGGTTTTATCCATTTTAAACCGGTTCAATCCGTTTTTTCTGGTTTAAACCGGTTTAAACCAGTTCATTCCGGTTTTATCCGGTTTAAGCCGGATCAATCCGGTTTAAACCGTTTCAATCTGGTTTTATCCGGTTTTAACCGGTTTAAACCGCTTCAATCCGGTTTTATCCGGTTTAAACCGGTTCTATCCAGTTCTATCCGGTTGAAACTGGTTTAAACCGGTTCAATCCGGTTTTATCCGGTTTAAACCAGTTCAATCCTGTTTTATCCGGTTTAAACCGGTTTAAACCGGTTCAATCCGGTTTTATCCGGTTTAAACCGGTTCTATCCGGTTCTATCCGGTTCTATCCGGTTTGAACCAGTTCAATCCGGTTTTATCCGGTTTAAACCGGTTTAAGCATGTTCAATCCGGTTTTATCCAGTTTAAACCGGTTCTATCCGGTTCTATCCGGTTGAAAGCAGTTTAAACCGGTTCAATCCGATTTTATCCGGTTTAAACCGGTTCATTCCGGTTTTATCCGTTTAAAACCGGTTTGAAACGGTTCAATCCGGTTTTATCCGGTTTAAACCGGTTCAATCCGTTTTTATCCGGTTTAAACCAGTTCACTCCGGTTTTATCCGGTTTAAACCGGTTTGAACCGGTTCAATCCGGTTTTATCTGTTTTAAACCGGTTCAATCTGGTTTTATCCTGTTGAAACCGGTTTTATCCGGTTTAGACCGGTTTAAACCAGTTCAAACCGGTTTTAATCGGCTTAAACCAGTTCAATCCGGTTTTATCCTGTTTAAACCGGTTTAAACCCTTTCAATCCGTTTTTATCCGGTTTCAACCGGTTTACAGCAGTTCAATCCGGTTTTATCCGGTTTATACCGTTTCTATCCGGTTCTATCCGTTTTAAACCGCTTTAAACCAGTTCATTCCGGTTTTATCCGGATTAAACCTGTTTGAACCGGTTCAATCCGGTCTTATCCGGTTTAAACCGGTTTAAGCCGGTTCAATTCGGTTTTATCCGGTTTAAACTGGTTCAATCAGGTTTTATCCGGTTTAAACCGGTTTAAGCCGGTTCAATCCGGTTTTATCCATTTTAAACCGGTTCTATCCGGTTCTATCCGGTTGAAACCATTTTAAACCGGTTCAATCCGGTTTTATCCGGTTTAAACCGGTTTAAGCTGGTTCAATCCAGTTTTATCCGGTTTAAACCGGTTCAATCTTGTTATATCCGGTTTAAACCGTTTGAAACCAGTTCAATCCGGTTTTATCTGGTTTAGACCAGTTCAAACCGGTTCAATTCGGTTTTATCCAGTTTAAACCAGTTCTATCCATTTCTATCTGGTTTAAACCGGTTTAAATTGGTTCAATCCGGTTTTATCCGGTTTAAACTGGTTCTATCCGTTTTAAACCGGTTTAAAACAGTTCATTCCGGTTTTATCCGGTTTAAACCGGTTTAAGCCGGTTCAATCCGGTTTTATCTGGTTTAAACCGGTTTAAGCCGGTTCAATCCGGTTTTATCCGGTTTAAACTGGTTCTATTCGTTTCCATCTGGTTTAAAAGGGTTTAAACTGGTTCAATCCGGTTTTATACGTTTTAAACCAGTTCAATCTGATTTTATCCGGTTTAAACTGGTTCAATTTGGTTTTATCCGGTTTCAACCGGTTTGAACTGGTTCAATCCGGTTTTATCCGGTTTAAACCGGTTTAAACCGGGTCAATCCGGTTTTATCCGGTTTAAACCTCTTCAATCCGGTTTTCTCCAGTTTAAACCGGTTTATACCACTTCAATCCGGTTTTATCCGCTTTAAACCGGTTTAAACCGGTTCAATCGGTTTTTATCTGGTTTAAACCGGATTAAACCGGTTCTATCCGGTTTTATCCATTTTAAACCGGTTCAATCCGTTTTTTCCGGTTTAAACCGGTTTAAACCAGTTCATTCCGGTTTTATCCGGTTTAAGCCGGATCAATCCGGTTTAAACCGTTTCAATCTGGTTTTATCCGGTTTTAACCGGTTTAAACCGCTTCAATCCGGTTTTATCCGGTTTAAACCGGTTCTATCCAGTTCTATCCGGTTGAAACTGGTTTAAACCGGTTCAATCTGGTTTTATCCGGTTTAAACCAGTTCAATCCTGTTTTATCCGGTTTAAACCGGTTTAAACCGGTTCAATCCGGTTTTATCCGGTTTAAACCGGTTCTATCCGGTTCTATCCGGTTCTATCCGGTTTGAACCAGTTCAATCCGGTTTTATCCGGTTTAAACCGGTTTAAGCATGTTCAATCCGGTTTTATCCAGTTTAAACCGGTTCTATCCGGTTCTATCCGGTTGAAAGCAGTTTAAACCGGTTCAATCCGATTTTATCCGGTTTAAACCGGTTCATTCCGGTTTTATCCGTTTAAAACCGGTTTGAAACGGTTCAATCCCGTTTTATCCGGTTTAAACCGGTTCAATCCGTTTTTATCCGGTTTAAACCAGTTCACTCCGGTTTTATCCGGTTTAAACCGGTTTGAACCGGTTCAATCCGGTTTTATCTGTTTTAAACCGGTTCAATCTGGTTTTATCCTGTTGAAACCGGTTTTATCCGGTTTAGACCGGTTTAAACCAGTTCAAACCGGTTTTAATCGGCTTAAACCAGTTCAATCCGGTTTTATCCTGTTTAAACCGGTTTAAACCCTTTCAATCCGTTTTTATCCGGTTTCAACCGGTTTACAGCAGTTCAATCCGGTTTTATCCGGTTTATACCGTTTCTATCCGGTTCTATCAGTTTTAAACCGCTTTAAACCAGTTCATTCCGGTTTTATCCGGATTAAACCTGTTTGAACCGGTTCAATCCGGTCTTATCCGGTTTAAACCGGTTTAAGCCGGTTCAATTCGGTTTTATCCGGTTTGAACTGGTTCAATCAGGTTTTATCCTGTTTAAACCGGTTTAAGCCGGTTCAATCCGGTTTTATCCAGTTTAAACCGGTTCTATCCGGTTCTATCCGGTTGAAACCATTTTAAACCGGTTCAATCCGGTTTTATCCGGTTTAAACCGGTTTAAGCTGGTTCAATCCAGTTTTATCCGGTTTAAACCGGTTCAATCTTGTTATATCCGGTTTAAACCGTTTGAAACCAGTTCAATCCGGTTTTATCTGGTTTAGACCAGTTCAAACCGGTTCAATCCGGTTTTATCCAGTTTAAACCAGTTCTATCCATTTCTATCTGGTTTAAACCGGTTTAAACTGGTTCAATCCGGTTTTATCTGGTTTAAACTGGTTCTATCCGTTTTAAACCGGTTTAAAACAGTTCATTCCGGTTTTATCCGGTTTAAACCGGTTTAAGCCGGTTCAATCCGGTTTTATCTGGTTTAAACCGGTTTAAGCCGGTTCAATCCGGTTTTATCCGGTTTAAACTGGTTCTATTCGTTTCCATCTGGTTTAAAAGGGTTTAAACTGGTTCAATCCGGTTTTATACGTTTTAAACCAGTTCAATCTGATTTTATCCGGTTTAAACTGGTTCAATTTGGTTTTATCCGGTTTCAACCGGTTTGAACTGGTTCAATCCGGTTTTATCCGGTTTAAACCGGTTTAAACCGGGTCAATCCGGTTTTATCCGGTTTAAACCTCTTCAATCCGGTTTTCTCCAGTTTAAACCGGTTTATACCAGTTCAATCCGGTTTTATCCGCTTTAAACCGGTTTAAACCGGTTCAATCGGTTTTTATCTGGTTTAAACCGGATTAAACCGGTTCTATCCGGTTTTATCCATTTTAAACCGGTTCAATCCGTTTTTTCCGGTTTAAACCGGTTTAAACCAGTTCATTCCGGTTTTATCCGGTTTAAGCCGGATCAATCCGGTTTTATCCGGTTTAAACCGGTTCTATCCAGTTCTATCCGGTTGAAACTGGTTTAAACCGGTTCAATCTGGTTTTATCCGGTTTAAACCAGTTCAATCCTGTTTTATCCGGTTTAAACCGGTTTAAACCGGTTCAATCCGGTTTTATCCGGTTTAAACCGGTTCTATCCGGTTCTATCCGGTTCTATCCGGTTTGAACCAGTTCAATCCGGTTTTATCCGGTTTAAACCGGTTTAAGCATGTTCAATCCGGTTTTATCCAGTTTAAACCGGTTCTATCCGGTTCTATCTGGTTGAAAGCAGTTTAAACCGGTTCAATCCGATTTTATCCGGTTTAAACCGGTTCATTCCGGTTTTATCCGTTTAAAACCGGTTTGAAACGGTTCAATCCGGTTTTATCCGGTTTAAACCGGTTCAATCCGTTTTTATCCGGTTTAAACCAGTTCACTCCGGTTTTATCCGGTTTAAACCGGTTTGAACCGGTTCAATCCGGTTTTATCTGTTTTAAACCGGTTCAATCTGGTTTTATCCTGTTGAAACCGGTTTTATCCGGTTTAGACCGGTTTAAACCAGTTCAAACCGGTTTTAATCGGCTTAAACCAGTTCAATCCGGTTTTATCCTGTTTAAACCGGTTTAAACCCTTTCAATCCGTTTTTATCCGGTTTCAACCGGTTTACAGCAGTTCAATCCGGTTTTATCCGGTTTATACCGTTTCTATCCGGTTCTATCCGTTTTAAACCGCTTTAAACCAGTTCATTCCGGTTTTATCCGGATTAAACCTGTTTGAACCGGTTCAATCCGGTCTTATCCGGTTTAAACCGGTTTAAGCCGGTTCAATTCGGTTTTATCCGGTTTAAACTGGTTCAATCAGGTTTTATCCGGTTTAAACCGGTTTAAGCTGGTTCAATCCAGTTTTATCCGGTTTAAACCGGTTCAATCTTGTTATATCCGGTTTAAACCGTTTGAAACCAGTTCAATCCGGTTTTATCTGGTTTAGACCAGTTCAAACCGGTTCAATCCGGTTTTATCCAGTTTAAACCAGTTCTATCCATTTCTATCTGGTTTAAACCGGTTTAAACTGGTTCAATCCGGTTTTATCCGGTTTAAACTGGTTCTATCCGTTTTAAACCGGTTTAAAACAGTTCATTCCGGTTTTATCCGGTTTAAACCGGTTTAAGCCGGTTCAATCCGGTTTTATCTGGTTTAAACCGGTTTAAGCCGGTTCAATCCGGTTTTATCCGGTTTAAACTGGTTCTATTCGTTTCCATCTGGTTTAAAAGGGTTTAAACTGGTTCAATCCGGTTTTATACGTTTTAAACCAGTTCAATCTGATTTTATCCGGTTTAAACTGGTTCAATTTGGTTTTATCCGGTTTCAACCGGTTTGAATCGGTTCAATCCGGTTTTATCCGGTTTAAACCAGTTTAAACCGGGTCAATCCGGTTTTATCCGGTTTAAACCTCTTCAATCCGGTTTTCTCCAGTTTAAACCGGTTTATACCAGTTCAATCCGGTTTTATCCGCTTTAAACCGGTTTAAACCGGTTCAATCGGTTTTTATCTGGTTTAAACCGGATTAAACCGGTTCTATCCGGTTTTATCCATTTTAAACCGGTTCAATCCGTTTTTTCCGGTTTAAACCGGTTTAAACCAGTTCATTCCGGTTTTATCCGGTTTAAGCCGGATCAATCCGGTTTAAACCGTCTCAATCTGGTTTTATCCGGTTTTAACCGGTTTAAACCGCTTCAATCCGGTTTTATCTGGTTTAAACCGGTTCTATCCAGTTCTATCCGGTTGAAACTGGTTTAAACCGGTTCAATCCGGTTTTATCCGGTTTAAACCAGTTCAATCCTGTTTTATCCGGTTTAAACCGGTTTAAACCGGTTCAATCCGGTTTTATCCGGTTTAAACCGGTTCTATCCGGTTCTATCCGTTTCTATCCGGTTTGAACCGGTTCAATCCGGTTTTATCCGGTTTAAACCAGTTTAAGCAGGTTCAATCCGGTTTTATCCAGTTTAAACCGGTTCTATCCGGTTCTATCCGGTTGAAAGCAGTTTAAACCGGTTCAATCTGGTTTTATCCGGTTTAAACCGGTTCAATCCGATTTTATCCGGTTTAAACCGGTTCATTCCGGTTTTATCCGGTTAAGACCGGTTTGAAACCGTTCAATCCTGTTTTATCCGGTTTAAACCGTTTCATTCCGGTTTTCTCCGGTTTAAACCGGTTTGAACCGGTTCAATCCAGTTTTATCTGGTTTAAACCGGTTCAATCTGGTTTTATCCTTTTGAAACCGGTTTTATCCAGTTTAGACCGGTTTAAACCAGTTCAATCCGGTTTTAATCGGCTTAAACTGGTTCAATCTGGTTTTATCCGGTTTAAACCACTTTAAAACGGTTTAATCCGGTTTTATCCGGTTTAAGCCGGTTTGAACCGGTTCAATCCGGTTTTATCTGTTTTAAACCGGTTCAATCTGGTTTTATCCTGTTGAAACCGGTTTTATCCGGTTTAGACCGGTTTAAACCAGTTCAAACCGGTTTTAATCGGCTTAAACCAGTTCAATCCGGTTTTATCCTGTTTAAACCGGTTTAAACCCTTTCAATCCGTTTTTATCCGGTTTCAACCGGTTTACAGCAGTTCAATCCGGTTTTATCCGGTTTATACCGTTTCTATCCGGTTCTATCCGTTTTAAACCGCTTTAAACCAGTTCATTCCGGTTTTATCCGGATTAAACCTGTTTGAACCGGTTCAATCCGGTCTTATCCGGTTTAAACCGGTTTAAGCCGGTTCAATTCGGTTTTATCCGGTTTGAACTGGTTCAATCAGGTTTTATCCTGTTTAAACCGGTTTAAGCCGGTTCAATCCGGTTTTATCCAGTTTAAACCGGTTCTATCCGGTTCTATCCGGTTGAAACCATTTTAAACCGGTTCAATCCGGTTTTATCCGGTTTAAACCGGTTTAAGCTGGTTCAATCCAGTTTTATCCGGTTTAAACCGGTTCAATCTTGTTATATCCGTTTTAAACCGTTTGAAACCAGTTCAATCCGGTTTTATCTGGTTTAGACCAGTTCAAACCGGTTCAATCCGGTTTTATCCAGTTTAAACCAGTTCTATCCATTTCTATCTGGTTTAAACCGGTTTAAACTGGTTCAATCCGGTTTTATCCGGTTTAAACTGGTTCTATCCGTTTTAAACCGGTTTAAAACAGTTCATTCCGGTTTTATCCGGTTTAAACCGGTTTAAGCCGGTTCAATCCGGTTTTATCTGGTTTAAACCGGTTTAAGCCGGTTCAATCCGGTTTTATCCGGTTTAAACTGGTTCTATTCGTTTCCATCTGGTTTAAAAGGGTTTAAACTGGTTCAATCCGGTTTTATACGTTTTAAACCAGTTCAATCTGATTTTATCCGGTTTAAACTGGTTCAATTTGGTTTTATCCGGTTTCAACCGGTTTGAACCGGTTCAATCCGGTTTTATCCGGTTTAAACCGGTTTAAACCGGGTCAATCCGGTTTTATCCGGTTTAAACCTCTTCAATCCGGTTTTCTCCAGTTTAAACCGGTTTATACCAGTTCAATCCGGTTTTATCCGCTTTAAACCGGTTTAAACCGGTTCAATCGGTTTTTATCTGGTTTAAACCGGATTAAACCGGTTCTATCCGGTTTTATCCATTTTAAACCGGTTCAATCCGTTTTTTCCGGTTTAAACCGGTTTAAACCAGTTCATTCCGGTTTTATCCGGTTTAAGCCGGATCAATCCGGTTTAAACCGTTTCAATCTGGTTTTATCCGGTTTTAACCGGTTTAAACCGCTTCAATCCGATTTTATCCGGTTTAAACCGGTTCTATCCAGTTCTATCCGGTTAAAACTGGTTTAAACCGGTTCAATCCGGTTTTATCCGGTTTAAACCAGTTCAATCCTGTTTTATCCGGTTTAAACCGGTTTAAACCGGTTCAATCCGGTTTTATCCGGTTTAAACCGGTTCTATCCGGTTCTATCCGTTTCTATCCGGTTTGAACCGGTTCAATCCGGTTTTATCCGGTTTAAACCGGTTTAAGCAGGTTCAATCCGGTTTTATCCAGTTTAAACCGGTTCTATCCGGTTCTATCCGGTTGAAAGCAGTTTAAACCGGTTCAATCTGTTTTTATCCGGTTTAAACCGGTTCAATCCGATTTTATCCGGTTTAAACCGGTTCATTCCGGTTTTATCCGGTTAAGACCGGTTTGAAACGGTTCAATCCTGTTTTATCCGGTTTAAACCGGTTCATTCCGGTTTTATCCGTTTAAAACCGGTTTGAAACGGTTCAATCCGGTTTTATCCGGTTTAAACCGGTTCAATCCGTTTTTATCCGGTTTAAACCAGTTCACTCCGGTTTTCTCCGGTTTAAACCGGTTTGAACCGGTTCAATCCAGTTTTATCTGGTTTAAACCGGTTCAATCTGGTTTTATCCTTTTGAAACCGCTTTTATCCGGTTTAGACCAGTTTAAACCAGTTCAATCCGGTTTTAATCGGCTTAAACTGGTTCAATCTGGTTTTATCCGGTTTAAACCACTTTAAAACGGTTTAATCCGGTTTTATCCGGTTTAAGCCGGTTTGAACCGGTTCAATCCGGTTTTATCTGTTTTAAACCGGTTCAATCTGGTTTTATTCTGTTGAAACCGGTTTTATCCGGTTTAGACCGGTTTAAACCAGTTCAAACCGGTTTTAATCGGCTTAAACCAGTTCAATCCGGTTTTATCCTGTTTAAACCGGTTTAAACCCTTTCAATCCGTTTTTATCCGGTTTCAACCGGTTTACAGCAGTTCAATCCGGTTTTATCCGGTTTATACCATTTCTATCCGGTTCTATCCGTTTTAAACCGCTTTAAACCAGTTCATTCCGGTTTTATCCGGATTAAACCTGTTTGAACCGGTTCAATCCGGTCTTATCCGGTTTAAACCGGTTTAAGCCGGTTCAATTCGATTTTATCCGGTTTGAACTGGTTCAATCAGGTTTTATCCTGTTTAAACCGGTTTAAGCCGGTTCAATCCGGTTTTATCCAGTTTAAACCGGTTCTATCCGGTTCTATCCGGTTGAAACCATTTTAAACCGGTTCAATCCGGTTTTATCCGGTTTAAACCGGTTTAAGCTGGTTCAATCCAGTTTTATCCGGTTTAAACCGGTTCAATCTTGTTATATCCGGTTTAAACCGTTTGAAACCAGTTCAATCCGGTTTTATCTGGTTTAGACCAGTTCAAACCGGTTCAATCCGGTTTTATCCAGTTTAAACCAGTTCTATCCATTTCTATCTGGTTTAAACCGGTTTAAACTGGTTCAATCCGGTTTTATCCGGTTTAAACTGGTTCTATCCGTTTTAAACCGGTTTAAAACAGTTCATTCCGGTTTTATCCGGTTTAAACCGGTTTAAGCCGGTTCAATCCGGTTTTATCTGGTTTAAACCGGTTTAAGCCGGTTCAATCCGGTTTTATCCGGTTTAAACTGGTTCTATTCATTTCCATCTGGTTTAAAAGGGTTTAAACTGGTTCAATCCGGTTTTATACGTTTTAAACCAGTTCAATCTGATTTTATCCGGTTTAAACTGGTTCAATTTGGTTTTATCCGGTTTCAACCGGTTTGAACCGGTTCAATCCGGTTTTATCCGGTTTAAACCGGTTTAAACCGGGTCAATCCGGTTTTATCCGGTTTAAACCTCTTCAATCCGGTTTTCTCCAGTTTAAACCGGTTTATACCAGTTCAATCCGGTTTTATCCGCTTTAAACCGGTTTAAACCGGTTCAATCGGTTTTTATCTGGTTTAAACCGGATTAAACCGGTTCTATCCGGTTTTATCCATTTTAAACCGGTTCAATCCGTTTTTTCCGGTTTAAACCGGTTTAAACCAGTTCATTCCGGTTTTATCCGGTTTAAGCCGGATCAATCCGGTTTAAAACGTTTCAATCTGGTTTTATCCGGTTTTAACCGGTTTAAACCGCTTCAATCCGGTTTTATCCGGTTTCAACCGGTTCTATCCAGTTCTATCCGGTTGAAACTGGTTTAAACCGGTTCAATCCGGTTTTATCCGGTTTAAACCAGTTCAATCCTGTTTTATCCGGTTTAAACCGGTTTAAACCGGTTCAATCCGGTTTTATCCGGTTTAAACCGGTTCTATCCGGTTCTATCCGTTTCTATCCGGTTTGAACCGGTTCAATCCGGTTTTATCCGGTTTAAACCGGTTTAAGCAGGTTCAATCCGGTTTTATCCAGTTTAAACCGGTTCTATCCGGTTCTATCCGGTTGAAAGCAGTTTAAACCGGTTCAATCTGTTTTTATCCGGTTTAAACCGGTTCAATCCGATTTTATCCGGTTTAAACCGGTTCATTCCGGTTTTATCCGGTTAAGACCGGTTTGAAACGGTTCAATCCTGTTTTATCCGGTTTAAACCGGTTCATTCCGGTTTTATCCGTTTAAAACCGGTTTGAAACGGTTCAATCCGGTTTTATCCGGTTTAAACCGGTTCTATCCGGTTCTATCCGGTTCTATCCGGTTTGAACCAGTTCAATCCGGTTTTATCCGGTTTAAACCGGTTTAAGCATGTTCAATCCGGTTTTATCCAGTTTAAACCGGTTCTATCCGGTTCTATCCGGTTGAAAGCAGTTTAAACCGGTTCAATCCGATTTTATCCGGTTTAAACCGGTTCATTCCGGTTTTATCCGTTTAAAACCGGTTTGAAACGGTTCAATCCGGTTTTATCCGGTTTAAACCGGTTCAATCCGTTTTTATCCGGTTTAAACCAGTTCACTCCGGTTTTATCCGGTTTAAACCGGTTTGAACCGGTTCAATCCGGTTTTATCTGTTTTAAACCGGTTCAATCTGGTTTTATCCTGTTGAAACCGGTTTTATCCGGTTTAGACCGGTTTAAACCAGTTCAAACCGGTTTTAATCGGCTTAAACCAGTTCAATCCGGTTTTATCCTGTTTAAACCGGTTTAAACCCTTTCAATCCGTTTTTATCCGGTTTCAACCGGTTTACAGCAGTTCAATCCGGTTTTATCCGGTTTATACCGTTTCTATCCGGTTCTATCCGTTTTAAACCGCTTTAAACCAGTTCATTCCGGTTTTATCCGGATTAAACCTGTTTGAACCGGTTCAATCCGGTCTTATCCGGTTTAAACCGGTTTAAGCCGGTTCAATTCGGTTTTATCCGGTTTGAACTGGTTCAATCAGGTTTTATCCTGTTTAAACCGGTTTAAGCCGGTTCAATCCGGTTTTATCCAGTTTAAACCGGTTCTATCCGGTTCTATCCGGTTGAAACCATTTTAAACCGGTTCAATCCGGTTTTATCCGGTTTAAACCGGTTTAAGCTGTTTCAATCCAGTTTTATCCGGTTTAAACCGGTTCAATCTTGTTATATCCGGTTTAAACCGTTTGAAACCAGTTCAATCCGGTTTTATCTGGTTTAGACCAGTTCAAACCGGTTCAATCCGGTTTTATCCAGTTTAAACCAGTTCTATCCATTTCTATCTGGTTTAAACCGGTTTAAACTGGTTCAATCCGGTTTTATCTGGTTTAAACTGGTTCTATCCGTTTTAAACCGGTTTAAAACAGTTCATTCCGGTTTTATCCGGTTTAAACCGGTTTAAGCCGGTTCAATCCGGTTTTATCTGGTTTAAACCGGTTTAAGCCGGTTCAATCCGGTTTTATCCGGTTTAAACTGGTTCTATTCGTTTCCATCTGGTTTAAAAGGGTTTAAACTGGTTCAATCCGGTTTTATACGTTTTAAACCAGTTCAATCTGATTTTATCCGGTTTAAACTGGTTCAATTTGGTTTTATCCGGTTTCAACCGGTTTGAACTGGTTCAATCCGGTTTTATCCGGTTTAAACCGGTTTAAACCGGGTCAATCCGGTTTTATCCGGTTTAAACCTCTTCAATCCGGTTTTCTCCAGTTTAAACCGGTTTATACCAGTTCAATCCGGTTTTATCCGCTTTAAACCGGTTTAAACCGGTTCAATCGGTTTTTATCTGGTTTAAACCGGATTAAACCGGTTCTATCCGGTTTTATCCATTTTAAACCGGTTCAATCCGTTTTTTCCGGTTTAAACCGGTTTAAACCAGTTCATTCCGGTTTTATCCGGTTTAAGCCGGATCAATCCGGTTTAAACCGTTTCAATCTGGTTTTATCCGGTTTTAACCGGTTTAAACCGCTTCAATCCGGTTTTATCCGGTTTAAACCGGTTCTATCCAGTTCTATCCGGTTGAAACTGGTTTAAACCGGTTCAATCTGGTTTTATCCGGTTTAAACCAGTTCAATCCTGTTTTATCCGGTTTAAACCGGTTTAAACCGGTTCAATCCGGTTTTATCCGGTTTAAACCGGTTCTATCCGGTTCTATCCGGTTCTATCCGGTTTGAACCAGTTCAATCCGGTTTTATCCGGTTTAAACCGGTTTAAGCATGTTCAATCCGGTTTTATCCAGTTTAAACCGGTTCTATCCGGTTCTATCCGGTTGAAAGCAGTTTAAACCGGTTCAATCCGATTTTATCCGGTTTAAACCGGTTCATTCCGGTTTTATCCGTTTAAAACCGGTTTGAAACGGTTCAATCCGGTTTTATCCGGTTTAAACCGGTTCAATCCGTTTTTATCCGGTTTAAACCAGTTCACTCCGGTTTTATCCGGTTTAAAACCGGTTTGAACCGGTTCAATCCGGTTTTATCTGTTTTAAACCGGTTCAATCTGGTTTTATCCTGTTGAAACCGGTTTTATCCGGTTTAGACCGGTTTAAACCAGTTCAAACCGGTTTTAATCGGCTTAAACCAGTTCAATCCGGTTTTATCCTGTTTAAACCGGTTTAAACCCTTTCAATCCGTTTTTATCCGGTTTCAACCGGTTTACAGCAGTTCAATCCGGTTTTATCCGGTTTATACCGTTTCTATCCGGTTCTATCCGTTTTAAACCGCTTTAAACCAGTTCATTCCGGTTTTATCCGGATTAAACCTGTTTGAACCGGTTCAATCCGGTCTTATCCGGTTTAAACCGGTTTAAGCCGGTTCAATTCGGTTTTATCCGGTTTAAACTGGTTCAATCAGGTTTTATCCGGTTTAAACCGGTTTAAGCTGGTTCAATCCAGTTTTATCCGGTTTAAACCGGTTCAATCTTGTTATATCCGGTTTAAACCGTTTGAAACCAGTTCAATCCGGTTTTATCTGGTTTAGACCAGTTCAAACCGGTTCAATCCGGTTTTATCCAGTTTAAACCAGTTCTATCCATTTCTATCTGGTTTAAACCGGTTTAAACTGGTTCAATCCGGTTTTATCCGGTTTAAACTGGTTCTATCCGTTTTAAACCGGTTTAAAACAGTTCATTCCGGTTTTATCCGGTTTAAACCGGTTTAAGCCGGTTCAATCCGGTTTTATCTGGTTTAAACCGGTTTAAGCCGGTTCAATCCGGTTTTATCCGGTTTAAACTGGTTCTATTCGTTTCCATCTGGTTTAAAAGGGTTTAAACTGGTTCAATCCGGTTTTATACGTTTTAAACCAGTTCAATCTGATTTTATCCGGTTTAAACTGGTTCAATTTGGTTTTATCCGGTTTCAACCGGTTTGAATCGGTTCAATCCGGTTTTATCCGGTTTAAACCAGTTTAAACCGGGTCAATCCGGTTTTATCCGGTTTAAACCTCTTCAATCCGGTTTTCTCCAGTTTAAACCGGTTTATACCAGTTCAATCCGGTTTTATCCGCTTTAAACCGGTTTAAACCGGTTCAATCGGTTTTTATCTGGTTTAAACCGGATTAAACCGGTTCTATCCGGTTTTATCCATTTTAAACCGGTTCAATCCGTTTTTTCCGGTTTAAACCGGTTTAAACCAGTTCATTCCGGTTTTATCCGGTTTAAGCCGGATCAATCCGGTTTAAACCGTCTCAATCTGGTTTTATCCGGTTTTAACCGGTTTAAACCGCTTCAATCCGGTTTTATCTGGTTTAAACCGGTTCTATCCAGTTCTATCCAGTTGAAACTGGTTTAAACCGGTTCAATCCGGTTTTATCCGGTTTAAACCGGTTCTATCCGGTTCTATCCGTTTCTATCCGGTTTGAACCGGTTCAATCCGGTTTTATCCGGTTTAAACCAGTTTAAGCAGGTTCAATCCGGTTTTATCCAGTTTAAACCGGTTCTATCCGGTTCTATCCGGTTGAAAGCAGTTTAAACCGGTTCAATCTGGTTTTATCCGGTTTAAACCGGTTCAATCCGATTTTATCCGGTTTAAACCGGTTCATTCCGGTTTTATCCGGTTAAGACCGGTTTGAAACCGTTCAATCCTGTTTTATCCGGTTTAAACCGTTTCATTCCGGTTTTCTCCGGTTTAAACCGGTTTGAACCGGTTCAATCCAGTTTTATCTGGTTTAAACCGGTTCAATCTGGTTTTATCCTTTTGAAACCGGTTTTATCCAGTTTAGACCGGTTTAAACCAGTTCAATCCGGTTTTAATCGGCTTAAACTGGTTCAATCTGGTTTTATCCGGTTTAAACCACTTTAAAACGGTTTAATCCGGTTTTATCCGGTTTAAGCCGGTTTGAACCGGTTCAATCCGGTTTTATCTGTTTTAAACCGGTTCAATCTGGTTTTATCCTGTTGAAACCGGTTTTATCCGGTTTAGACCGGTTTAAACCAGTTCAAACCGGTTTTAATCGGCTTAAACCAGTTCAATCCGGTTTTATCCTGTTTAAACCGGTTTAAACCCTTTCAATCCGTTTTTATCCGGTTTCAACCGGTTTACAGCAGTTCAATCCGGTTTTATCCGGTTTATACCGTTTCTATCCGGTTCTATCCGTTTTAAACCGCTTTAAACCAGTTCATTCCGGTTTTATCCGGATTAAACCTGTTTGAACCGGTTCAATCCGGTCTTATCCGGTTTAAACCGGTTTAAGCCGGTTCAATTCGGTTTTATCCGGTTTGAACTGGTTCAATCAGGTTTTATCCTGTTTAAACCGGTTTAAGCCGGTTCAATCCGGTTTTATCCAGTTTAAACCGGTTCTATCCGGTTCTATCCGGTTGAAACCATTTTAAACCGGTTCAATCCGGTTTTATCCGGTTTAAACCGGTTTAAGCTGGTTCAATCCAGTTTTATCCGGTTTAAACCGGTTCAATCTTGTTATATCCGTTTTAAACCGTTTGAAACCAGTTCAATCCGGTTTTATCTGGTTTAGACCAGTTCAAACCGGTTCAATCCGGTTTTATCCAGTTTAAACCAGTTCTATCCATTTCTATCTGGTTTAAACCGGTTTAAACTGGTTCAATCCGGTTTTATCCGGTTTAAACTGGTTCTATCCGTTTTAAACCGGTTTAAAACAGTTCATTCCGGTTTTATCCGGTTTAAACCGGTTTAAGCCGGTTCAATCCGGTTTTATCTGGTTTAAACCGGTTTAAGCCGGTTCAATCCGGTTTTATCCGGTTTAAACTGGTTCTATTCGTTTCCATCTGGTTTAAAAGGGTTTAAACTGGTTCAATCCGGTTTTATACGTTTTAAACCAGTTCAATCTGATTTTATCCGGTTTAAACTGGTTCAATTTGGTTTTATCCGGTTTCAACCGGTTTGAACCGGTTCAATCCGGTTTTATCCGGTTTAAACCGGTTTAAACCGGGTCAATCCGGTTTTATCCGGTTTAAACCTCTTCAATCCGGTTTTCTCCAGTTTAAACCGGTTTATACCAGTTCAATCCGGTTTTATCCGCTTTAAACCGGTTTAAACCGGTTCAATCGGTTTTTATCTGGTTTAAACCGGATTAAACCGGTTCTATCCGGTTTTATCCATTTTAAACCGGTTCAATCCGTTTTTTCCGGTTTAAACCGGTTTAAACCAGTTCATTCCGGTTTTATCCGGTTTAAGCCGGATCAATCCGGTTTAAACCGTTTCAATCTGGTTTTATCCGGTTTTAACCGGTTTAAACCGCTTCAATCCGGTTTTATCCGGTTTAAACCGGTTCTATCCAGTTCTATCCGGTTAAAACTGGTTTAAACCGGTTCAATCCGGTTTTATCCGGTTTAAAACCAGTTCAATCCTGTTTTATCCGGTTTAAACCGGTTTAAACCGGTTCAATCCGGTTTTATCCGGTTTAAACCGGTTCTATCCGGTTCTATCCGTTTCTATCCGGTTTGAACCGGTTCAATCCGGTTTTATCCGGTTTAAACCGGTTTAAGCAGGTTCAATCCGGTTTTATCCAGTTTAAACCGGTTCTATCCGGTTCTATCCGGTTGAAAGCAGTTTAAACCGGTTCAATCTGTTTTTATCCGGTTTAAACCGGTTCAATCCGATTTTATCCGGTTTAAACCGGTTCATTCCGGTTTTATCCGGTTAAGACCGGTTTGAAACGGTTCAATCCTGTTTTATCCGGTTTAAACCGGTTCATTCCGGTTTTATCCGTTTAAAACCGGTTTGAAACGGTTCAATCCGGTTTTATCCGGTTTAAACCGGTTCAATCCGTTTTTATCCGGTTTAAACCAGTTCACTCCGGTTTTCTCCGGTTTAAACCGGTTTGAACCGGTTCAATCCAATTTTATCTGGTTTAAACCGGTTCAATCTGGTTTTATCCTTTTGAAACCGCTTTTATCCGGTTTAGACCGGTTTAAACCAGTTCAATCCGGTTTTAATCGGCTTAAACTGGTTCAATCTGGTTTTATCCGGTTTAAACCACTTTAAAACGGTTTAATCCGGTTTTATCCGGTTTAAGCCGGTTTGAACCGGTTCAATCCGGTTTTATCTGTTTTAAACCGGTTCAATCTGGTTTTATTCTGTTGAAACCGGTTTTATCCGGTTTAGACCGGTTTAAACCAGTTCAAACCGGTTTTAATCGGCTTAAACCAGTTCAATCCGGTTTTATCCTGTTTAAACCGGTTTAAACCCTTTCAATCCGTTTTTATCCGGTTTCAACCGGTTTACAGCAGTTCAATCCGGTTTTATCCGGTTTATACCGTTTCTATCCGGTTCTATCCGTTTTAAACCGCTTTAAACCAGTTCATTCCGGTTTTATCCGGATTAAACCTGTTTGAACCGGTTCAATCCGGTCTTATCCGGTTTAAACCGGTTTAAGCCGGTTCAATTCGATTTTATCCGGTTTGAACTGGTTCAATCAGGTTTTATCCTGTTTAAACCGGTTTAAGCCGGTTCAATCCGGTTTTATCCAGTTTAAACCGGTTCTATCCGGTTCTATCCGGTTGAAACCATTTTAAACCGGTTCAATCCGGTTTTATCCGGTTTAAACCGGTTTAAGCTGGTTCAATCCAGTTTTATCCGGTTTAAACCGGTTCAATCTTGTTATATCCGGTTTAAACCGTTTGAAACCAGTTCAATCCGGTTTTATCTGGTTTAGACCAGTTCAAACCGGTTCAATCCGGTTTTATCCAGTTTAAACCAGTTCTATCCATTTCTATCTGGTTTAAACCGGTTTAAACTGGTTCAATCCGGTTTTATCCGGTTTAAACTGGTTCTATCCGTTTTAAACCGGTTTAAAACAGTTCATTCCGGTTTTATCCGGTTTAAACCGGTTTAAGCCGGTTCAATCCGGTTTTATCTGGTTTAAACCGGTTTAAGCCGGTTCAATCCGGTTTTATCCGGTTTAAACTGGTTCTATTCATTTCCATCTGGTTTAAAAGGGTTTAAACTGGTTCAATCCGGTTTTATACGTTTTAAACCAGTTCAATCTGATTTTATCCGGTTTAAACTGGTTCAATTTGGTTTTATCCGGTTTCAACCGGTTTGAACCGGTTCAATCCGGTTTTATCCGGTTTAAACCGGTTTAAACCGGGTCAATCCGGTTTTATCCGGTTTAAACCTCTTCAATCCGGTTTTCTCCAGTTTAAACCGGTTTATACCAGTTCAATCCGGTTTTATCCGCTTTAAACCGGTTTAAACCGGTTCAATCGGTTTTTATCTGGTTTAAACCGGATTAAACCGGTTCTATCCGGTTTTATCCATTTTAAACCGGTTCAATCCGTTTTTTCCGGTTTAAACCGGTTTAAACCAGTTCATTCCGGTTTTATCCGGTTTAAGCCGGATCAATCCGGTTTAAAACGTTTCAATCTGGTTTTATCCGGTTTTAACCGGTTTAAACCGCTTCAATCCGGTTTTATCCGGTTTCAACCGGTTCTATCCAGTTCTATCCGGTTGAAACTGGTTTAAACCGGTTCAATCCGGTTTTATCCGGTTTAAACCAGTTCAATCCTGTTTTATCCGGTTTAAACCGGTTTAAACCGGTTCAATCCGGTTTTATCCGGTTTAAACCGGTTCTATCCGGTTCTATCCGTTTCTATCCGGTTTGAACCGGTTCAATCCGGTTTTATCCGGTTTAAACCGGTTTAAGCAGGTTCAATCCGGTTTTATCCAGTTTAAACCGGTTCTATCCGGTTCTATCCGGTTGAAAGCAGTTTAAACCGGTTCAATCTGTTTTTATCCGGTTTAAACCGGTTCAATCCGATTTTATCCGGTTTAAACCGGTTCATTCCGGTTTTATCCGGTTAAGACCGGTTTGAAACGGTTCAATCCTGTTTTATCCGGTTTAAACCGGTTCATTCCGGTTTTATCCGTTTAAAACCGGTTTGAAACGGTTCAATCCGGTTTTATCCGGTTTAAACCGGTTCAATCCGTTTTTATCCGGTTTAAACCAGTTCACTCCGGTTTTCTCCGGTTTAAACCGGTTTGAACCGGTTCAATCCAGTTTTATCTGGTTTAAACCGGTTCAATCTGGTTTTATCCTTTTGAAACCGGTTTTATCCGGTTTAGACCGGTTTAAACCAGTTCAATCCGGTTTTAATCGGCTTAAACTGGTTCAATCTGGTTTTATCCGGTTTAAACCACTTTAAAACGGTTTAATCCGGTTTTATCCGGTTTAAGCCGGTTTGAACCGGTTCAATCCGGTTTTATCTGTTTTAAACCGGTTCAATCTGGTTTTATTCTGTTGAAACCGGTTTTATCCGGTTTAGACCGGTTTAAACCAGTTCAAACCGGTTTTAATCGGCTTAAACCAGTTCAATCCGGTTTTATCCTGTTTAAACCGGTTTAAACCCTTTCAATCCGTTTTTATCCGGTTTCAACCGGTTTACAGCAGTTCAATCCGGTTTTATCCGGTTTATACCGTTTCTATCCGGTTCTATCCGTTTTAAACCGCTTTAAACCAGTTCATTCCGGTTTTATCCGGATTAAACCTGTTTGAACCGGTTCAATCCGGTCTTATCCGGTTTAAACCGGTTTAAGCCGGTTCAATTCGATTTTATCCGGTTTGAACTGGTTCAATCAGGTTTTATCCTGTTTAAACCGGTTTAAGCCGGTTCAATCCGGTTTTATCCAGTTTAAACCGGTTCTATCCGGTTCTATCCGGTTGAAACCATTTTAAACCGGTTCAATCCGGTTTTATCCGGTTTAAACCGGTTTAAGCTGGTTCAATCCAGTTTTATCCGGTTTAAACCGGTTCAATCTTGTTATATCCGGTTTAAACCGTTTGAAACCAGTTCAATCCGGTTTTATCTGGTTTAGACCAGTTCAAACCGGTTCAATCCGGTTTTATCCAGTTTAAACCAGTTCTATCCATTTCTATCTGGTTTAAACCGGTTTAAACTGGTTCAATCCGGTTTTATCCGGTTTAAACTGGTTCTATCCGTTTTAAACCGGTTTAAAACAGTTCATTCCGGTTTTATCCGGTTTAAACCGGTTTAAGCCGGTTCAATCCGGTTTTATCTGGTTTAAACCGGTTTAAGCCGGTTCAATCCGGTTTTATCCGGTTTAAACTGGTTCTATTCGTTTCCATCTGGTTTAAAAGGGTTTAAACTGGTTCAATCCGGTTTTATACGTTTTAAACCAGTTCAATCTGATTTTATCCGGTTTAAACTGGTTCAATTTGGTTTTATCCGGTTTCAACCGGTTTGAACCGGTTCAGTCCGGTTTTATCCGGTTTAAACCGGTTTAAACCGGGTCAATCCGGTTTTATCCGGTTTAAACCTCTTCAATCCGGTTTTCTCCAGTTTAAACCGGTTTATACCAGTTCAATCCGGTTTTATCCGCTTTAAACCGGTTTAAACCGGTTCAATCGGTTTTTATCTGGTTTAAACCGGATTAAACCGGTTCTATCCGGTTTTATCCATTTTAAACCGGTTCAATCCGTTTTTTCCGGTTTAAACCGGTTTAAACCAGTTCATTCCGGTTTTATCCGGTTTAAGCCGGATCAATCCGGTTTAAACCGTTTCAATCTGGTTTTATCCGGTTTTAACCGGTTTAAACCGCTTCAATCCGGTTTTATCCGGTTTAAACCGGTTCTATCCAGTTCTATCCGGTTGAAACTGGTTTAAACCGGTTCAATCTGGTTTTATCCGGTTTAAACCAGTTCAATCCTGTTTTATCCGGTTTAAACCGGTTTAAACCGGTTCAATCCGGTTTTATCCGGTTTAAACCGGTTCTATCCGGTTCTATCCGGTTTGAACCAGTTCAATCCGGTTTTATCCGGTTTAAACCGGTTTAAGCATGTTCAATCCGGTTTTATCCAGTTTAAACCGGTTCTATCCGGTTCTATCCGGTTGAAAGCAGTTTAAACCGGTTCAATCCGATTTTATCCGGTTTAAACCGGTTCATTCCGGTTTTATCCGTTTAAAACCGGTTTGAAACGGTTCAATCCGGTTTTATCCGGTTTAAACCGGTTCAATCCGTTTTTATCCGGTTTAAACCAGTTCACTCCGGTTTTATCCGGTTTAAACCGGTTTGAACCGGTTCAATCCGGTTTTATCTGTTTTAAACCGGTTCAATCTGGTTTTATCCTGTTGAAACCGGTTTTGTCCGGTTTAGACCGGTTTAAACCAGTTCAAACCGGTTTTAATCGGCTTAAACCAGTTCAATCCGGTTTTATCCTGTTTAAACCGGTTTAAACCCTTTCAATCCGTTTTTATCCGGTTTCAACCGGTTTACAGCAGTTCAATCCGGTTTTATCCGGTTTATACCGTTTCTATCCGGTTCTATCCGTTTTAAACCGCTTTAAACCAGTTCATTCCGGTTTTATCCGGATTAAACCTGTTTGAACCGGTTCAATCCGGTCTTATCCGGTTTAAACCGGTTTAAGCCGGTTCAATTCGGTTTTATCCGGTTTAAACTGGTTCAATCAGGTTTTATCCGGTTTAAACCGGTTTAAGCCGGTTCAATCCGGTTTTATCCAGTTTAAACCGGTTCTATCCGGTTCTATCCGGTTGAAACCATTTTAAACCGGTTCAATCCGGTTTTATCCGGTTTAAACCGGTTTAAGCTGGTTCAATCCAGTTTTATCCGGTTTAAACCGGTTCAATCTTGTTATATCCGGTTTAAACCGTTTGAAACCAGTTCAATCCGGTTTTATCTGGTTTAGACCAGTTCAAACCGGTTCAATCCGGTTTTATCCAGTTTAAACCAGTTCTATCCATTTCTATCTGGTTTAAACCGGTTTAAACTGGTTCAATCCGGTTTTATCCGGTTTAAACTGGTTCTATCCGTTTTAAGCCGGTTTAAAACAGTTCATTCCGGTTTTATCCGGTTTAAACCGGTTTAAGCCGGTTCAATCCGGTTTTATCTGGTTTAAACCGGTTTAAGCCGGTTCAATCCGGTTTTATCCGGTTTAAACGGGTTCTATTCGTTTCCATCTGGTTTAAAAGGGTTTAAACTGGTTCAATCCGGTTTTATACGTTTTAAACCAGTTCAATCTGATTTTATCCGGTTTAAACTGGTTCAATTTGGTTTTATCCGGTTTCAACCGGTTTGAATCGGTTCAATCCGGTTTTATCCGGTTTAAACCAGTTTAAACCGGGTCAATCCGGTTTTATCCGGTTTAAACCTCTTCAATCCGGTTTTCTCCAGTTTAAACCGGTTTATACCAGTTCAATCCGGTTTTATCCGCTTTAAACCGGTTTAAACCGGTTCAATCGGTTTTTATCTGGTTTAAACCGGATTAAACCGGTTCTATCCGGTTTTATCCATTTTAAACCGGTTCAATCCGTTTTTTCCGGTTTAAACCGGTTTAAACCAGTTCATTCCGGTTTTATCCGGTTTAAGCCGGATCAATCCGGTTTAAACCGTTTCAATCTGGTTTTATCCGGTTTTAACCGGTTTAAACCGCTTCAATCCGGTTTTATCCGGTTTAAACCGGTTCTATCCAGTTCTATCCGGTTGAAACTGGTTTAAACCGGTTCAATCCGGTTTTATCCGGTTTAAACCAGTTCAATCCTGTTTTATCCGGTTTAAACCGGTTTAAACCGGTTCAATCCGGTTTTATCCGGTTTAAACCGGTTCTATCCGGTTCTATCCGTTTCTATCCGGTTTGAACCGGTTCAATCCGGTTTTATCCGGTTTAAACCAGTTTAAGCAGGTTCAATCCGGTTTTATCCAGTTTAAACCGGTTCTATCCGGTTCTATCCGGTTGAAAGCAGTTTAAACCGGTTCAATCTGGTTTTATCCGGTTTAAACCGGTTCAATCCGATTTTATCCGGTTTAAACCGGTTCATTCCGGTTTTATCCGGTTAAGACCGGTTTGAAACCGTTCAATCCTGTTTTATCCGGTTTAAACCGGTTCATTCCGGTTTTCTCCGGTTTAAACCGGTTTGAACCGGTTCAATCCAGTTTTATCTGGTTTAAACCGGTTCAATCTGGTTTTATCCTTTTGAAACCGGTTTTATCCGGTTTAGACCGGTTTAAACCAGTTCAATCCGGTTTTAATCGGCTTAAACTGGTTCAATCTGGTTTTATCCGGTTTAAACCACTTTAAAACGGTTTAATCCGGTTTTATCCGGTTTAAGCCGGTTTGAACCGGTTCAATCCGGTTTTATCTGTTTTAAACCGGTTCAATCTGGTTTTATCCTGTTGAAACCGGTTTTATCCGGTTTAGACCGGTTTAAACCAGTTCAAACCGGTTTTAATCGGCTTAAACCAGTTCAATCCGGTTTTATCCTGTTTAAACCGGTTTAAACCCTTTCAATCCGTTTTTATCCGGTTTCAACCGGTTTACAGCAGTTCAATCCGGTTTTATCCGGTTTATACCGTTTCTATCCGGTTCTATCCGTTTTAAACCGCTTTAAACCAGTTCATTCCGGTTTTATCCGGATTAAACCTGTTTGAACCGGTTCAATCCGGTCTTATCCGGTTTAAACCGGTTTAAGCCGGTTCAATTCGGTTTTATCCGGTTTGAACTGGTTCAATCAGGTTTTATCCTGTTTAAACCGGTTTAAGCCGGTTCAATCCGGTTTTATCCAGTTTAAACCGGTTCTATCCGGTTCTATCCGGTTGAAACCATTTTAAACCGGTTCAATCCGGTTTTATCCGGTTTAAACCGGTTTAAGCTGGTTCAATCCAGTTTTATCCGGTTTAAACCGGTTCAATCTTGTTATATCCGTTTTAAACCGTTTGAAACCAGTTCAATCCGGTTTTATCTGGTTTAGACCAGTTCAAACCGGTTCAATCCGGTTTTATCCAGTTTAAACCAGTTCTATCCATTTCTATCTGGTTTAAACCGGTTTAAACTGGTTCAATCCGGTTTTATCCGGTTTAAACTGGTTCTATCCGTTTTAAACCGGTTTAAAACAGTTCATTCCGGTTTTATCCGGTTTAAACCGGTTTAAGCCGGTTCAATCCGGTTTTATCTGGTTTAAACCGGTTTAAGCCGGTTCAATCCGGTTTTATCCGGTTTAAACTGGTTCTATTCGTTTCCATCTGGTTTAAAAGGGTTTAAACTGGTTCAATCCGGTTTTATACGTTTTAAACCAGTTCAGTCTGATTTTATCCGGTTTAAACTGGTTCAATTTGGTTTTATCCGGTTTCAACCGGTTTGAACCGGTTCAATCCGGTTTTATCCGGTTTAAACCGGTTTAAACCGGGTCAATCCGGTTTTATCCGGTTTAAACCTCTTCAATCCGGTTTTCTCCAGTTTAAACCGGTTTATACCAGTTCAATCCGGTTTTATCCGCTTTAAACCGGTTTAAACCGGTTCAATCGGTTTTTATCTGGTTTAAACCAGATTAAACCGGTTCTATCCGGTTTTATCCATTTTAAACAGGTTCAATCCGTTTTTTCCGGTTTAAACCGGTTTAAACCAGTTCATTCCGGTTTTATCCGGTTTAAGCCGGATCAATCCGGTTTAAACCGTTTCAATCTGGTTTTATCCGGTTTTAACCGGTTTAAACCGCTTCAATCCGGTTTTATCCGGTTTCAACCGGTTCTATCCAGTTCTATCCGGTTGAAACTGGTTTAAACCGGTTCAATCCGGTTTTATCCGGTTTAAACCAGTTCAATCCTGTTTTATCCGGTTTAAACCGGTTTAAACCGGTTCAATCCGGTTTTATCCGGTTTAAACCGGTTCTATCCGGTTCTATCCGTTTCTATCCGGTTTGAACCGGTTCAATCCGGTTTTATCCAGTTTAAACCGGTTTAAGCAGGTTCAATCCGGTTTTATCCAGTTTAAACCGGTTCTATCCGGTTCTATCCGGTTGAAAGCAGTTTAAACCGGTTCAATCTGTTTTTATCCGGTTTAAACCGGTTCAATCCGATTTTATCCGGTTTAAACCGGTTCATTCCGGTTTTATCCGGTTAAGACCGGTTTGAAACGGTTCAATCCTGTTTTATCCGGTTTAAACCGGTTCATTCCGGTTTTATCCGTTTAAAACCGGTTTGAAACGGTTCAATCCGGTTTTATCCGGTTTAAACCGGTTCAATCCGTTTTTATCCGGTTTAAACCAGTTCACTCCGGTTTTCTCCGGTTTAAACCGGTTTGAACCGGTTCAATCCAGTTTTATCTGGTTTAAACCGGTTCAATCTGGTTTTATCCTTTTGAAACCGGTTTTATCCGGTTTAGACCGGTTTAAACCAGTTCAATCCGGTTTTAATCGGCTTAAACTGGTTCAATCTGGTTTTATCCGGTTTAAACCACTTTAAAACGGTTTAATCCGGTTTTATCCGGTTTAAGCCGGTTTGAACCGGTTCAATCCGGTTTTATCTGTTTTAAACCGGTTCAATCTGGTTTTATTCTGTTGAAACCGGTTTTATCCGGTTTAGACCGGTTTAAACCAGTTCAAACCGGTTTTAATCGGCTTAAACCAGTTCAATCCGGTTTTATCCTGTTTAAACCGGTTTAAACCCTTTCAATCCGTTTTTATCCGGTTTCAACCGGTTTACAGCAGTTCAATCCGGTTTTATCCGGTTTATACCGTTTCTATCCGGTTCTATCCGTTTTAAACCGCTTTAAACCAGTTCATTCCGGTTTTATCCGGATTAAACCTGTTTGAACCGGTTCAATCCGGTCTTATCCGGTTTAAACCGGTTTAAGCCGGTTCAATTCGATTTTATCCGGTTTGAACTGGTTCAATCATGTTTTATCCTGTTTAAACCGGTTTAAGCCGGTTCAATCCGGTTTTATCCAGTTTAAACCGGTTCTATCCGGTTCTATCCGGTTGAAACCATTTTAAACCGGTTCAATCCGGTTTTATCCGGTTTAAACCGGTTTAAGCTGGTTCAATCCAGTTTTATCCGGTTTAAACCGGTTCAATCTTGTTATATCCGGTTTAAACCGTTTGAAACCAGTTCAATCCGGTTTTATCTGGTTTAGACCAGTTCAAACCGGTTCAATCCGGTTTTATCCAGTTTAAACCAGTTCTATCCATTTCTATCTGGTTTAAACCGGTTTAAACTGGTTCAATCCGGTTTTATCCGGTTTAAACTGGTTCTATCCGTTTTAAACCGGTTTAAAACAGTTCATTCCGGTTTTATCCGGTTTAAACCGGTTTAAGCCGGTTCAATCCGGTTTTATCTGGTTTAAACCGGTTTAAGCCGGTTCAATCCGGTTTTATCCGGTTTAAACTGGTTCTATTCTTTTCCATCTGGTTTAAAAGGGTTTAAACTGGTTCAATCCGGTTTTATACGTTTTAAACCAGTTCAATCTGATTTTATCCGGTTTAAACTGGTTCAATTTGGTTTTATCCGGTTTCAACCGGTTTGAACCGGTTCAATCCGGTTTTATCCGGTTTAAACCGGTTTAAACCGGGTCAATCCGGTTTTATCCGGTTTAAACCTCTTCAATCCGGTTTTCTCCAGTTTAAACCGGTTTATACCAGTTCAATCCGGTTTTATCCGCTTTAAACCGGTTTAAACCGGTTCAATCGGTTTTTATCTGGTTTAAACCGGATTAAACCGGTTCTATCCGGTTTTATCCATTTTAAACCGGTTCAATCCGTTTTTTCCGGTTTAAACCGGTTTAAACCAGTTCATTCCGGTTTTATCCGGTTTAAGCCGGATCAATCCGGTTTAAACCGTTTCAATCTGGTTTTATCCGGTTTTAACCGGTTTAAACCGCTTCAATCCGGTTTTATCCGGTTTCAACCGGTTCTATCCAGTTCTATCCGGTTGAAACTGGTTTAAACCGGTTCAATCCGGTTTTATCCGGTTTAAACCAGTTCAATCCTGTTTTATCCGGTTTAAACCGGTTTAAACCGGTTCAATCCGGTTTTATCCGGTTTAAACCGGTTCTATCCGGTTCTATCCGTTTCTATCCGGTTTGAACCGGTTCAATCCGGTTTTATCCGGTTTAAACCGGTTTAAGCAGGTTCAATCCGGTTTTATCCAGTTTAAACCGGTTCTATCCGGTTCTATCCGGTTGAAAGCAGTTTAAACCTGTTCAATCTGTTTTTACCCGGTTTAAACCGGTTCAATCCGATTTTATCCGGTTTAAACCGGTTCATTCCGGTTTTATCCGGTTAAGACCGGTTTGAAACGGTTCAATCCTGTTTTATCCGGTTTAAACCGGTTCATTCCGGTTTTATCCGTTTAAAACCGGTTTGAAACGGTTCAATCCGGTTTTATCCGGTTTAAACCGGTTCAATCCGTTTTTATCCGGTTTAAACCAGTTCACTCCGGTTTTCTCCGGTTTAAACCGGATTGAACCGGTTCAATCCAGTTTTATCTGGTTTAAACCGGTTCAATCTGGTTTTATCCTTTTGAAACCGGTTTTATCCGGTTTAGACCGGTTTAAACCAGTTCAATCCGGTTTTAATCGGCTTAAACTGGTTCAATCTGGTTTTATCCGGTTTAAACCACTTTAAAACGGTTTAATCCGGTTTTATCCGGTTTAAGCCGGTTTGAACCGGTTCAATCCGGTTTTATCTGTTTTAAACCGGTTCAATCTGGTTTTATTCTGTTGAAACCGGTTTTATCCGGTTTAGACCGGTTTAAACCAGTTCAAACCGGTTTTAATCGGCTTAAACCAGTTCAATCCGGTTTTATCCTGTTTAAACCGGTTTAAACCCTTTCAATCCGTTTTTATCCGGTTTCAACCGGTTTACAGCAGTTCAATCCAGTTTTATCCGGTTTATACCGTTTCTATCCGGTTCTATCCGTTTTAAACCGCTTTAAACCAGTTCATTCCGGTTTTATCCGGATTAAACCTGTTTGAACCGGTTCAATCCGGTCTTATCCGGTTTAAACCGGTTTAAGCCGGTTCAATTCGATTTTATCCGGTTTGAACTGGTTCAATCAGGTTTTATCCTGTTTAAACCGGTTTAAGCCGGTTCAATCCGGTTTTATCCAGTTTAAACCGGTTCTATCCGGTTCTATCCGGTTGAAACCATTTTAAACCGGTTCAATCCGGTTTTATCCGGTTTAAACCGGTTTAAGCTGGTTCAATCCAGTTTTATCCGGTTTAAACCGGTTCAATCTTGTTATATCCGGTTTAAACCGTTTGAAACCAGTTCAATCCGGTTTTATCTGGTTTAGACCAGTTCAAACCGGTTCAATCCGGTTTTATCCAGTTTAAACCAGTTCTATCCATTTCTATCTGGTTTAAACCGGTTTAAACTGGTTCAATCCGGTTTTATCCGGTTTAAACTGGTTCTATCCGTTTTAAACCGGTTTAAAACAGTTCATTCCGGTTTTATCCGGTTTAAACCGGTTTAAGCCGGTTCAATCCGGTTTTATCTGGTTTAAACCGGTTTAAGCCGGTTCAATCCGGTTTTATCCAGTTTAAACTGGTTCTATTCGTTTCCATCTGGTTTAAAAGGGTTTAAACTGGTTCAATCCGGTTTTATACGTTTTAAACCAGTTCAATCTGATTTTATCCGGTTTAAACTGGTTCAATTTGGTTTTATCCAGTTTCAACCGGTTTGAACCGGTTCAGTCCGGTTTTATCCGGTTTAAACCGGTTTAAACCGGGTCAATCCGGTTTTATCCGGTTTAAACCTCTTCAATCCGGTTTTCTCCAGTTTAAACCGGTTTATACCAGTTCAATCCGGTTTTATCCGCTTTAAACCGGTTTAAACCGGTTCAATCGGTTTTTATCTGGTTTAAACCGGATTAAACCGGTTCTATCCGGTTTTATCCATTTTAAACCGGTTCAATCCGTTTTTTCCGGTATAAACCGGTTTAAACCAGTTCATTCCGGTTTTATCCGGTTTAAGCCGGATCAATCCGGTTTAAACCGTTTCAATCTGGTTTTATCCGGTTTTAACCGGTTTAAACCGCTTCAATCCGGTTTTATCCGGTTTAAACCGGTTCTATCCAGTTCTATCCGGTTGAAACTGGTTTAAACCGGTTCAATCCGGTTTTATCCGGTTTAAACCAGTTCAATCCTGTTTTATCCGGTTTAAACCGGTTTAAACCGGTTCAATCCGGTTTTATCCGGTTTAAACCGGTTCTATCCGGTTCTATCCGGTTCTATCCGGTTTGAACCAGTTCAATCCGGTTTTATCCGGTTTAAACCGGTTTAAGCATGTTCAATCCGGTTTTATCCAGTTTAAACCGGTTCTATCCGGTTCTATCCGGTTGAAAGCAGTTTAAACCGGTTCAATCCGATTTTATCCGGTTTAAACCGGTTCATTCCGGTTTTATCCGTTTAAAACCGGTTTGAAACGGTTCAATCCGGTTTTATCCGGTTTAAACCGGTTCAATCCGTTTTTATCCGGTTTAAACCAGTTCACTCCGGTTTTATCCGGTTTAAACCGGTTTGAACCGGTTCAATCCGGTTTTATCTGTTTTAAACCGGTTCAATCTGGTTTTATCCTGTTGAAACCGGTTTTATCCGGTTTAGACCGGTTTAAACCAGTTCAAACCGGTTTTAATCGGCTTAAACCAGTTCAATCCGGTTTTATACTGTTTAAACCGGTTTAAACCCTTTCAATCCGTTTTTATCCGGTTTCAACCGGTTTACAGCAGTTCAATCCGGTTTTATCCGGTTTATACCGTTTCTATCCGGTTCTATCCGTTCTAAACCGCTTTAAACCAGTTCATTCCGGTTTTATCCGGATTAAACCTGTTTGAACCGGTTCAATCCGGTCTTATCCGGTTTAAACCGGTTTAAGCCGGTTCAATTCGGTTTTATCCGGTTTCAACTGGTTCAATCAGTTTTTATCCGGTTTAAACCGGTTCTATCCGGTTCTATCCGTTTCTATCCGGTTTGAACCGGTTCAATCCGGTTTTATCCGGTTTAAACCGGTTTAAGCAGGTTCAATCCGGTTTTATCCAGTTTAAACCGGTTCTATCCGGTTCTATCCGGTTGAAAGCAGTTTAAACCGGTTCAATCTGTTTTTATCCGGTTTAAACCGGTTCAATCCGATTTTATCCGGTTTAAACCGGTTCATTCCGGTTTTATCCGGTTAAGACCGGTTTGAAACGGTTCAATCCTGTTTTATCCGGTTTAAACCGGTTCATTCCGGTTTTATCCGTTTAAAACCGGTTTGAAACGGTTCAATCCGGTTTTATCCGGTTTAAACCGGTTCAATCCGTTTTTATCCGGTTTAAACCAGTTCACTCCGGTTTTCTCCGGTTTAAACCGGTTTGAACCGGTTCAATCCAGTTTTATCTGGTTTAAACCAGTTCAATCTGGTTTTATCCTTTTGAAACCGGTTTTATCCGGTTTAGACCGGTTTAAACCAGTTCAATCCGGTTTTAATCGGCTTAAACTGGTTCAATCTGGTTTTATCCGGTTTAAACCACTTTAAAACGGTTTAATCCGGTTTTATCCGGTTTAAGCCGGTTTGAACCGGTTCAATCCGGTTTTATCTGTTTTAAACCGGTTCAATCTGGTTTTATTCTGTTGAAACCGGTTTTATCCGGTTTAGACCGGTTTAAACCAGTTCAAACCGGTTTTAATCGGCTTAAACCAGTTCAATCCGGTTTTATCCTGTTTAAACCGGTTTAAACCCTTTCAATCCGTTTTTATCCGGTTTCAACCGGTTTACAGCAGTTCAATCCGGTTTTATCCGGTTTATACCGTTTCTATCCGGTTCTATCCGTTTTAAACCGCTTTAAACCAGTTCATTCCGGTTTTATCCGGATTAAACCTGTTTGAACCGGTTCAATCCGGTCTTATCCGGTTTAAACCGGTTTAAGCCGGTTCAATTCGATTTTATCCGGTTTGAACTGGTTCAATCAGGTTTTATCCTGTTTAAACCGGTTTAAGCCGGTTCAATCCGGTTTTATCCAGTTTAAACCGGTTCTATCCGGTTCTATCCGGTTGAAACCATTTTAAACCGGTTCAATCCGGTTTTATCCGGTTTAAACCGGTTTAAGCTGGTTCAATCCAGTTTTATCCGGTTTAAACCGGTTCAATCTTGTTATATCCGGTTTAAACCGTTTGAAACCAGTTCAATCCGGTTTTATCTGGTTTAGACCAGTTCAAACCGGTTCAATCCGGTTTTATCCAGTTTAAACCAGTTCTATCCATTTCTATCTGGTTTAAACCGGTTTAAACTGGTTCAATCCGGTTTTATCCGGTTTAAACTGGTTCTATCCGTTTTAAACCGGTTTAAAACAGTTCATTCCGGTTTTATCCGGTTTAAACCGGTTTAAGCCGGTTCAATCCGGTTTTATCTGGTTTAAACCGGTTTAAGCCGGTTCAATCCGGTTTTATCCAGTTTAAACTGGTTCTATTCGTTTCCATCTGGTTTAAAAGGGTTTAAACTGGTTCAATCCGGTTTTATACGTTTTAAACCAGTTCAATCTGATTTTATCCGGTTTAAACTGGTTCAATTTGGTTTTATCCGGTTTCAACCGGTTTGAACCGGTTCAGTCCGGTTTTATCCGGTTTAAACCGGTTTAAACCGGGTCAATCCGGTTTTATCCGGTTTAAACCTCTTCAATCCGGTTTTCTCCAGTTTAAACCGGTTTATACCAGTTCAATCCGGTTTTATCCGCTTTTAAACCGGTTTAAACCGGTTCAATCGGTTTTTATCTGGTTTAAACCGGATTAAACCGGTTCTATCCGGTTTTATCCATTTTAAACCGGTTCAATCCGTTTTTTCCGGTTTAAACCGGTTTAAACCAGTTCATTCCGGTTTTATCCGGTTTAAGCCGGATCAATCCGGTTTAAACCGTTTCAATCTGGTTTTATCCGGTTTTAACCGGTTTAAACCGCTTCAATCCGGTTTTATCCGGTTTAAACCGGTTCTATCCAGTTCTATCCGGTTGAAACTGGTTTAAACCGGTTCAATCCGGTTTTATCCGGTTTAAACCAGTTCAATCCTGTTTTATCCGGTTTAAACCGGTTTAAACCGGTTCAATCCGGTTTTATCCGGTTTAAACCGGTTCTATCCGGTTCTATCCGGTTCTATCCGGTTTGAACCAGTTCAATCCGGTTTTATCCGGTTTAAACCGGTTTAAGCATGTTCAATCCGGTTTTATCCAGTTTAAACCGGTTCTATCCGGTTCTATCCGGTTGAAAGCAGTTTAAACCGGTTCAATCCGATTTTATCCGGTTTAAACCGGTTCATTCCGGTTTTATCCGTTTAAAACCGGTTTGAAACGGTTCAATCCGGTTTTATCCGGTTTAAACCGGTTCAATCCGTTTTTATCCGGTTTAAACCAGTTCACTCCGGTTTTATCCGGTTTAAACCGGTTTGAACCGGTTCAATCCGGTTTTATCTGTTTTAAACCGGTTCAATCTGGTTTTATCCTGTTGAAACCGGTTTTATCCGGTTTAGACCGGTTTAAACCAGTTCAAACCGGTTTTAATCGGCTTAAACCAGTTCAATCCGGTTTTATCCTGTTTAAACCGGTTTAAACCCTTTCAATCCGTTTTTATCCGGTTTCAACCGGTTTACAGCAGTTCAATCCGGTTTTATCCGGTTTATACCGTTTCTATCCGGTTCTATCCGTTCTAAACCGCTTTAAACCAGTTCATTCCGGTTTTATCCGGATTAAACCTGTTTGAACCGGTTCAATCCGGTCTTATCCGGTTTAAACCGGTTTAAGCCGGTTCAATTCGGTTTTATCCGGTTTCAACTGGTTCAATCAGTTTTTATCCGGTTTAAACCGGTTTAAGCCGGTTCAATCCGGTTTTATCCAGTTTAAACCGGTTCTATCCAGTTCTATCCGGTTGAAACCATTTTAAACCGGTTCAATCCGATTTTATCCGGTTTAAACCGGTTCATTCCGGTTTTATCCGTTTAAAACCGGTTTGAAACGGTTCAATCCGGTTTTATCCGGTTTAAACCGGTTCAATCCGTTTTTATCCGGTTTAAACCAGTTCACTCCGGTTTTATCCGGTTTAAACCGGTTTGAACCGGTTCAATCCGGTTTTATCTGTTTTAAACCGGTTCAATCTGGTTTTATCCTGTTGAAACCGGTTTTATCTGGTTTAGACCGGTTTAAACCAGTTCAAACCGGTTTTAATCGGCTTAAACCAGTTCAATCCGGTTTTATCCTGTTTAAACCGGTTTAAACCCTTTCAATCCGTTTTTATCCGGTTTCAACCGGTTTACAGCAGTTCAATCCGGTTTTATCCGGTTTATACCGTTTCTATCCGGTTCTATCCGTTTTAAACCGCTTTAAACCAGTTCATTCCGGTTTTATCCGGATTAAACCTGTTTGAACCGGTTCAATCCGGTCTTATCCGGTTTAAACCGGTTTAAGCCGGTTCAATTCGGTTTTATCCGGTTTAAACTGGTTCAATCAGGTTTTATCCGGTTTAAACCGGTTTAAGCCGGTTCAATCCGGTTTTATCCAGTTTAAACCGGTTCTATCCGGTTCTATCCGGTTGAAACCATTTTAAACCGGTTCAATCCGGTTTTATCCGGTTTAAACCGGTTTAAGCTGGTTCAATCCAGTTTTATCCGGTTTAAACCGGTTCAATCTTGTTATATCCGGTTTAAACCGTTTGAAACCAGTTCAATCCGGTTTTATCTGGTTTAGACCAGTTCAAACCGGTTCAATCCGGTTTTATCCAGTTTAAACCAGTTCTATCCATTTCTATCTGGTTTAAACCGGTTTAAACTGGTTCAATCCGGTTTTATTCGGTTTAAACTGGTTCTATCCGTTTTAAACCGGTTTAAAACAGTTCATTCCGGTTTTATCCGGTTTAAACCGGTTTAAGCCGGTTCAATCCGGTTTTATCTGGTTTAAACCAGTTTAAGCCGGTTCAATCCGGTTTTATCCGGTTTAAACTGGTTCTATTCGTTTCCATCTGGTTTAAAAGGGTTTAAACTGGTTCAATCCGGTTTTATACGTTTTAAACCAGTTCAATCTGATTTTATCCGGTTTAAACTGGTTCAATTTGGTTTTATCCGGTTTCAACCGGTTTGAACCGGTTCAATCCGGTTTTATCCGGTTTAAACCGGTTTAAACCGGGTCAATCCGGTTTTATCCGGTTTAAACCTCTTCAATCCGGTTTTCTCCAGTTTAAACCGGTTTATACCAGTTCAATCCGGTTTTATCCGCTTTAAACCGGTTTAAACCGGTTCAATCGGTTTTTATCTGGTTTAAACCGGATTAAACCGGTTCTATCCGGTTTTATCCATTTTAAACCGGTTCAATCCGTTTTTTCCGGTTTAAACCGGTTTAAACCAGTTCATTCCGGTTTTATCCGGTTTAAGCCGGATCAATCCGGTTTAAACCGTTTCAATCTGGTTTTATCCGGTTTTAACCGGTTTAAACCGCTTCAATCCGGTTTTATCCGGTTTAAACCGGTTCTATCCAGTTCTATCCGGTTGAAACTGGTTTAAACCGGTTCAATCCGGTTTTATCCGGTTTAAACCAGTTCAATCCTGTTTTATCCGGTTTAAACCGGTTTAAACCGGTTCAATCCGGTTTTATCCGGTTTAAACCGGTTCTATCCGGTTCTATCCGTTTCTATCCGGTTTGAACCGGTTCAATCAGGTTTTATCCGGTTTAAACCGGTTTAAGCAGGTTCAATCCGATTTTATCCAGTTTAAACCGGTTCTATCCGGTTCTATCCGGTTGAAAGCAGTTTAAACCGGTTCAATCTGGTTTTATCCGGTTTAAACCGGTTCAATCCGATTTTATCCGGTTTAAACCGGTTCATTCCGGTTTTATCCGGTTAAGAACGGTTTGAAACGGTTCAATCCTGTTTTATCCGGTTTAAACCGGTTCATTCCGGTTTTATCCGTTTAAAACCGGTTTGAAACGGTTCAATCCGGTTTTATCCGGTTTAAACCGGTTCAATCCGTTTTTATCCGGTTTAAACCAGTTCACTCCGGTTTTCTCCGGTTTAAACCGGTTTGAACCGGTTCAATCCAGTTTTATCTGGTTTAAACCGGTTCAATCTGGTTTTATCCTTTTGAAACCGGTTTTATCCGGTTTAGACCGGTTTAAACCAGTTCAATCCGGTTTTAATCGGCTTAAACTGGTTCAATCTGGTTTTATCCGGTTTAAACCACTTTAAAACGGTTTAATCCGGTTTTATCCGGTTTAAGCCGGTTTGAACCGGTTCAATCCGGTTTTATCTGTTTTAAACCGGTTCAATCTGGTTTTATTCTGTTGAAACCGGTTTTATCCGGTTTAGACCGGTTTAAACCAGTTCAAACCGGTTTTAATCGGCTTAAACCAGTTCAATCCGGTTTTATCCTGTTTAAACCGGTTTAAACCCTTTCAATCCGTTTTTATCCGTTTTCAACCGGTTTACAGCAGTTCAATCCGGTTTTATCCGGTTTATACCGTTTCTATCCGGTTCTATCCGTTTTAAACCGCTTTAAACCAGTTCATTCCGTTTTTATCCGGATTAAACCTGTTTGAACCGGTTCAATCCGGTCTTATCCGGTTTAAACCGGTTTAAGCCTGTTCAATTCGGTTTTATCCGGTTTGAACTGGTTCAATCAGGTTTTATCCTGTTTAAACCGGTTTAAGCCGGTTCAATCCGGTTTTATCCAGTTTAAACCGGTTCTATCCGGTTCTATCTGGTTGAAACCATTTTAAACCGGTTCAATCCGGTTTTATCCGGTTTAAACCGGTTTAAGCTGGTTCAATCCAGTTTTATCCGGTTTAAACCGGTTCAATCTTGTTATATCCGGTTTAAACCGTTTGAAACCAGTTCAATCCGGTTTTATCTGGTTTAGACCAGTTCAAACCGGTTCAATCCGGTTTTATCCAGTTTAAACCAGTTCTATCCATTTCTATCTGGTTTAAACCTGTTTAAACTGGTTCAATCCGGTTTTATCCGGTTTAAACTGGTTCTATCCGTTTTAAACCGGTTTAAAACAGTTCATTCCGGTTTTATCCGGTTTAAACCGGTTTAAGCCGGTTCAATCCGGTTTTATCTGGTTTAAACCGGTTTAAGCCGGTTCAATCCGGTTTTATCCGGTTTAAACTGGTTCTATTCGTTTCCATCTGGTTTAAAAGGGTTTAAACTGGTTCAATCCGGTTTTATACGTTTTAAACCAGTTCAATCTGATTTTATCCGGTTTAAACTGGTTCAATTTGGTTTTATCCGGTTTCAACCGGTTTGAACCGGTTCAATCCGGTTTTATCCGGTTTAAACCGGTTTAAACCGGGTCAATCCGGTTTTATCCGGTTTAAACCTCTTCAATCCGGTTTTCTCCAGTTTAAACCGGTTTATACCAGTTCAATCCGGTTTTATCCGCTTTAAACTGGTTTAAACCGGTTCAATCGGTTTTTATCTGGTTTAAACCGGATTAAACCGGTTCTATCCGGTTTTATCCATTTTAAACCGGTTCAATCCGTTTTTTCCGGTTTAAACCGGTTTAAACCAGTTCATTCCGGTTTTATCCGGTTTAAGCCGGATCAATCCGGTTTAAACCGTTTCAATCTGGTTTTATCCGGTTTTAACCGGTTTAAACCGCTTCAATCCGGTTTTATCCGGTTTAAACCGGTTCTATCCAGTTCTATCCGGTTGAAACTGGTTTAAACCGGTTCAATCCGGTTTTATCCGGTTTAAACCAGTTCAATCCTGTTTTATCCGGTTTAAACCGGTTTAAACCGGTTCAATCCGGTTTTATCCGGTTTAAACCGGTTCTATCCGGTTCTATCCGGTTCTATCCGGTTTGAACCAGTTCAATCCGGTTTTATCCGGTTTAAACCGGTTTAAGCATGTTCAATCCGGTTTTATCCAGTTTAAACCGGTTCTATCCGGTTCTATCCGGTTGAAAGCAGTTTAAACCGGTTCAATCCGATTTTATCCGGTTTAAACCGGTTCATTCCGGTTTTATCCGTTTAAAACCGGTTTGAAACGGTTCAATCCGGTTTTATCCGGTTTAAACCGGTTCAATCCGTTTTTATCCGGTTTAAACCAGTTCACTCCGGTTTTATCCGGTTTAAACCGGTTTGAACCGGTTCAATCCGGTTTTATCTGTTTTAAACCGGTTCAATCTGGTTTTATCCTGTTGAAACCGGTTTTATCCGGTTTAGACCGGTTTAAACCAGTTCAAACCGGTTTTAATCGGCTTAAACCAGTTCAATCCGGTTTTATCCTGTTTAAACCGGTTTAAACCCTTTCAATCCGTTTTTATCCGGTTTCAACCGGTTTACAGCAGTTCAATCCGGTTTTATCCGGTTTATACCGTTTCTATCCGGTTCTATCCGTTTTAAACCGCTTTAAACCAGTTCATTCCGGTTTTATCCGGATTAAACCTGTTTGAACCGGTTCAATCCGGTCTTATCCGGTTTAAACCGGTTTAAGCCGGTTCAATTCGGTTTTATCCGGTTTAAACTGGTTCAATCAGGTTTTATCCGGTTTAAACCGGTTTAAGCCGGTTCAATCCGGTTTTATCCATTTTAAACCGGTTCTATCCGGTTCTATCCGGTTGAAACCATTTTAAACCGGTTCAATCCGGTTTTATCCGGTTTAAACCGGTTTAAGCTGGTTCAATCCAGTTTTATCCGGTTTAAACCGGTTCAATCTTGTTATATCCGGTTTAAACCGTTTGAAACCAGTTCAATCCGGTTTTATCTGGTTTAGACCAGTTCAAACCGGTTCAATCCGGTTTTATCCAGTTTAAACCAGTTCTATCCATTTCTATCTGGTTTAAACCGGTTTAAACTGGTTCAATCCGGTTTTATCCGGTTTAAACTGGTTCTATCCGTTTTAAACCGGTTTAAAACAGTTCATTCCGGTTTTATCCGGTTTAAACCGGTTTAAGCCGGTTCAATCCGGTTTTATCTGGTTTAAACCGGTTTAAGCCGGTTCAATCCGGTTTTATCCGGTTTAAACTGGTTCTATTCGTTTCCATCTGGTTTAAAAGGGTTTAAACTGGTTCAATCCGGTTTTATACGTTTTAAACCAGTTCAATCTGATTTTATCCGGTTTAAACTGGTTCAATTTGGTTTTATCCGGTTTCAACCGGTTTGAACTGGTTCAATCCGGTTTTATCCGGTTTAAACCGGTTTAAACCGGGTCAATCCGGTTTTATCCGGTTTAAACCTCTTCAATCCGGTTTTCTCCAGTTTAAACCGGTTTATACCAGTTCAATCCGGTTTTATCCGCTTTAAACCGGTTTAAACCGGTTCAATCGGTTTTTATCTGGTTTAAACCGGATTAAACCGGTTCTATCCGGTTTTATCCATTTTAAACCGGTTCAATCCGTTTTTTCCGGTTTAAACCGGTTTAAACCAGTTCATTCCGGTTTTATCCGGTTTAAGCCGGATCAATCCGGTTTAAACCGTTTCAATCTGGTTTTATCCGGTTTTAACCGGTTTAAACCGCTTCAATCCGGTTTTATCCGGTTTAAACCGGTTCTATCCAGTTCTATCCGGTTGAAACTGGTTTAAACCGGTTCAATCTGGTTTTATCCGGTTTAAACCAGTTCAATCCTGTTTTATCCGGTTTAAACCGGTTTAAACCGGTTCAATCCGGTTTTATCCGGTTTAAACCGGTTCTATCCGGTTCTATCCGGTTCTATCCGGTTTGAACCAGTTCAATCCGGTTTTATCCGGTTTAAACCGGTTTAAGCATGTTCAATCCGGTTTTATCCAGTTTAAACCGGTTCTATCCGGTTCTATCCGGTTGAAAGCAGTTTAAACCGGTTCAATCCGATTTTATCCAGTTTAAACCGGTTCATTCCGGTTTTATCCGTTTAAAACCGGTTTGAAACGGTTCAATCCGGTTTTATCCGGTTTAAACCGGTTCAATCCGTTTTTATCCGGTTTAAACCAGTTCACTCCGGTTTTATCCGGTTTAAACCGGTTTGAACCGGTTCAATCCGGTTTTATCTGTTTTAAACCGGTTCAATCTGGTTTTATCCTGTTGAAACCGGTTTTATCCGGTTTAGACCGGTTTAAACCAGTTCAAACCGGTTTTAATCGGCTTAAACCAGTTCAATCCGGTTTTATCCTGTTTAAACCGGTTTAAACCCTTTCAATCCGTTTTTATCCGGTTTCAACCGGTTTACAGCAGTTCAATCCGGTTTTATCCGGTTTATACCGTTTCTATCCGGTTCTATCCGTTTTAAACCGCTTTAAACCAGTTCATTCCGGTTTTATCCGGATTAAACCTGTTTGAACCGGTTCAATCCGGTCTTATCCGGTTTAAACCGGTTTAAGCCGGTTCAATTCGGTTTTATCCGGTTTAAACTGGTTCAATCAGGTTTTATCCGGTTTAAACCGGTTTAAGCTGGTTCAATCCAGTTTTATCCGGTTTAAACCGGTTCAATCTTGTTATATCCGGTTTAAACCGTTTGAAACCAGTTCAATCCGGTTTTATCTGGTTTAGACCAGTTCAAACCGGTTCAATCCGGTTTTATCCAGTTTAAACCAGTTCTATCCATTTCTATCTGGTTTAAACCGGTTTAAACTGGTTCAATCCGGTTTTATCCGGTTTAAACTGGTTCTATCCGTTTTAAACCGGTTTAAAACAGTTCATTCCGGTTTTATCCGGTTTAAACCGGTTTAAGCCGGTTCAATCCGGTTTTATCTGGTTTAAACCGGTTTAAGCCGGTTCAATCCGGTTTTATCCGGTTTAAACTGGTTCTATTCGTTTCCATCTGGTTTAAAAGGGTTTAAACTGGTTCAATCCGGTTTTATACGTTTTAAACCAGTTCAATCTGATTTTATCCGGTTTAAACTGGTTCAATTTGGTTTTATCCGGTTTCAACCGGTTTGAATCGGTTCAATCCGGTTTTATCCGGTTTAAACCAGTTTAAACCGGGTCAATCCGGTTTTATCCGGTTTAAACCTCTTCAATCCGGTTTTCTCCAGTTTAAACCGGTTTATACCAGTTCAATCCGGTTTTATCCGCTTTAAACCGTTTTAAACCGGTTCAATCGGTTTTTATCTGGTTTAAACCGGATTAAACCGGTTCTATCCGGTTTTATCCATTTTAAACCGGTTCAATCCGTTTTTTCCGGTTTAAACCGGTTTAAACCAGTTCATTCCGGTTTTATCCGGTTTAAGCCGGATCAATCCGGTTTAAACCGTTTCAATCTGGTTTTATCCGGTTTTAACCGGTTTAAACCGCTTCAATCCGGTTTTATCTGGTTTAAACCGGTTCTATCCAGTTCTATCCGGTTGAAACTGGTTTAAACCGGTTCAATCCGGTTTTATCCGGTTTAAACCAGTTCAATCCTGTTTTATCCGGTTTAAACCGGTTTAAACCGGTTCAATCCGGTTTTATCCGGTTTAAACCGGTTCTATCCGGTTCTATCCGTTTCTATCCGGTTTGAACCGGTTCAATCCGGTTTTATCCGGTTTAAACCAGTTTAAGCAGGTTCAATCCGGTTTTATCCAGTTTAAACCGGTTCTATCCGGTTCTATCCGGTTGAAAGCAGTTTAAACCGGTTCAATCTGGTTTTATCCGGTTTAAACCGGTTCAATCCGATTTTATCCGGTTTAAACCGGTTCATTCCGGTTTTATCCGGTTAAGACCGGTTTGAAACCGTTCAATCCTGTTTTATCCGGTTTAAACCGGTTCATTCCGGTTTTCTCCGGTTTAAACCGGTTTGAACCGGTTCAATCCAGTTTTATCTGGTTTAAACCGGTTCAATCTGGTTTTATCCTTTTGAAACCGGTTTTATCCAGTTTAGACCGGTTTAAACCAGTTCAATCCGGTTTTAATCGGCTTAAACTGGTTCAATCTGGTTTTATCCGGTTTAAACCACTTTAAAACGGTTTAATCCGGTTTTATCCGGTTTAAGCCGGTTTGAACCGGTTCAATCCGGTTTTATCTGTTTTAAACCGGTTCAATCTGGTTTTATCCTGTTGAAACCGGTTTTATCCGGTTTAGACCGGTTTAAACCAGTTCAAACCGGTTTTAATCGGCTTAAACCAGTTCAATCCGGTTTTATCCTGTTTAAACCGGTTTAAACCCTTTCAATCCGTTTTTATCCGGTTTCAACCGGTTTACAGCAGTTCAATCCGGTTTTATCCGGTTTATACCGATTCTATCCGGTTCTATCCGTTTTAAACCGCTTTAAACCAGTTCATTCCGGTTTTATCCGGATTAAACCTGTTTGAACCGGTTCAATCCGGTCTTATCCGGTTTAAACCGGTTTAAGCCGGTTCAATTCGGTTTTATCCGGTTTGAACTGGTTCAATCAGGTTTTATCCTGTTTAAACCGGTTTAAGCCGGTTCAATCCGGTTTTATCCAGTTTAAACCGGTTCTATCCGGTTCTATCCGGTTGAAACCATTTTAAACCGGTTCAATCCGGTTTTATCCGGTTTAAACCGGTTTAAGCTGGTTCAATCCGGTTTTATCCGGTTTAAACCGGTTCAATCTTGTTATATCCGTTTTAAACCGTTTGAAACCAGTTCAATCCGGTTTTATCTGGTTTAGACCAGTTCAAACCGGTTCAATCCGGTTTTATCCAGTTTAAACCAGTTCTATCCATTTCTATCTGGTTTAAACCGGTTTAAACTGGTTCAATCCGGTTTTATCCGGTTTAAACTGGTTCTATCCGTTTTAAACCGGTTTAAAACAGTTCATTCCGGTTTTATCCGGTTTAAACCGGTTTAAGCCGGTTCAATCCGGTTTTATCTGGTTTAAACCGGTTTAAGCCGGTTCAATCCGGTTTTATCCGGTTTAAACTGGTTCTATTCGTTTCCATCTGGTTTAAAAGGGTTTAAACTGGTTCAATCCGGTTTTATACGTTTTAAACCAGTTCAATCTGATTTTATCCGGTTTAAACTGGTTCAATTTGGTTTTATCCGGTTTCAACCGGTTTGAACCGGTTCAATCCGGTTTTATCCGGTTTAAACCGGTTTAAACCGGGTCAATCCGGTTTTATCCGGTTTAAACCTCTTCAATCCGGTTTTCTCCAGTTTAAACCGGTTTATACCAGTTCAATCCGGTTTTATCCGCTTTAAACTGGTTTAAACCGGTTCAATCGGTTTTTATCTGGTTTAAACCGGATTAAACCGGTTCTATCCGGTTTTATCCATTTTAAACCGGTTCAATCCGTTTTTTCCGGTTTAAACCGGTTTAAACCAGTTCATTCCGGTTTTATCCGGTTTAAGCCGGATCAATCCGGTTTAAACCGTTTCAATCTGGTTTTATCCGGTTTTAACCGGTTTAAACCGCTTCAATCCGGTTTTATCCGGTTTAAACCGGTTCTATCCAGTTCTATCCGGTTGAAACTGGTTTAAACCGGTTCAATCCGGTTTTATCCGGTTTAAACCAGTTCAATCCTGTTTTATCCGGTTTAAACCGGTTTAAACCGGTTCAATCCGGTTTTATCCGGTTTAAACCGGTTCTATCCGGTTCTATCCGGTTCTATCCGGTTTGAACCAGTTCAATCCGGTTTTATCCGGTTTAAACCGGTTTAAGCATGTTCAATCCGGTTTTATCCAGTTTAAACCGGTTCTATCCGGTTCTATCCGGTTGAAAGCAGTTTAAACCGGTTCAATCCGATTTTATCCGGTTTAAACCGGTTCATTCCGGTTTTATCCGTTTAAAACCGGTTTGAAACGGTTCAATCCGGTTTTATCCGGTTTAAACCGGTTCAATCCGTTTTTATCCGGTTTAAACCAGTTCACTCCGGTTTTATCCGGTTTAAACCGGTTTGAACCGGTTCAATCCGGTTTTATCTGTTTTAAACCGGTTCAATCTGGTTTTATCCTGTTGAAACCGGTTTTATCCGGTTTAGACCGGTTTAAACCAGTTCAAACCGGTTTTAATCGGCTTAAACCAGTTCAATCCGGTTTTATCCTGTTTAAACCGGTTTAAACCCTTTCAATCCGTTTTTATCCGGTTTCAACCGGTTTACAGCAGTTCAATCCGGTTTTATCCGGTTTATACCGTTTCTATCCAGTTCTATCCGTTTTAAACCGCTTTAAACCAGTTCATTCCGGTTTTATCCGGATTAAACCTGTTTGAACCGGTTCAATCCGGTCTTATCCGGTTTAAACCGGTTTAAGCCGGTTCAATTCGGTTTTATCCGGTTTAAACTGGTTCAATCAGGTTTTATCCGGTTTAAACCGGTTTAAGCCGGTTCAATCCGGTTTTATCCATTTTAAACCGGTTCTATCCGGTTCTATCCGGTTGAAACCATTTTAAACCGGTTCAATCCGGTTTTATCCGGTTTAAACCGGTTTAAGCTGGTTCAATCCAGTTTTATCCGGTTTAAACCGGTTCAATCTTGTTATATCCGGTTTAAACCGTTTGAAACCAGTTCAATCCGGTTTTATCTGGTTTAGACCAGTTCAAACCGGTTCAATCCGGTTTTATCCAGTTTAAACCAGTTCTATCCATTTCTATCTGGTTTAAACCGGTTTAAACTGGTTCAATCCGGTTTTATCCGGTTTAAACTGGTTCTATCCGTTTTAAACCGGTTTAAAACAGTTCATTCCGGTTTTATCCGGTTTAAACCGGTTTAAGCCGGTTCAATCCGGTTTTATCTGGTTTAAACCGGTTTAAGCCGGTTCAATCCGGTTTTATCCGGTTTAAACTGGTTCTATTCGTTTCCATCTGGTTTAAAAGGGTTTAAACTGGTTCAATCCGGTTTTATACGTTTTAAACCAGTTCAATCTGATTTTATCCGGTTTAAACTGGTTCAATTTGGTTTTATCCGGTTTCAACCGGTTTGAACTGGTTCAATCCGGTTTTATCCGGTTTAAACCGGTTTAAACCGGGTCAATCCGGTTTTATCCGGTTTAAACCTCTTCAATCCGGTTTTCTCCAGTTTAAACCGGTTTATACCAGTTCAATCCGGTTTTATCCGCTTTAAACCGGTTTAAACCGGTTCAATCGGTTTTTATCTGGTTTAAACCGGATTAAACCGGTTCTATCCGGTTTTATCCATTTTAAACCGGTTCAATCCGTTTTTTCCGGTTTAAACCGGTTTAAACCAGTTCATTCCGGTTTTATCCGGTTTAAGCCGGATCAATCCGGTTTAAAACCGTTTCAATCTGGTTTTATCCGGTTTTAACCAGTTTAAACCGCTTCAATCCGGTTTTATCCGGTTTAAACCGGTTCTATCCAGTTCTATCCGGTTGAAACTGGTTTAAACCGGTTCAATCTGGTTTTATCCGGTTTAAACCAGTTCAATCCTGTTTTATCCGGTGTAAACCGGTTTAAACCGGTTCAATCCGGTTTTATCCGGTTTAAACCGGTTCTATCCGGTTCTATCCGGTTCTATCCGGTTTGAACCAGTTCAATCCGGTTTTATCCGGTTTAAACCGGTTTAAGCATGTTCAATCCGGTTTTATCCAGTTTAAACCGGTTCTATCCGGTTCTATCCGGTTGAAAGCAGTTTAAACCGGTTCAATCCGATTTTATCCGGTTTAAACCGGTTCATTCCGGTTTTATCCGTTTAAAACCGGTTTGAAACGGTTCAATCCGGTTTTATCCGGTTTAAACCGGTTCAATCCGTTTTTATCCGGTTTAAACCAGTTCACTCCGGTTTTATCCGGTTTAAACCGGTTTGAACCGGTTCAATCCGGTTTTATCTGTTTTAAACCGGTTCAATCTGGTTTTATCCTGTTGAAACCGGTTTTATCCGGTTTAGACCGGTTTAAACCAGTTCAAACCGGTTTTAATCGGCTTAAACCAGTTCAATCCGGTTTTATCCTGTTTAAACCGGTTTAAACCCTTTCAATCCGTTTTTATCCGGTTTCAACCGGTTTACAGCAGTTCAATCCGGTTTTATCCGGTTTATACCGTTTCTATCCGGTTCTATCCGTTTTAAACCGCTTTAAACCAGTTCATTCCGGTTTTATCCGGATTAAACCTGTTTGAACCGGTTCAATCCGGTCTTATCCGGTTTAAACCGGTTTAAGCCGGTTCAATTCGGTTTTATCCGGTTTAAACTGGTTCAATCAGGTTTTATCCGGTTTAAACCGGTTTAAGCCGGTTCAATCCGGTTTTATCCAGTTTAAACCGGTTCTATCCGGTTCTATCCGGTTGAAACCATTTTAAACCGGTTCAATCCGGTTTTATCCGGTTTAAACCGGTTTAAGCTGGTTCAATCCAGTTTTATCCGGTTTAAACCGGTTCAATCTTGTTATATCCGGTTTAAACCGTTTGAAACCAGTTCAATCCGGTTTTATCTGGTTTAGACCAGTTCAAACCGGTTCAATCCGGTTTTATCCAGTTTAAACCAGTTCTATCCATTTCTATCTGGTTTAAACCGGTTTAAACTGGTTCAATCCGGTTTTATCCGGTTTAAACTGGTTCTATCCGTTTTAAACCGGTTTAAAACAGTTCATTCCGGTTTTATCCGGTTTAAACCGGTTTAAGCCGGTTCAATCCGGTTTTATCTGGTTTAAACCGGTTTAAGCCGGTTCAATCCGGTTTTATCCGGTTTAAACTGGTTCTATTCGTTTCCATCTGGTTTAAAAGGGTTTAAACTGGTTCAATCCGGTTTTATACGTTTTAAACCAGTTCAATCTGATTTTATCCGGTTTAAACTGGTTCAATTTGGTTTTATCCGGTTTCAACCGGTTTGAACTGGTTCAATCCGGTTTTATCCGGTTTAAACCGGTTTAAACCGGGTCAATCCGGTTTTATCCGGTTTAAACCTCTTCAATCCGGTTTTCTCCAGTTTAAACCGGTTTATACCAGTTCAATCCGGTTTTATCCGCTTTAAACCGGTTTAAACCGGTTCAATCGGTTTTTATCTGGTTTAAACCGGATTAAACCGGTTCTATCCGGTTTTATCCATTTTAAACCGGTTCAATCCGTTTTTTCCGGTTTAAACCGGTTTAAACCAGTTCATTCCGGTTTTATCCGGTTTAAGCCGGATCAATCCGGTTTAAACCGTTTCAATCTGGTTTTATCCGGTTTTAACCGGTTTAAACCGCTTCAATCCGGTTTTATCCGGTTTAAACCGGTTCTATCCAGTTCTATCCGGTTGAAACTGGTTTAAACCGGTTCAATCTGGTTTTATCCGGTTTAAACCAGTTCAATCCTGTTTTATCCGGTTTAAACCGGTTTAAACCGGTTCAATCCGGTTTTATCCGGTTTAAACCGGTTCTATCCGGTTCTATCCGGTTCTATCCGGTTTGAACCAGTTCAATCCGGTTTTATCCGGTTTAAACCGGTTTAAGCATGTTCAATCCGGTTTTATCCAGTTTAAACCGGTTCTATCCGGTTCTATCCGGTTGAAAGCAGTTTAAACCGGTTCAATCCGATTTTATCCGGTTTAAACCGGTTCATTCCGGTTTTATCCGTTTAAAAACGGTTTGAAACGGTTCAATCCGGTTTTATCCGGTTTAAACCGGTTCAATCCGTTTTTATCCGGTTTAAACCAGTTCACTCCGGTTTTATCCGGTTTAAACCGGTTTGAACCGGTTCAATCCGGTTTTATCTGTTTTAAACCGGTTCAATCTGGTTTTATCCTGTTGAAACCGGTTTTATCCGGTTTAGACCGGTTTAAACCAGTTCAAACCGGTTTTAATCGGCTTAAACCAGTTCAATCCGGTTTTATCCTGTTTAAACCGGTTTAAACCCTTTCAATCCGTTTTTATCCGGATTCAACCGGTTTACAGCAGTTCAATCCGGTTTTATCCGGTTTATACCGTTTCTATCCGGTTCTATCCGTTTTAAACCGCTTTAAACCAGTTCATTCCGGTTTTATCCGGATTAAACCTGTTTGAACCGGTTCAATCCGGTCTTATCCGGTTTAAACCGGTTTAAGCCGGTTCAATTCGGTTTTATCCGGTTTAAACTGGTTCAATCAGGTTTTATCCGGTTTAAACCGGTTTAAGCTGGTTCAATCCAGTTTTATCCGGTTTAAACCGGTTCAATCTTGTTATATCCGGTTTAAACCGTTTGAAACCAGTTCAATCCGGTTTTATCTGGTTTAGACCAGTTCAAACCGGTTCAATCCGGTTTTATCCAGTTTAAACCAGTTCTATCCATTTCTATCTGGTTTAAACCGGTTTAAACTGGTTCAATCCGGTTTTATCCGGTTTAAACTGGTTCTATCCGTTTTAAACCGGTTTAAAACAGTTCATTCCGGTTTTATCCGGTTTAAACCGGTTTAAGCCGGTTCAATCCGGTTTTATCTGGTTTAAACCGGTTTAAGCCGGTTCAATCCGGTTTTATCCGGTTTAAACTGGTTCTATTCGTTTCCATCTGGTTTAAAAGGGTTTAAACTGGTTCAATCCGGTTTTATACGTTTTAAACCAGTTCAATCTGATTTTATCCGGTTTAAACTGGTTCAATTTGGTTTTATCCGGTTTCAACCGGTTTGAATCGGTTCAATCCGGTTTTATCCGGTTTAAACCAGTTTAAACCGGGTCAATCCGGTTTTATCCGGTTTAAACCTCTTCAATCCGGTTTTCTCCAGTTTAAACCGGTTTATACCAGTTCAATCCGGTTTTATCCGCTTTAAACCGGTTTAAACCGGTTCAATCGGTTTTTATCTGGTTTAAACCGGATTAAACCGGTTCTATCCGGTTTTATCCATTTTAAACCGGTTCAATCCGTTTTTTCCGGTTTAAACCGGTTTAAACCAGTTCATTCCGGTTTTATCCGGTTTAAGCCGGATCAATCCGGTTTAAACCGTTTCAATCTGGTTTTATCCAGTTTTAACCGGTTTAAACCGCTTCAATCCGGTTTTATCTGGTTTAAACCGGTTCTATCCAGTTCTATCCGGTTGAAACTGGTTTAAACCGGTTCAATCCGGTTTTATCCGGTTTAAACCAGTTCAATCCTGTTTTATCCGGTTTAAACCGGTTTAAACCGGTTCAATCCGGTTTTATCCGGTTTAAACCGGTTCTATCCGGTTCTATCCGTTTCTATCCGGTTTGAACCGGTTCAATCCGGTTTTATCCGGTTTAAACCAGTTTAAGCAGGTTCAATCCGGTTTTATCCAGTTTAAACCGGTTCTATCCGGTTCTATCCGGTTGAAAGCAGTTTAAACCGGTTCAATCTGGTTTTATCCGGTTTAAACCGGTTCAATCCGATTTTATCCGGTTTAAACCGGTTCATTCCGGTTTTATCCGGTTAAGACCGGTTTGAAACCGTTCAATCCTGTTTTATCCGGTTTAAACCGGTTCATTCCGGTTTTCTCCGGTTTAAACCGGTTTGAACCGGTTCAATCCAGTTTTATCTGGTTTAAACCGGTTCAATCTGGTTTTATCCTTTTGAAACCGGTTTTATCCAGTTTAGACCGGTTTAAACCAGTTCAATCCGGTTTTAATCGGCTTAAACTGGTTCAATCTGGTTTTATCCGGTTTAAACCACTTTAAAACGGTTTAATCCGGTTTTATCCGGTTTAAGCCGGTTTGAACCGTTTCAATCCGGTTTTATCTGTTTTAAACCGGTTCAATCTGGTTTTATCCTGTTGAAACCGGTTTTATCCGGTTTAGACCGGTTTAAACCAGTTCAAACCGGTTTTAATCGGCTTAAACCAGTTCAATCCGGTTTTATCCTGTTTAAACCGGTTTAAACCCTTTCAATCCGTTTTTATCCGGTTTCAACCGGTTTACAGCAGTTCAATCCGGTTTTATCCGGTTTATACCGTTTCTATCCGGTTCTATCCGTTTTAAACCGCTTTAAACCAGTTCATTCCGGTTTTATCCGGATTAAACCTGTTTGAACCGGTTCAATCCGGTCTTATCCGGTTTAAACCGGTTTAAGCCGGTTCAATTCGGTTTTATCCGGTTTGAACTGGTTCAATCAGGTTTTATCCTGTTTAAACCGGTTTAAGCCGGTTCAATCCGGTTTTATCCAGTTTAAACCGGTTCTATCCGGTTCTATCCGGTTGAAACCATTTTAAACCGGTTCAATCCGGTTTTATCCGGTTTAAACCGGTTTAAGCTGGTTCAATCCAGTTTTATCCGGTTTAAACCGGTTCAATCTTGTTATATCCGTTTTAAACCGTTTGAAACCAGTTCAATCCGGTTTTATCTGGTTTAGACCAGTTCAAACCGGTTCAATCCTGTTTTATCCAGTTTAAACCAGTTCTATCCATTTCTATCTGGTTTAAACCGGTTTAAACTGGTTCAATCCGGTTTTATCCGGTTTAAACTGGTTCTATCCGTTTTAAACCGGTTTAAAACAGTTCATTCCGGTTTTATCCGGTTTAAACCGGTTTAAGCCGGTTCAATCCGGTTTTATCTGGTTTAAACCGGTTTAAGCCGGTTCAATCCGGTTTTATCCGGTTTAAACTGGTTCTATTCGTTTCCATCTGGTTTAAAAGGGTTTAAACTGGTTCAATCCGGTTTTATACGTTTTAAACCAGTTCAATCTGATTTTATCCGGTTTAAACTGGTTCAATTTGGTTTTATCCGGTTTCAACCGGTTTGAACCGGTTCAATCCGGTTTTATCCGGTTTAAACCGGTTTAAACCGGGTCAATCCGGTTTTATCCGGTTTAAACCTCTTCAATCCGGTTTTCTCCAGTTTAAACCGGTTTATACCAGTTCAATCCGGTTTTATCCGCTTTAAACCGGTTTAAACCGGTTCAATCGGTTTTTATCTGGTTTAAACCGGATTAAACCGGTTCTATCCGGTTTTATCCATTTTAAACCGGTTCAATCCGTTTTTTCCGGTTTAAACCGGTTTAAACCAGTTCATTCCGGTTTTATCCGGTTTAAGCCGGATCAATCCGGTTTAAACCGTTTCAATCTGGTTTTATCCGGTTTTAACCGGTTTAAACCGCTTCAATCCGGTTTTATCCGGTTTAAACCGGTTCTATCCAGTTCTATCCGGTTGAAACTGGTTTAAACCGGTTCAATCCGGTTTTATCCGGTTTAAACCAGTTCAATCCTGTTTTATCCGGTTTAAACCGGTTTAAACCGGTTCAATCCGGTTTTATCCGGTTTAAACCGGTTCTATCCGGTTCTATCCGTTTCTATCCGGTTTGAACCGGTTCAATCCGGTTTTATCAGGTTTAAACCGGTTTAAGCAGGTTCAATCCGGTTTTATCCAGTTTAAACCGGTTCTATCCGGTTCTATCCGGTTGAAAGCAGTTTAAACCGGTTCAATCTGTTTTTATCCGGTTTAAACCGGTTCAATCCGATTTTATCCGGTTTAAACCGGTTCATTCCGGTTTTATCCGGTTAAGACCGGTTTGAAACGGTTCAATCCTGTTTTATCCGGTTTAAACCGGTTCATTCCGGTTTTATCCGTTTAAAACCGGTTTGAAACGGTTCAATCCGGTTTTATCCGGTTTAAACCGGTTCAATCCGTTTTTATCCGGTTTAAACCAGTTCACTCCGGTTTTCTCCGGTTTAAACCGGTTTGAACCGGTTCAATCCAGTTTTATCTGGTTTAAACCGGTTCAATCTGGTTTTATCCTTTTGAAACCGCTTTTATCCGGTTTAGACCGGTTTAAACCAGTTCAATCCGGTTTTAATCGGCTTAAACTGGTTCAATCTGGTTTTATCCGGTTTAAACCACTTTAAAACGGTTTAATCCGGTTTTATCCGGTTTAAGCCGGTTTGAACCGGTTCAATCCGGTTTTATCTGTTTTAAACCGGTTCAATCTGGTTTTATTCTGTTGAAACCGGTTTTATCCGGTTTAGACCGGTTTAAACCAGTTCAAACCGGTTTTAATCGGCTTAAACCAGTTCAATCCGGTTTTATCCTGTTTAAACCGGTTTAAACCCTTTCATTCCGTTTTTATCCGGTTTCAACCGGTTTACAGCAGTTCAATCCGGTTTTATCCGGTTTATACCGTTTCTATCCGGTTCTATCCGTTTTAAACCGCTTTAAACCAGTTCATTCCGGTTTTATCCGGATTAAACCTGTTTGAACCGGTTCAATCCGGTCTTATCCGGTTTAAACCGGTTTAAGCCGGTTCAATTCGATTTTATCCGGTTTGAACTGGTTCAATCAGGTTTTATCCTGTTTAAACCGGTTTAAGCCGGTTCAATCCGGTTTTATCCAGTTTAAACCGGTTCTATCCGGTTCTATCCGGTTGAAACCATTTTAAACCGGTTCAATCCGGTTTTATCCGGTTTAAACCGGTTTAAGCTGGTTCAATCCAGTTTTATCCGGTTTAAACCGGTTCAATCTTGTTATATCCGGTTTAAACCGTTTGAAACCAGTTCAATCCGGTTTTATCTGGTTTAGACCAGTTCAAACCGGTTCAATCCGGTTTTATCCAGTTTAAACCAGTTCTATCCATTTCTATCTGGTTTAAACCGGTTTAAACTGGTTCAATCCGGTTTTATCCGGTTTAAACTGGTTCTATCCGTTTTAAACCGGTTTAAAACAGTTCATTCCGGTTTTATCCGGTTTAAACCGGTTTAAGCCGGTTCAATCCGGTTTTATCTGGTTTAAACCGGTTTAAGCCGGTTCAATCCAGTTTTATCCGGTTTAAACTGGTTCTATTCATTTCCATCTGGTTTAAAAGGGTTTAAACTGGTTCAATCCGGTTTTATACGTTTTAAACCAGTTCAATCTGATTTTATCCGGTTTAAACTGGTTCAATTTGGTTTTATCCGGTTTCAACCGGTTTGAACCGGTTCAATCCGGTTTTATCCGGTTTAAACCGGTTTAAACCGGGTCAATCCGGTTTTATCCGGTTTAAACCTCTTCAATCCGGTTTTCTCCAGTTTAAACCGGTTTATACCAGTTCAATCCGGTTTTATCCGCTTTAAACCGGTTTAAACCGGTTCAATCGGTTTTTATCTGGTTTAAACCGGATTAAACCGGTTCTATCCGGTTTTATCCATTTTAAACCGGTTCAATCCGTTTTTTCGGGTTTAAACCGGTTTAAACCAGTTCATTCCGGTTTTATCCGGTTTAAGCCGGATCAATCCGGTTTAAACCGTTTCAATCTGGTTTTATCCGGTTTTAACCGGTTTAAACCGCTTCAATCCGGTTTTATCCGGTTTCAACCGGTTCTATCCAGTTCTATCCGGTTGAAACTGGTTTAAACCGGTTCAATCCGGTTTTATCCGGTTTAAACCAGTTCAATCCTGTTTTATCCGGTTTAAACCGGTTTAAACCGGTTCAATCCGGTTTTATCCGGTTTAAACCGGTTCTATCCGGTTCTATCCGTTTCAATCCGGTTTGAACCGGTTCAATCCGGTTTTATCCGGTTTAAACCGGTTTAAGCAGGTTCAATCCGGTTTTATCCAGTTTAAACCGGTTCTATCCGGTTCTATCCGGTTGAAAGCAGTTTAAACCGGTTCAATCTGTTTTTATCCGGTTTAAACCGGTTCAATCCGATTTTATCCGGTTTAAACCGGTTCATTCCGGTTTTATCCGGTTAAGACCGGTTTGAAACGGTTCAATCCTGTTTTATCCGGTTTAAACCGGTTCATTCCGGTTTTATCCGTTTAAAACCGGTTTGAAACGGTTCAATCCGGTTTTATCCGGTTTAAACCGGTTCAATCCGTTTTTATCCGGTTTAAACCAGTTCACTCCGGTTTTCTCCGGTTTAAACCGGTTTGAACCGGTTCAATCCAGTTTTATCTGGTTTAAACCGGTTCAATCTGGTTTTATCCTTTTGAAACCGGTTTTATCCGGTTTAGACCGGTTTAAACCAGTTCAATCCGGTTTTAATCGGCTTAAACTGGTTCAATCTGGTTTTATCCGGTTTAAACCACTTTAAAACGGTTTAATCCGGTTTTATCCGGTTTAAGCCGGTTTGAACCGGTTCAATCCGGTTTTATCTGTTTTAAACCGGTTCAATCTGGTTTTATTCTGTTGAAACCGGTTTTATCCGGTTTAGACCGGTTTAAACCAGTTCAAACCGGTTTTAATCGGCTTAAACCAGTTCAATCCGGTTTTATCCTGTTTAAACCGGTTTAAACCCTTTCAATCCGTTTTTATCCGGTTTCAACCGGTTTACAGCAGTTCAATCCGGTTTTATCCGGTTTATACCGTTTCTATCCGGTTCTATCCGTTTTAAACCGCTTTAAACCAGTTCATTCCGGTTTTATCCGGATTAAACCTGTTTGAACCGGTTCAATCTGGTCTTATCCGGTTTAAACCGGTTTAAGCCGGTTCAATTCGATTTTATCCGGTTTGAACTGGTTCAATCAGGTTTTATCCTGTTTAAACCGGTTTAAGCCGGTTCAATCCGGTTTTATCCAGTTTAAACCGGTTCTATCCGGTTCTATCCGGTTGAAACCATTTTAAACCGGTTCAATCCGGTTTTATCCGGTTTAAACCGGTTTAAGCTGGTTCAATCCAGTTTTATCCGGTTTAAACCGGTTCAATCTTGTTATATCCGGTTTAAACCGTTTGAAACCAGTTCAATCCGGTTTTATCTGGTTTAGACCAGTTCAAACCGGTTCAATCCGGTTTTATCCAGTTTAAACCAGTTCTATCCATTTCTATCTGGTTTAAACCGGTTTAAACTGGTTCAATCCGGTTTTATCCGGTTTAAACTGGTTCTATCCGTTTTAAACCGGTTTAAAACAGTTCATTCCGGTTTTATCCGGTTTAAACCGGTTTAAGCCGGTTCAATCCGGTTTTATCTGGTTTAAACCGGTTTAAGCCGGTTCAATCCGGTTTTATCCAGTTTAAACTGGTTCTATTCGTTTCCATCTGGTTTAAAAGGGTTTAAACTGGTTCAATCCGGTTTTATACGTTTTAAACCAGTTCAATCTGATTTTATCCGGTTTAAACTGGTTCAATTTGGTTTTATCCGGTTTCAACCGGTTTGAACCGGTTCAGTCCGGTTTTATCCGGTTTAAACCGGTTTAAACCGGGTCAATCCGGTTTTATCCGGTTTAAACCTCTTCAATCCGGTTTTCTCCAGTTTAAACCGGTTTATACCAGTTCAATCCGGTTTTATCCGCTTTAAACCGGTTTAAACCGGTTCAATCGGTTTTTATCTGGTTTAAACCGGATTAAACCGGTTCTATCCGGTTTTATCCATTTTAAACCGGTTCAATCCGTTTTTTCCGGTATAAACCGGTTTAAACCAGTTCATTCCGGTTTTATCCGGTTTAAGCCGGATCAATCCGGTTTAAACCGTTTCAATCTGGTTTTATCCGGTTTTAACCGGTTTAAACCGCTTCAATCCGGTTTTATCCGGTTTCAACCGGTTCTATCCAGTTCTATCCGGTTGAAACTGGTTTAAACCGGTTCAATCCGGTTTTATCCGGTTTAAACCAGTTCAATCCTGTTTTATCCGGTTTAAACCAGTTTAAACCGGTTCAATCCGGTTTTATCCGGTTTAAACCGGTTCTATCCGGTTCTATCCGGTTCTATCCAGTTTGAACCAGTTCAATCCGGTTTTATCCGGTTTAAACCGGTTTAAGCATGTTCAATCCGGTTTTATCCAGTTTAAACCGGTTCTATCCGGTTCTATCCGGTTGAAAGCAGTTTAAACCGGTTCAATCCGATTTTATCCGGTTTAAACCGGTTCATTCCGGTTTTATCCGTTTAAAACCGGTTTGAAACGGTTCAATCCGGTTTTATCCGGTTTAAACCGGTTCAATCCGTTTTTATCCGGTTTAAACCAGTTCACTCCGGTTTTATCCGGTTTAAACCGGTTTGAACCGGTTCAATCCGGTTTTATCTGTTTTAAACCGGTTCAATCTGGTTTTATCCTGTTGAAACCGGTTTTATCCGGTTTAGACCGGTTTAAACCAGTTCAAACCGGTTTTAATCGGCTTAAACCAGTTCAATCCGGTTTTATACTGTTTAAACCGGTTTAAACCCTTTCAATCCGTTTTTATCCGGTTTCAACCGGTTTACAGCAGTTCAATCCGGTTTTATCCAGTTTATACCGTTTCTATCCGGTTCTATCCGTTCTAAACCGCTTTAAACCAGTTCATTCCGGTTTTATCCGGATTAAACCTGTTTGAACCGGTTCAATCCGGTCTTATCCGGTTTAAACCGGTTTAAGCCGGTTCAATTCGGTTTTATCCGGTTTCAACTGGTTCAATCAGTTTTTATCCGGTTTAAACCGGTTCTATCCGGTTCTATCCGTTTCTATCCGGTTTGAACCGGTTCAATCCGGTTTTATCCGGTTTAAACCGGTTTAAGCAGGTTCAATCCGGTTTTATCCAGTTTAAACCGGTTCTATCCGGTTCTATCCGGTTGAAAGCAGTTTAAACCGGTTCAATCTGTTTTTATCCGGTTTAAACCGGTTCAATCCGATTTTATCCGGTTTAAACCGGTTCATTCCGGTTTTATCCGGTTAAGACCGGTTTGAAACGGTTCAATCCTGTTTTATCCGGTTTAAACCGGTTCATTCCGGTTTTATCCGTTTAAAACCGGTTTGAAACGGTTCAATCCGGTTTTATCCGGTTTAAACCGGTTCAATCCGTTTTTATCCGGTTTAAACCAGTTCACTCCGGTTTTCTCCGGTTTAAACCGGTTTGAACCGGTTCAATCCAGTTTTATCTGGTTTAAACCGGTTCAATCTGGTTTTATCCTTTTGAAACCGGTTTTATCCGGTTTAGACCGGTTTAAACCAGTTCAATCCGGTTTTAATCGGCTTAAACTGGTTCAATCTGGTTTTATCCGGTTTAAACCACTTTAAAACGGTTTAATCCGGTTTTATCCGGTTTAAGCCGGTTTGAACCGGTTCAATCCGGTTTTATCTGTTTTAAACCGGTTCAATCTGGTTTTATCCTGTTGAAACCGGTTTTATCCGGTTTAGACCGGTTTAAACCAGTTCAAACCGGTTTTAATCGGCTTAAACCAGTTCAATCCGGTTTTATCCTGTTTAAACCGGTTTAAACCCTTTCAATCCGTTTTTATCCGGTTTCAACCGGTTTACAGCAGTTCAATCCGGTTTTATCCGGTTTATACCGTTTCTATCCGGTTCTATCCGTTTTAAACCGCTTTAAACCAGTTCATTCCGGTTTTATCCGGATTAAACCTGTTTGAACCGGTTCAATCCGGTCTTATCCGGTTTAAACCGGTTTAAGCCGGTTCAATTCGGTTTTATCCGGTTTGAACTGGTTCAATCAGGTTTTATCCTGTTTAAACCGGTTTAAGCCGGTTCAATCCGGTTTTATCCAGTTTAAACCGGTTCTATCCAGTTCTATCCGGTTGAAACCATTTTAAACCGGTTCAATCCGGTTTTATCCGGTTTAAACCGGTTTAAGCTGGTTCAATCCAGTTTTATCCGGTTTAAACCGGTTCAATCTTGTTATATCCGTTTTAAACCGTTTGAAACCAGTTCAATCCGGTTTTATCTGGTTTAGACCAGTTCAAACCGGTTCAATCCGGTTTTATCCAGTTTAAACCAGTTCTATCCATTTCTATCTGGTTTAAACCGGTTTAAACTGGTTCAATCCGGTTTTATCCGGTTTAAACTGGTTCTATCCGTTTTAAACCGGTTTAAAACAGTTCATTCCGGTTTTATCCGGTTTAAACCGGTTTAAGCCGGTTCAATCCGGTTTTATCTGGTTTAAACCGGTTTAAGCCGGTTCAATCCGGTTTTATCCGGTTTAAACTGGTTCTATTCGTTTCCATCTGGTTTAAAAGGGTTTAAACTGGTTCAATCCGGTTTTATACGTTTTAAACCAGTTCAATCTGATTTTATCCGGTTTAAACTGGTTCAATTTGGTTTTATCCGGTTTCAACCGGTTTGAACCGGTTCAATCCGGTTTTATCCGGTTTAAACCGGTTTAAACCGGGTCAATCCGGTTTTATCCGGTTTAAACCTCTTCAATCCGGTTTTCTCCAGTTTAAACCGGTTTATACCAGTTCAATCCGGTTTTATCCGCTTTAAACCGGTTTAAACCGGTTCAATCGGTTTTTATCTGGTTTAAACCAGATTAAACCGGTTCTATCCGGTTTTATCCATTTTAAACAGGTTCAATCCGTTTTTTCCGGTTTAAACCGGTTTAAACCAGTTCATTCCGGTTTTATCCGGTTTAAGCCGGATCAATCCGGTTTAAACCGTTTCAATCTGGTTTTATCCGGTTTTAACCGGTTTAAACCGCTTCAATCCGGTTTTATCCGGTTTCAACCGGTTCTATCCAGTTCTATCCGGTTGAAACTGGTTTAAACCGGTTCAATCCGGTTTTATCCGGTTTAAACCAGTTCAATCCTGTTTTATCCGGTTTAAACCGGTTTAAACCGGTTCAATCCGGTTTTATCCGGTTTAAACCGGTTCTATCCGGTTCTATCCGTTTCTATCCGGTTTGAACCGGTTCAATCCGGTTTTATCCGGTTTAAACCGGTTTAAGCAGGTTCAATCCGGTTTTATCCAGTTTAAACCGGTTCTATCCGGTTCTATCCGGTTGAAAGCAGTTTAAACCGGTTCAATCTGTTTTTATCCGGTTTAAACCGGTTCAATCCGATTTTATCCGGTTTAAACCGGTTCATTCCGGTTTTATCCGGTTAAGACCGGTTTGAAACGGTTCAATCCTGTTTTATCCGGTTTAAACCGGTTCATTCCGGTTTTATCCGTTTAAAACCGGTTTGAAACGGTTCAATCCGGTTTTATCCGGTTTAAACCGGTTCAATCCGTTTTTATCCGGTTTAAACCAGTTCACTCCGGTTTTCTCCGGTTTAAACCGGTTTGAACCGGTTCAATCCAGTTTTATCTGGTTTAAACCGGTTCAATCTGGTTTTATCCTTTTGAAACCGGTTTTATCCGGTTTAGACCGGTTTAAACCAGTTCAATCCGGTTTTAATCGGCTTAAACTGGTTCAATCTGGTTTTATCCGGTTTAAACCACTTTAAAACGGTTTAATCCGGTTTTATCCGGTTTAAGCCGGTTTGAACCGGTTCAATCCGGTTTTATCTGTTTTAAACCGGTTCAATCTGGTTTTATTCTGTTGAAACCGGTTTTATCCGGTTTAGACCGGTTTAAACCAGTTCAAACCGGTTTTAATCGGCTTAAACCAGTTCAATCCGGTTTTATCCTGTTTAAACCGGTTTAAACCCTTTCAATCCGTTTTTATCCGGTTTCAACCGGTTTACAGCAGTTCAATCCGGTTTTATCCGGTTTATACCGTTTCTATCCGGTTCTATCCGTTTTAAACCGCTTTAAACCAGTTCATTCCGGTTTTATCCGGATTAAACCTGTTTGAACCGGTTCAATCCGGTCTTATCCGGTTTAAACCGGTTTAAGCCGGTTCAATTCGATTTTATCCGGTTTGAACTGGTTCAATCATGTTTTATCCTGTTTAAACCGGTTTAAGCCGGTTCAATCCGGTTTTATCCAGTTTAAACCGGTTCTATCCGGTTCTATCCGGTTGAAACCATTTTAAACCGGTTCAATCCGGTTTTATCCGGTTTAAACCGGTTTAAGCTGGTTCAATCCAGTTTTATCCGGTTTAAACCGGTTCAATCTTGTTATATCCGGTTTAAACCGTTTGAAACCAGTTCAATCCGGTTTTATCTGGTTTAGACCAGTTCAAACCGGTTCAATCCGGTTTTATCCAGTTTAAACCAGTTCTATCCATTTCTATCTGGTTTAAACCGGTTTAAACTGGTTCAATCCGGTTTTATCCGGTTTAAACTGGTTCTATCCGTTTTAAACCGGTTTAAAACAGTTCATTCCGGTTTTATCCGGTTTAAACCGGTTTAAGCCGGTTCAATCCGGTTTTATCTGGTTTAAACCGGTTTAAGCCGGTTCAATCCGGTTTTATCCAGTTTAAACTGGTTCTATTCGTTTCCATCTGGTTTAAAAGGGTTTAAACTGGTTCAATCCGGTTTTATACGTTTTAAACCAGTTCAATCTGATTTTATCCGGTTTAAACTGGTTCAATTTGGTTTTATCCGGTTTCAACCGGTTTGAACCGGTTCAGTCCGGTTTTATCCGGTTTAAACCGGTTTAAACCGGGTCAATCCGGTTTTATCCGGTTTAAACCTCTTCAATCCGGTTTTCTCCAGTTTAAACCGGTTTATACCAGTTCAATCCGGTTTTATCCGCTTTAAACCGGTTTAAACCGGTTCAATCGGTTTTTATCTGGTTTAAACCGGATTAAACCGGTTCTATCCGGTTTTATCCATTTTAAACCGGTTCAATCCGTTTTTTCCGGTATAAACCGGTTTAAACCAGTTCATTCCGGTTTTATCCGGTTTAAGCCGGATCAATCCGGTTTAAACCGTTTCAATCTGGTTTTATCCGGTTTTAACCGGTTTAAACCGCTTCAATCCGGTTTTATCCGGTTTAAACCGGTTCTATCCAGTTCTATCCGGTTGAAACTGGTTTAAACCGGTTCAATCCGGTTTTATCCGGTTTAAACCAGTTCAATCCTGTTTTATCCGGTTTAAACCGGTTTAAACTGGTTCAATCCGGTTTTATCCGGTTTAAACCGGTTCTATCCGGTTCTATCCGGTTCTATCCGGTTTGAACCAGTTCAATCCGGTTTTATCCGGTTTAAACCGGTTTAAGCATGTTCAATCCGGTTTTATCCAGTTTAAACCGGTTCTATCCGGTTCTATCCGGTTGAAAGCAGTTTAAACCGGTTCAATCCGATTTTATCCGGTTTAAACCGGTTCATTCCGGTTTTATCCGTTTAAAACCGGTTTGAAACGGTTCAATCCGGTTTTATCCGGTTTAAACCGGTTCAATCCGTTTTTATCCGGTTTAAACCAGTTCACTCCGGTTTTATCCGGTTTAAACCGGTTTGAACCGGTTCAATCCGGTTTTATCTGTTTTAAACCGGTTCAATCTGGTTTTATCCTGTTGAAACCGGTTTTATCCGGTTTAGACCGGTTTAAACCGGTTCAAACCGGTTTTAATCGGCTTAAACCAGTTCAATCCGGTTTTATCCTGTTTAAACCGGTTTAAACCCTTTCAATCCGTTTTTATCCGGTTTCAACCGGTTTACAGCAGTTCAATCCGGTTTTATCCGGTTTATACCGTTTCTATCCGGTTCTATCCGTTTTAAACCGCTTTTAAACCAGTTCATTCCGGTTTTATCCGGATTAAACCTGTTTGAACCGGTTCAATCCGGTCTTATCCGGTTTAAACCGGTTTAAGCCGGTTCAATTCGGTTTTATCCGGTTTCAAATGGTTCAATCAGTTTTTATCCGGTTTAAACCGGTTTAAGCCGGTTCAATCCGGTTTTATCCAGTTTAAACCGGTTCTATCCGGTTCTATCCGGTTGAAACCATTTTAAACCGGTTCAATCGGTTTTTATCTGGTTTAAACCGGATTAAACCGGTTCTATCCGGTTTTATCCATTTTAAACCGGTTCAATCCGTTTTTTCCGGTTTAAACCGGTTTAAACCAGTTCATTCCGGTTTTATCCGGTTTAAGCCGGATCAATCCGGTTTAAACCGTTTCAATCTGGTTTTATCCGGTTTTAACCGGTTTAAACCGCTTCAATCCGGTTTTATCCGGTTTCAACCGGTTCTATCCAGTTCTATCCGGTTGAAACTGGTTTAAACCGGTTCAATCCGGTTTTATCCGGTTTAAACCAGTTCAATCCTGTTTTATCCGGTTTAAACCGGTTTAAACCGGTTCAATCCGGTTTTATCCGGTTTAAACCGGTTCTATCCGGTTCTATCCGTTTCTATCCGGTTTGAACCGGTTCAATCCGGTTTTATCCGGTTTAAACCGGTTTAAGCAGGTTCAATCCGGTTTTATCCAGTTTAAACCGGTTCTATCCGGTTCTATCCGGTTGAAAGCAGTTTAAACCGGTTCAATCTGTTTTTATCCGGTTTAAACCGGTTCAATCCGATTTTATCCGGTTTAAACCGGTTCATTCCGGTTTTATCCGGTTAAGACCGGTTTGAAACGGTTCAATCCTGTTTTATCCGGTTTAAACCGGTTCATTCCGGTTTTATCCGTTTAAAACCGGTTTGAAACGGTTCAATCCGGTTTTATCCGGTTTAAACCGGTTCAATCCGTTTTTATCCGGTTTAAACCAGTTCACTCCGGTTTTCTCCGGTTTAAACCGGTTTGAACCGGTTCAATCCAGTTTTATCTGGTTTAAACCGGTTCAATCTGGTTTTATCCTTTTGAAACCGGTTTTATCCGGTTTAGACCGGTTTAAACCAGTTCAATCCGGTTTTAATCGGCTTAAACTGGTTCAATCTGGTTTTATCCGGTTTAAACCACTTTAAAACGGTTTAATCCGGTTTTATCCGGTTTAAGCCGGTTTGAACCGGTTCAATCCGGTTTTATCTGTTTTAAACCGGTTCAATCTGGTTTTATTCTGTTGAAACCGGTTTTATCCGGTTTAGACCGGATTAAACCAGTTCAAACCGGTTTTAATCGGCTTAAACCAGTTCAATCCGGTTTTATCCTGTTTAAACCGGTTTAAACCCTTTCAATCCGTTTTTATCCGGTTTCAACCGGTTTACAGCAGTTCAATCCGGTTTTATCCGGTTTATACCGTTTCTATCCGGTTCTATCCGTTTTAAACCGCTTTAAACCAGTTCATTCCGGTTTTATCCGGATTAAACCTGTTTGAACCGGTTCAATCCGGTCTTATCCGGTTTAAACCGGTTTAAGCCGGTTCAATTCGATTTTATCCGGTTTGAACTGGTTCAATCAGGTTTTATCCTGTTTAAACCGGTTTAAGCCGGTTCAATCCGGTTTTATCCAGTTTAAACCGGTTCTATCCGGTTCTATCCGGTTGAAACCATTTTAAACCGGTTCAATCCGGTTTTATCCGGTTTAAACCGGTTTAAGCTGGTTCAATCCAGTTTTATCCGGTTTAAACCGGTTCAATCTTGTTATATCCGGTTTAAACCGTTTGAAACCAGTTCAATCCGGTTTTATCTGGTTTAGACCAGTTCAAACCGGTTCAATCCGGTTTTATCCAGTTTAAACCAGTTCTATCCATTTCTATCTGGTTTAAACCGGTTTAAACTGGTTCAATCCGGTTTTATCCGGTTTAAACTGGTTCTATCCGTTTTAAACCGGTTTAAAACAGTTCATTCCGGTTTTATCCGGTTTAAACCGGTTTAAGCCGGTTCAATCCGGTTTTATCTGGTTTAAACCAGTTTAAGCCGGTTCAATCCGGTTTTATCCAGTTTAAACTGGTTCTATTCGTTTCCATCTGGTTTAAAAGGGTTTAAACTGGTTCAATCCGGTTTTATACGTTTTAAACCAGTTCAATCTGATTTTATCCGGTTTAAACTGGTTCAATTTGGTTTTATCCGGTTTCAACCGGTTTGAACCGGTTCAGTCCGGTTTTATCCGGTTTAAACCGGTTTAAACCGGGTCAATCCGGTTTTATCCGGTTTAAACCTCTTCAATCCGATTTTCTCCAGTTTAAACCGGTTTATACCAGTTCAATCCGGTTTTATCCGCTTTTAAACCGGTTTAAACCGGTTCAATCGGTTTTTATCTGGTTTAAACCGGATTAAACCGGTTCTATCCGGTTTTATCCATTTTAAACCGGTTCAATCCGTTTTTTCCGGTTTAAACCGGTTTAAACCAGTTCATTCCGGTTTTATCCGGTTTAAGCCGGATCAATCCGGTTTAAACCGTTTCAATCTGGTTTTATCCGGTTTTAACCGGTTTAAACCGCTTCAATCCGGTTTTATCCGGTTTAAACCGGTTCTATCCAGTTCTATCCGGTTGAAACTGGTTTAAACCGGTTCAATCCGGTTTTATCCGGTTTAAACCAGTTCAATCCTGTTTTATCCGGTTTTAAACCGGTTTAAACCGGTTCAATCCGGTTTAAACCGGTTCTATCCGGTTCTATCCGGTTCTATCCGGTTTGAACCAGTTCAATCCGGTTTTATCCGGTTTAAACCGGTTTAAGCATGTTCAATCCGGTTTTATCCAGTTTAAACCGGTTCTATCCGGTTCTATCCGTTTGAAAGCAGTTTAAACCGGTTCAATCCGATTTTATCCGGTTTAAACCGGTTCATTCCGGTTTTATCCGTTTAAAACCGGTTTGAAACGGTTCAATCCGGTTTTATCCGGTTTAAACCGGTTCAATCCGTTTTTATCCGGTTTAAACCAGTTCACTCCGGTTTTATCCGGTTTAAACCGGTTTGAACCGGTTCAATCCGGTTTTATCTGTTTTAAACCGGTTCAATCTGGTTTTATCCTGTTGAAACCGGTTTTATCCGGTTTAGACCGGTTTAAACCAGTTCAAACCGGTTTTAATCGGCTTAAACCAGTTCAATCCGGTTTTATCCTGTTTAAACCGGTTTAAACCCTTTCAATCCGTTTTTATCCAGTTTCAACCGGTTTACAGCAGTTCAATCCGGTTTTATCCGGTTTATACCGTTTCTATCCGGTTCTATCCGTTTTAAACCGCTTTAAACCAGTTCATTCCGGTTTTATCCGGATTAAACCTGTTTGAACCGGTTCAATCCGGTCTTATCCGGTTTAAACCGGTTTAAGCCGGTTCAATTCGGTTTTATCCGGTTTCAACTGGTTCAATCAGTTTTTATCCGGTTTAAACCGGTTTAAGCCGGTTCAATCCGGTTTTATCCAGTTTAAACCGGTTCTATCCGGTTCTATCCGGTTGAAACCATTTTAAACCGGTTCAATCCGGTTTTATCCGGTTTAAACCGGTTTAAGCTGGTTCAATCCAGTTTTATCCGGTTTAAACCGGTTCAATCTTGTTATATCCGGTTTAAACCGTTTGAAACCAGTTCAATCCGGTTTTATCTGGTTTAGACCAGTTCAAACCGGTTCAATCCGGTTTTATCCAGTTTAAACCAGTTCTATCCATTTCTATCTGGTTTAAACCAGTTTAAACTGGTTCAATCCGGTTTTATCCGGTTTAAACTGGTTCTATCCGTTTTAAACCGGTTTAAAACAGTTCATTCCGGTTTTATCCGGTTTAAACCGGTTTAAGCATGTTCAATCCGGTTTTATCCAGTTTAAACCGGTTCTATCCGGTTCTATCCGGTTGAAAGCAGTTTAAACCGGTTCAATCCGATTTTATCCGGTTTAAACCGGTTCATTCCGGTTTTATCCGTTTAAAACCGGTTTGAAACGGTTCAATCCGGTTTTATCCGGTTTAAACCGGTTCAATCCGTTTTTATCCGGTTTAAACCAGTTCACTCCGGTTTTATCCGGTTTAAACCGGTTTGAACCGGTTCAATCCGGTTTTATCTGTTTTAAACCGGTTCAATCTGGTTTTATCCTGTTGAAACCGGTTTTATCCGGTTTAGACCGGTTTAAACCAGTTCAAACCGGTTTTAATCGGCTTAAACCAGTTCAATCCGGTTTTATACTGTTTAAACCGGTTTAAACCCTTTCAATCCGTTTTTATCCGGTTTCAACCGGTTTACAGCAGTTCAATCCGGTTTTATCCGGTTTATACCGTTTCTATCCGGTTCTATCCGTTTTAAACCGCTTTAAACCAGTTCATTCCGGTTTTATCCGGATTAAACCTGTTTGAACCGGTTCAATCCGGTCTTATCCGGTTTAAACCGGTTTAAGCCGGTTCAATTCGGTTTTATCCGGTTTCAACTGGTTCAATCAGTTTTTATCCGGTTTAAACCGGTTCTATCCGGTTCTATCCGTTTCTATCCGGTTTGAACCGGTTCAATCCGGTTTTATCCGGTTTAAACCGGTTTAAGCAGGTTCAATCCGGTTTTATCCAGTTTAAACCGGTTCTATCCGGTTCTATCCGGTTGAAAGCAGTTTAAACCGGTTCAATCTGTTTTTATCCGGTTTAAACCGGTTCAATCCGATTTTATCCGGTTTAAACCGGTTCATTCCGGTTTTATCCGGTTAAGACCGGTTTGAAACGGTTCAATCCTGTTTTATCCGGTTTAAACCGGTTCATTCCGGTTTTATCCGTTTAAAACCGGTTTGAAACGGTTCAATCCGGTTTTATCCGGTTTAAACCGGTTCAATCCGTTTTTATCCGGTTTAAACCAGTTCACTCCGGTTTTCTCCGGTTTAAACCGGTTTGAACCGGTTCAATCCAGTTTTATCTGGTTTAAACCGGTTCAATCTGGTTTTATCCTTTTGAAACCGGTTTTATCCGGTTTAGACCGGTTTAAACCAGTTCAATCCGGTTTTAATCGGCTTAAACTGGTTCAATCTGCTTTTATCCGGTTTAAACCACTTTAAAACGGTTTAATCCGGTTTTATCCGGTTTAAGCCGGTTTGAACCGGTTCAATCCGGTTTTATCTGTTTTAAACCGGTTCAATCTGGTTTTATTCTGTTGAAACCGGTTTTATCCGGTTTAGACCGGTTTAAACCAGTTCAAACCGGTTTTAATCGGCTTAAACCAGTTCAATCCGGTTTTATCCTGTTTAAACCGGTTTAAACCCTTTCAATCCGTTTTTATCCGGTTTCAACCGGTTTACAGCAGTTCAATCCGGTTTTATCCGGTTTATACCGTTTCTATCCGGTTCTATCCGTTTTAAACCGCTTTAAACCAGTTCATTCCGGTTTTATCCGGATTAAACCTGTTTGAACCGGTTCAATCCGGTCTTATCCGGTTTAAACCGGTTTAAGCCGGTTCAATTCGATTTTATCCGGTTTGAACTGGTTCAATCAGGTTTTATCCTGTTTAAACCGGTTTAAACCGGTTCTATCCGGTTCTATCCGGTTCTATCCGGTTTGAAACAGTTCAATCCGGTTTTATCCGGTTTAAACCGGTTTAAGCATGTTCAATCCGGTTTTATCCAGTTTAAACCGGTTCTATCCGGTTCTATCCGGTTGAAAGCAGTTTAAACCGGTTCAATCCGATTTTATCCGGTTTAAACCGGTTCATTCCGGTTTTATCCGTTTAAAAACCGGTTTGAAACGGTTCAATCCGGTTTTATCCGGTTTAAACCGGTTCAATCCGTTTTTATCCGGTTTAAACCAGTTCACTCCGGTTTTATCCGGTTTAAACCGGTTTGAACCGGTTCAATCCGGTTTTATCTGTTTTAAACCGGTTCAATCTGGTTTTATCCTGTTGAAACCGGTTTTATCCGGTTTAGACCGGTTTAAACCAGTTCAAACCGGTTTTAATCGGCTTAAACCAGTTCAATCCGGTTTTATCCTGTTTAAACCGGTTTAAACCCTTTCAATCCGTTTTTATCCGGTTTCAACCGGTTTACAGCAGTTCAATCCGGTTTTATCCGGTTTATACCGTTTCTATCCGGTTCTATCCGTTTTAAACCGCTTTAAACCAGTTCATTCCGGTTTTATCCGGATTAAACCTGTTTGAACCGGTTCAATCCGGTCTTATCCGGTTTAAACCGGTTTAAGCCGGTTCAATTCGGTTTTATCCGGTTTCAACTGGTTCAATCAGTTTTTATCCGGTTTAAACCGGTTTAAGCCGGTTCAATCCGGTTTTATCCAGTTTAAACCGGTTCTATCCGGTTCTATCCGGTTGAAACCATTTTAAACCGGTTCAATCCGGTTTTATCCGGTTTAAACCGGTTTAAGCTGGTTCAATCCAGTTTTATCCGGTTTAAACCGGTTCAATCTTGTTATATCCGGTTTAAACCGTTTGAAACCAGTTCAATCCGGTTTTATCTGGTTTAGACCAGTTCAAACCGGTTCAATCCGGTTTTATCCAGTTTAAACCAGTTCTATCCATTTCTATCTGGTTTAAACCAGTTTAAACTGGTTCAATCCGGTTTTATCCGGTTTAAACTGGTTCTATCCGTTTTAAACCGGTTTAAAACAGTTCATTCCGGTTTTATCCGGTTTAAACCGGTTTAAGCCGGTTCAATCCGGTTTTATCTGGTTTAAACCAGTTTAAGCCGGTTCAATCCGGTTTTATCCGGTTTAAACTGGTTCTATTCGTTTCCATCTGGTTTAAAAGGGTTTAAACTGGTTCAATCCGGTTTTATACGTTTTAAACCAGTTCAATCTGATTTTATCCGGTTTAAACTGGTTCAATTTGGTTTTATCCGGTTTCAACCGGTTTGAACCGGTTCAATCCGGTTTTATCCGGTTTAAACCGGTTTAAACCGGGTCAATCCGGTTTTATCCGGTTTAAACCTCTTCAATCCGGTTTTCTCCAGTTTAAACCGGTTTATACCAGTTCAATCCGGTTTTATCCGCTTTAAACCGGTTTAAACCGGTTCAATCGGTTTTTATCTGGTTTAAACCGGATTAAACCGGTTCTATCCGGTTTTATCCATTTTAAACCGGTTCAATCCGTTTTTTCCGGTTTAAACCGGTTTAAACCAGTTCATTCCGGTTTTATCCGGTTTAAGCCGGATCAATCCGGTTTAAACCGTTTCAATCTGGTTTTATCCGGTTTTAACCGGTTTAAACCGCTTCAATCCGGTTTTATCCGGTTTAAACCGGTTCTATCCAGTTCTATCCGGTTGAAACTGGTTTAAACCGGTTCAATCCGGTTTTATCCGGTTTAAACCAGTTCAATCCTGTTTTATCCGTTTTAAACCGGTTTAAACCGGTTCAATCCGGTTTTATCCGGTTTAAACCGGTTCTATCCGGTTCTATCCGGTTTGAAGCGGTTCATTCCGGTTTTATCCGGTTTAAACCGGTTTAAGCCGGTTCAATCCGGTTTTATCCAGTTTGAACCGGTTCTATCCGGTTCTATCCGGTTGAAAGCAGTTTAAACCGGTTCAATCTGGTTTTATCCGGTTTAAACCGGTTCAATCCGATTTTATCCGGTTTAAACCGGTTCATTCCGGTTTTATCCGGTTAAGACCGGTTTGAAACGGTTCAATCCTGTTTTATCCGGTTTAAACCGGTTCATTCCGGTTTTATCCGTTTAAAACTGGTTTGAAACGGTTCAATCCGGTATTATCCGGTTTAAACCGGTTCAATCCGTTTTTATCCGGTTTAAACCAGTTCACTCCGGTTTTCTCCGGTTTAATCCGGTTTGAACCGGTTCAATCCAGTTTTATCTGGTTTAAACCGGTTCAATCTGGTTTTATCCTTTTGAAACCGGTTTTATCCAGTTTAGACCGGTTTAAACCAGTTCAATCCGGTTTTAATCGGCTTAAACTGGTTCAATCTGGTTTTATCCGGTTTAAACCGCTTTAAAACGGTTTAATCCGGTTTTATCCGGTTTAAACCAGTTTGAACCGGTTCAATCCGGTTTTATCCGGTTTAAACCGGTTTAAACCAGTTCAATCCGGTTTTATCTCATTTAGACCGGTTCTATCCGGTTCTATCCTTTTTAAATCGGATTAAACTGGTTCTGTCCTGTTCTATCCTGTTTTAACTGGATTAAACCAGTTCAATCCGGTTTTATCCGGTTTAAACCGGTTCTATCCGTTTCTATCTGGTTTAAACGGGTTTAAACTGGTTCAATCCGGTTTTATCCGTTTTAAACCGGTTCAATCTGATTTTATCCGGTTTAAACTGTTTCAATTTGGTTTTATCCGGTTTAAACCGTTTTGAACCGGTTCAATGCGGTTTTATCCGGTTTAAACCGGTTTAAACTGGGTCAATACGGTTTTATCCAGTTTAAACCTGTTCTATCCGGTTCTATCCGGTTGAAACCGGTTTAAAGCGGTTCAATGCGGTTTTATCCGGTTTAAACCAGTTCAATCCGTTTTTATCCGGGTTCAACCGTTTTACAGCGGTTCAATCCGGTTTTATCCGGTTTATACCGTTTCTATCCGGTTCTATCCTTTTTAAACCGGTTTAAACCAGTTCATTCCGGTTTTATCCGGTTTAAACCTGTTTGAACCGGTTCAATCTGGTCATATCCGGTTTAAACCGGTTTAAGCCGGTTCAATCCGGTTTTATCCGGTTTAAACCGGTTCAATCAGGTTTTATCCGGTTTAAACCGGTTTAAGCCGGTTCAATCCGGTTTTATCCAGTTTAAACCGGTTCTATCCGGTTCTATCCGGTTGAAACCATTTTAAACCGGTTCAATCCGGTTTTATCCGGTTTCAACCGGTTTAAGCTGGTTCAATCCGGTTTTATCCGGTTTAAACCGGTTCAATCTTGTTTTATCCGGTTTAAACCGTTTGAAACCAGTTCAATCCGGTTTTATCTGGTTTAGACCAGTTCAAACCGGTTCAATGCGGTTTTATCCAGTTTAAACCAGTTCTATCCATTTCTATCTGGTTTAAACCGGTTTAAACTGGTTCAATCCAGTTTTATCCGGTTTAAACCGGTTCTATCCGTTTTAAACCGGATTAAAACAGTTCATTCCGGTTTTATCCGGTTTAAACCGATTTAAGCCGGTTCAATCCGGTTTTATCTGGTTTAAACCGGTTTAAGCCTGTTCAAACCGGTTTTATCCAGTTTAAACCGGTTCTATCCGGTTCTATCCGGTTGAAAGCAGTTTAAACCGGTTCAATCTGGTTTTATCCGGTTTAAACCGGTTCAATCCGATTTTATCCGGTTTAAACCGGTTCATTCCGGTTTTATCCGGTTAAGACCGGTTTGAAACGGTTCAATCCTGTTTTATCCAGTTTAAACCGGTTCATTCCGGTTTTATCCGTTTAAAACCGGTTTGAAACGGTTCAATCCGGTTTTATCCGGTTTAAACCGGTTCAATCCGTTTTTATCCGGTTTAAACCAGTTCACTCCGGTTTTCTCCGGTTTAAACCGGTTTGAACCGGTTCAATCCAGTTTTATCTGGTTTAAACCGGTTCAATCTGGTTTTATCCTTTTGAAACCGGTTTTATCCGGTTTAGACCGGTTTAAACCAGTTCAATCCGGTTTTAATCGGCTTAAACTGGTTCAATCTGGTTTTATCCGGTTTAAACCACTTTAAAACGGTTTAATCCGGTTTTATCCGGTTTAAGCCGGTTTGAACCGGTTCAATCCGGTTTTATCTGTTTTAAACCGGTTCAATCTGGTTTTATCCTGTTGAAACCGGTTTTATCCGGTTTAGACCGGTTTAAACCAGTTCAAACCGGTTTTAATCGGCTTAAACCAGTTCAATCCGGTTTTATCCTGTTTAAACCGGTTTAAACCCTTTCAATCCGTTTTTATCCGGTTTCAACCGGTTTACAGCAGTTCAATCCGGTTTTATCCGGTTTATACCGTTTCTATCCGGTTCTATCCGTTTTAAACCGCTTTAAACCAGTTCATTCCGGTTTTATCCGGATTAAACCTGTTTGAACCGGTTCAATCCGGTCTTATCCGGTTTAAACCGGTTTAAGCCGGTTCAATTCGGTTTTATCCGGTTTGAACTGGTTCAATCAGGTTTTATCCTGTTTAAACCGGTTTAAGCCGGTTCAATCCGGTTTTATCCAGTTTAAACCGGTTCTATCCGGTTCTATCCGGTTGAAACCATTTTAAACCGGTTCAATCCGGTTTTATCCGGTTTAAACCGGTTTAAGCTGGTTCAATCCAGTTTTATCCGGTTTAAACCGGTTCAATCTTGTTATATCCGTTTTAAACCGTTTGAAACCAGTTCAATCCGGTTTTATCTGGTTTAGACCAGTTCAAACCGGTTCAATCCGGTTTTATCCAGTTTAAACCAGTTCTATCCATTTCTATCTGGTTTAAACCGGTTTAAACTGGTTCAATCCGGTTTTATCCGGTTTAAACTGGTTCTATCCGTTTTAAACCGGTTTAAAACAGTTCATTCCGGTTTTATCCGGTTTAAACCGGTTTAAGCCGGTTCAATCCGGTTTTATCTGGTTTAAACCGGTTTAAGCCGGTTCAATCCGGTTTTATCCGGTTTAAACTGGTTCTATTCGTTTCCATCTGGTTTAAAAGGGTTTAAACTGGTTCAATCCGGTTTTATACGTTTTAAACCAGTTCAATCTGATTTTATCCGGTTTAAACTGGTTCAATTTGGTTTTATCCGGTTTCAACCGGTTTGAACCGGTTCAATCCGGTTTTATCCGGTTTAAACCGGTTTAAACCGGGTCAATCCGGTTTTATCCGGTTTAAACCTCTTCAATCCGGTTTTCTCCAGTTTAAACCGGTTTATACCAGTTCAATCCGGTTTTATCCGCTTTAAACCGGTTTAAACCGGTTCAATCGGTTTTTATCTGGTTTAAACCAGATTAAACCGGTTCTATCCGGTTTTATCCATTTTAAACAGGTTCAATCCGTTTTTTCCGGTTTAAACCGGTTTAAACCAGTTCATTCCGGTTTTATCCGGTTTAAGCCGGATCAATCCGGTTTAAACCGTTTCAATCTGGTTTTATCCGGTTTTAACCGGTTTAAACCGCTTCAATCCGGTTTTATCCGGTTTCAACCGGTTCTATCCAGTTCTATCCGGTTGAAACTGGTTTAAACCGGTTCAATCCGGTTTTATCCGGTTTAAACCAGTTCAATCCTGTTTTATCCGGTTTAAACCGGTTTAAACCGGTTCAATCCGGTTTTATCCGGTTTAAACCGGTTCTATCCGGTTCTATCCGTTTCTATCCGGTTTGAACCGGTTCAATCCGGTTTTATCCGGTTTAAACCGGTTTAAGCAGGTTCAATCCGGTTTTATCCAGTTTAAACCGGTTCTATCCGGTTCTATCCGGTTGAAAGCAGTTTAAACCGGTTCAATCTGTTTTTATCCGGTTTAAACCGGTTCAATCCGATTTTATCCGGTTTAAACCGGTTCATTCCGGTTTTATCCGGTTAAGACCGGTTTGAAACGGTTCAATCCTGTTTTATCCGGTTTAAACCGGTTCATTCCGGTTTTATCCGTTTAAAACCGGTTTGAAACGGTTCAATCCGGTTTTATCCGGTTTAAACCGGTTCAATCCGTTTTTATCCGGTTTAAACCAGTTCACTCCGGTTTTCTCCGGTTTAAACCGGTTTGAACCGGTTCAATCCAGTTTTATCTGGTTTAAACCGGTTCAATCTGGTTTTATCCTTTTGAAACCGGTTTTATCCGGTTTAGACCGGTTTAAACCAGTTCAATCCGGTTTTAATCGGCTTAAACTGGTTCAATCTGGTTTTATCCGGTTTAAACCACTTTAAAACGGTTTAATCCGGTTTTATCCGGTTTAAGCCGGTTTGAACCGGTTCAATCCGGTTTTATCTGTTTTAAACCGGTTCAATCTGGTTTTATTCTGTTGAAACCGGTTTTATCCGGTTTAGACCGGTTTAAACCAGTTCAAACCGGTTTTAATCGGCTTAAACCAGTTCAATCCGGTTTTATCCTGTTTAAACCGGTTTAAACCCTTTCAATCCGTTTTTATCCGGTTTCAACCGGTTTACAGCAGTTCAATCCGGTTTTATCCGGTTTATACCGTTTCTATCCGGTTCTATCCGTTTTAAACCGCTTTAAACCAGTTCATTCCGGTTTTATCCGGATTAAACCTGTTTGAACCGGTTCAATCCGGTCTTATCCGGTTTAAACCGGTTTAAGCCGGTTCAATTCGATTTTATCCGGTTTGAACTGGTTCAATCATGTTTTATCCTGTTTAAACCGGTTTAAGCCGGTTCAATCCGGTTTTATCCAGTTTAAACCGGTTCTATCCGGTTCTATCCGGTTGAAACCATTTTAAACCGGTTCAATCCGGTTTTATCCGGTTTAAACCGGTTTAAGCTGGTTCAATCCAGTTTTATCCGGTTTAAACCGGTTCAATCTTGTTATATCCGGTTTAAACCGTTTGAAACCAGTTCAATCCGGTTTTATCTGGTTTAGACCAGTTCAAACCGGTTCAATCCGGTTTTATCCAGTTTAAACCAGTTCTATCCATTTCTATCTGGTTTAAACCGGTTTAAACTGGTTCAATCCGGTTTTATCCGGTTTAAACTGGTTCTATCCGTTTTAAACCGGTTTAAAACAGTTCATTCCGGTTTTATCCGGTTTAAACCGGTTTAAGCCGGTTCAATCCGGTTTTATCTGGTTTAAACCGGTTTAAGCCGGTTCAATCCGGTTTTATCCAGTTTAAACTGGTTCTATTCGTTTCCATCTGGTTTAAAAGGGTTTAAACTGGTTCAATCCGGTTTTATACGTTTTAAACCAGTTCAATCTGATTTTATCCGGTTTAAACTGGTTCAATTTGGTTTTATCCGGTTTCAACCGGTTTGAACCGGTTCAGTCCGGTTTTATCCGGTTTAAACCGGTTTAAACCGGGTCAATCCGGTTTTATCCGGTTTAAACCTCTTCAATCCGGTTTTCTCCAGTTTAAACCGGTTTATACCAGTTCAATCCGGTTTTATCCGCTTTAAACCGGTTTAAACCGGTTCAATCGGTTTTTATCTGGTTTAAACCGGATTAAACCGGTTCTATCCGGTTTTATCCATTTTAAACCGGTTCAATCCGTTTTTTCCGGTATAAACCGGTTTAAACCAGTTCATTCCGGTTTTATCCGGTTTAAGCCGGATCAATCCGGTTTAAACCGTTTCAATCTGGTTTTATCCGGTTTTAACCGGTTTAAACCGCTTCAATCCGGTTTTATCCGGTTTAAACCGGTTCTATCCAGTTCTATCCGGTTGAAACTGGTTTAAACCGGTTCAATCCGGTTTTATCCGGTTTAAACCAGTTCAATCCTGTTTTATCCGGTTTAAACCGGTTTAAACCGGTTCAATCCGGTTTTATCCGGTTTAAACCGGTTCTATCCGGTTCTATCCGGTTCTATCCGGTTTGAACCAGTTCAATCCGGTTTTATCCGGTTTAAACCGGTTTAAGCATGTTCAATCCGGTTTTATCCAGTTTAAACCGGTTCTATCCGGTTCTATCCGGTTGAAAGCAGTTTAAACCGGTTCAATCCGATTTTATCCGGTTTAAACCGGTTCATTCCGGTTTTATCCGTTTAAAACCGGTTTGAAACGGTTCAATCCGGTTTTATCCGGTTTAAACCGGTTCAATCCGTTTTTATCCGGTTTAAACCAGTTCACTCCGGTTTTATCCGGTTTAAACCGGTTTGAACCGGTTCAATCCGGTTTTATCTGTTTTAAACCGGTTCAATCTGGTTTTATCCTGTTGAAACCGGTTTTATCCGGTTTAGACCGGTTTAAACCAGTTCAAACCGGTTTTAATCGGCTTAAACCAGTTCAATCCGGTTTTATCCTGTTTAAACCGGTTTAAACCCTTTCAATCCGTTTTTATCCGGTTTCAACCGGTTTACAGCAGTTCAATCCGGTTTTATCCGGTTTATACCGTTTCTATCCGGTTCTATCCGTTTTAAACCGCTTTAAACCAGTTCATTCCGGTTTTATCCGGATTAAACCTGTTTGAACCGGTTCAATCCGGTCTTATCCGGTTTAAACCGGTTTAAGCCGGTTCAATTCGGTTTTATCCGGTTTCAAATGGTTCAATCAGTTTTTATCCGGTTTAAACCGGTTTAAGCCGGTTCAATCCGGTTTTATCCAGTTTAAACCGGTTCTATCCGGTTCTATCCGGTTGAAACCATTTTAAACCGGTTCAATCGGTTTTTATCTGGTTTAAACCGGATTAAACCGGTTCTATCCGGTTTTATCCATTTTAAACCGGTTCAATCCGTTTTTTCCGGTTTAAACCGGTTTAAACCAGTTCATTCCGGTTTTATCCGGTTTAAGCCGGATCAATCCGGTTTAAACCGTTTCAATCTGGTTTTATCCGGTTTTAACCGGTTTAAACCGCTTCAATCCGGTTTTATCCGGTTTCAACCGGTTCTATCCAGTTCTATCCGGTTGAAACTGGTTTAAACCGGTTCAATCCGGTTTTATCCGGTTTAAACCAGTTCAATCCTGTTTTATCCGGTTTAAACCGGTTTAAACCGGTTCAATCCGGTTTTATCCGGTTTAAACCGGTTCTATCCGGTTCTATCCGTTTCTATCCGGTTTGAACCGGTTCAATCCGGTTTTATCCGGTTTAAACCGGTTTAAGCAGGTTCAATCCGGTTTTATCCAGTTTAAACCGGTTCTATCCGGTTCTATCCGGTTGAAAGCAGTTTAAACCGGTTCAATCTGTTTTTATCCGGTTTAAACCGGTTCAATCCGATTTTATCCGGTTTAAACCGGTTCATTCCGGTTTTATCCGGTTAAGACCGGTTTGAAACGGTTCAATCCTGTTTTATCCGGTTTAAACCGGTTCATTCCGGTTTTATCCGTTTAAAACCGGTTTGAAACGGTTCAATCCGGTTTTATCCGGTTTAAACCGGTTCAATCCGTTTTTATCCGGTTTAAACCAGTTCACTCCGGTTTTCTCCGGTTTAAACCGGTTTGAACCGGTTCAATCCAGTTTTATCTGGTTTAAACCGGTTCAATCTGGTTTTATCCTTTTGAAACCGGTTTTATCCGGTTTAGACCGGTTTAAACCAGTTCAATCCGGTTTTAATCGGCTTAAACTGGTTCAATCTGGTTTTATCCGGTTTAAACCACTTTAAAACGGTTTAATCCGGTTTTATCCGGTTTAAGCCGGTTTGAACCGGTTCAATCCGGTTTTATCTGTTTTAAACCGGTTCAATCTGGTTTTATTCTGTTGAAACCGGTTTTATCCGGTTTAGACCGGATTAAACCAGTTCAAACCGGTTTTAATCGGCTTAAACCAGTTCAATCCGGTTTTATCCTGTTTAAACCGGTTTAAACCCTTTCAATCCGTTTTTATCCGGTTTCAACCGGTTTACAGCAGTTCAATCCGGTTTTATCCGGTTTATACCGTTTCTATCCGGTTCTATCCGTTTTAAACCGCTTTAAACCAGTTCATTCCGGTTTTATCCGGATTAAACCTGTTTGAACCGGTTCAATCCGGTCTTATCCGGTTTAAACCGGTTTAAGCCGGTTCAATTCGATTTTATCCGGTTTGAACTGGTTCAATCAGGTTTTATCCTGTTTAAACCGGTTTAAGCCGGTTCAATCCGGTTTTATCCAGTTTAAACCGGTTCTATCCGGTTCTATCCGGTTGAAACCATTTTAAACCGGTTCAATCCGGTTTTATCCGGTTTAAACCGGTTTAAGCTGGTTCAATCCAGTTTTATCCGGTTTAAACCGGTTCAATCTTGTTATATCCGGTTGAAACCGTTTGAAACCAGTTCAATCCGGTTTTATCTGGTTTAGACCAGTTCAAACCGGTTCAATCCGGTTTTATCCAGTTTAAACCAGTTCTATCCATTTCTATCTGGTTTAAACCGGTTTAAACTGGTTCAATCCGGTTTTATCCGGTTTAAACTGGTTCTATCCGTTTTAAACCGGTTTAAAACAGTTCATTCCGGTTTTATCCGGTTTAAACCGGTTTAAGCCGGTTCAATCCGGTTTTATCTGGTTTAAACCAGTTTAAGCCGGTTCAATCCGGTTTTATCCAGTTTAAACTGGTTCTATTCGTTTCCATCTGGTTTAAAAGGGTTTAAACTGGTTCAATCCGGTTTTATACGTTTTAAATCAGTTCAATCTGATTTTATCCGGTTTAAACTGGTTCAATTTGGTTTTATCCGGTTTCAACCGGTTTGAACCGGTTCAGTCCGGTTTTATCCGGTTTAAACCGGTTTAAACCGGGTCAATCCGGTTTTATCCGGTTTAAACCTCTTCAATCCGATTTTCTCCAGTTTAAACCGGTTTATACCAGTTCAATCCGGTTTTATCCGCTTTTAAACCGGTTTAAACCGGTTCAATCGGTTTTTATCTGGTTTAAACCGGATTAAACCGGTTCTATCCGGTTTTATCCATTTTAAACCGGTTCAATCCGTTTTTTCCGGTTTAAACCGGTTTAAACCAGTTCATTCCGGTTTTATCCGGTTTAAGCCGGATCAATCCGGTTTAAACCGTTTCAATCTGGTTTTATCCGGTTTTAACCGGTTTAAACCGCTTCAATCCGGTTTTATCCGGTTTAAACCGGTTCTATCCAGTTCTATCCGGTTGAAACTGGTTTAAACCGGTTCAATCCGGTTTTATCCGGTTTAAACCAGTTCAATCCTGTTTTATCCGGTTTAAACCGGTTTAAACCGGTTCAATCCGGTTTTATCCGGTTTAAACCGGTTCTATCCGGTTCTATCCGGTTCTATCCGGTTTGAACCAGTTCAATCCGGTTTTATCCGGTTTAAACCGGTTTAAGCATGTTCAATCCGGTTTTATCCAGTTTAAACCGGTTCTATCCGGTTCTATCCGTTTGAAAGCAGTTTAAACCGGTTCAATCCGATTTTATCCGGTTTAAACCGGTTCATTCCGGTTTTATCCGTTTAAAACCGGTTTGAAACGGTTCAATCCGGTTTTATCCGGTTTAAACCGGTTCAATCCGTTTTTATCCGGTTTAAACCAGTTCACTCCGGTTTTATCCGGTTTAAACCGGTTTGAACCGGTTCAATCCGGTTTTATCTGTTTTAAACCGGTTCAATCTGGTTTTATCCTGTTGAAACCGGTTTTATCCGGTTTAGACCGGTTTAAACCAGTTCAAACCGGTTTTAATCGGCTTAAACCAGTTCAATCCGGTTTTATCCTGTTTAAACCGGTTTAAACCCTTTCAATCCGTTTTTATCCAGTTTCAACCGGTTTACAGCAGTTCAATCCGGTTTTATCCGGTTTATACCGTTTCTATCCGGTTCTATCCGTTTTAAACCGCTTTAAACCAGTTCATTCCGGTTTTATCCGGATTAAACCTGTTTGAACCGGTTCAATCCGGTCTTATCCGGTTTAAACCGGTTTAAGCCGGTTCAATTCGGTTTTATCCGGTTTCAACTGGTTCAATCAGTTTTTATCCGGTTTAAACCGGTTTAAGCCGGTTCAATCCGGTTTTATCCAGTTTAAACCGGTTCTATCCGGTTCTATCCGGTTGAAACCATTTTAAACCGGTTCAATCCGGTTTTATCCGGTTTAAACCGGTTTAAGCTGGTTCAATCCAGTTTTATCCGGTTTAAACCGGTTCAATCTTGTTATATCCGGTTTAAACCGTTTGAAACCAGTTCAATCCGGTTTTATCTGGTTTAGACCAGTTCAAACCGGTTCAATCCGGTTTTATCCAGTTTAAACCAGTTCTATCCATTTCTATCTGGTTTAAACCAGTTTAAACTGGTTCAATCCGGTTTTATCCGGTTTAAACTGGTTCTATCCGTTTTAAACCGGTTTAAAACAGTTCATTCCGGTTTTATCCGGTTTAAACCGGTTTAAGCATGTTCAATCCGGTTTTATCCAGTTTAAACCGGTTCTATCCGGTTCTATCCGGTTGAAAGCAGTTTAAACCGGTTCAATCCGATTTTATCCGGTTTAAACCGGTTCATTCCGGTTTTATCCGTTTAAAACCGGTTTGAAACGGTTCAATCCGGTTTTATCCGGTTTAAACCGGTTCAATCCGTTTTTATCCGGTTTAAACCAGTTCACTCCGGTTTTATCCGGTTTAAACCGGTTTGAACCGGTTCAATCCGGTTTTATCTGTTTTAAACCGGTTCAATCTGGTTTTATCCTGTTGAAACCGGTTTTATCCGGTTTAGACCGGTTTAAACCAGTTCAAACCGGTTTTAATCGGCTTAAACCAGTTCAATCCGGTTTTATACTGTTTAAACCGGTTTAAACCCTTTCAATCCGTTTTTATCCGGTTTCAACCGGTTTACAGCAGTTCAATCCGGTTTTATCCGGTTTATACCGTTTCTATCCGGTTCTATCCGTTTTAAACCGCTTTAAACCAGTTCATTCCGGTTTTATCCGGATTAAACCTGTTTGAACCGGTTCAATCCGGTCTTATCCGGTTTAAACCGGTTTAAGCCGGTTCAATTCGGTTTTATCCGGTTTCAACTGGTTCAATCAGTTTTTATCCGGTTTAAACCGGTTCTATCCGGTTCTATCCGTTTCTATCCGGTTTGAACCGGTTCAATCCGGTTTTATCCGGTTTAAACCGGTTTAAGCAGGTTCAATCCGGTTTTATCCAGTTTAAACCGGTTCTATCCGGTTCTATCCGGTTGAAAGCAGTTTAAACCGGTTCAATCTGTTTTTATCCGGTTTAAACCGGTTTGAACCGGTTCAATCCAGTTTTATCTGGTTTAAACCGGTTCAATCTGGTTTTATCCTTTTGAAACCGGTTTTATCCGGTTTAGACCGGTTTAAACCAGTTCAATCCGGTTTTAATCGGCTTAAACTGGTTCAATCTGGTTTTATCCGGTTTAAACCACTTTAAAACGGTTTAATCCGGTTTTATCCGGTTTAAGCCGGTTTGAACCGGTTCAATCCGGTTTTATCTGTTTTAAACCGGTTCAATCTGGTTTTATTCTGTTGAAACCGGTTTTATCCGGTTTAGACCGGTTTAAACCAGTTCAAACCGGTTTTAATCGGCTTAAACCAGTTCAATCCGGTTTTATCCTGTTTAAACCGGTTTAAACCCTTTCAATCCGTTTTTATCCGGTTTCAACCGGTTTACAGCAGTTCAATCCGGTTTTATCCGGTTTATACCGTTTCTATCCGGTTCTATCCGTTTTAAACCGCTTTAAACCAGTTCATTCCGGTTTTATCCGGATTAAACCTGTTTGAACCGGTTCAATCCGGTCTTATCCGGTTTAAACCGGTTTAAGCCGGTTCAATTCGATTTTATCCGGTTTGAACTGGTTCAATCAGGTTTTATCCTGTTTAAACCGGTTTAAACCGGTTCTATCCGGTTCTATCCGGTTCTATCCGGTTTGAAACAGTTCAATCCGGTTTTATCCGGTTTAAACCGGTTTAAGCATGTTCAATCCGGTTTTATCCAGTTTAAACCGGTTCTATCCGGTTCTATCCGGTTGAAAGCAGTTTAAACCGGTTCAATCCGATTTTATCCGGTTTAAACCGGTTCATTCCGGTTTTATCCGTTTAAAACCGGTTTGAAACGGTTCAATCCGGTTTTATCCGGTTTAAACCGGTTCAATCCGTTTTTATCCGGTTTAAACCAGTTCACTCCGGTTTTATCCGGTTTAAACCGGTTTGAACCGGTTCAATCCGGTTTTATCTGTTTTAAACCGGTTCAATCTGGTTTTATCCTGTTGAAACCGGTTTTATCCGGTTTAGACCGGTTTAAACCAGTTCAAACCGGTTTTAATCGGCTTAAACCAGTTCAATCCGGTTTTATCCTGTTTAAACCGGTTTAAACCCTTTCAATCCGTTTTTATCCGGTTTCAACCGGTTTACAGCAGTTCAATCCGGTTTTATCCGGTTTATACCGTTTCTATCCGGTTCTATCCGTTTTAAACCGCTTTAAACCAGTTCATTCCGGTTTTATCCGGATTAAACCTGTTTGAACCGGTTCAATCCGGTCTTATCCGGTTTAAACCGGTTTAAGCCGGTTCAATTCGGTTTTATCCGGTTTCAACTGGTTCAATCAGTTTTTATCCGGTTTAAACCGGTTTAAGCCGGTTCAATCCGGTTTTATCCAGTTTAAACCGGTTCTATCCGGTTCTATCCGGTTGAAACCATTTTAAACCGGTTCAATCCGGTTTTATCCGGTTTAAACCGGTTTAAGCTGGTTCAATCCAGTTTTATCCGGTTTAAACCGGTTCAATCTTGTTATATCCGGTTTAAACCGTTTGAAACCAGTTCAATCCGGTTTTATCTGGTTTAGACCAGTTCAAACCGGTTCAATCCGGTTTTATCCAGTTTAAACCAGTTCTATCCATTTCTATCTGGTTTAAACCAGTTTAAACTGGTTCAATCCGGTTTTATCCGGTTTAAACTGGTTCTATCCGTTTTAAACCGGTTTAAAACAGTTCATTCCGGTTTTATCCGGTTTAAACCGGTTTAAGCCGGTTCAATCCGGTTTTATCTGGTTTAAACCAGTTTAAGCCGGTTCAATCCGGTTTTATCCGGTTTAAACTGGTTCTATTCGTTTCCATCTGGTTTAAAAGGGTTTAAACTGGTTCAATCCGGTTTTATACGTTTTAAACCAGTTCAATCTGATTTTATCCGGTTTAAACTGGTTCAATTTGGTTTTATCCGGTTTCAACCGGTTTGAACCGGTTCAATCCGGTTTTATCCGGTTTAAACCGGTTTAAACCGGGTCAATCCGGTTTTATCCGGTTTAAACCTCTTCAATCCGGTTTTCTCCAGTTTAAACCGGTTTATACCAGTTCAATCCGGTTTTATCCGCTTTAAACCGGTTTAAACCGGTTCAATCGGTTTTTATCTGGTTTAAACCGGATTAAACCGGTTCTATCCGGTTTTATCCATTTTAAACCGGTTCAATCCGTTTTTTCCGGTTTAAACCGGTTTAAACCAGTTCATTCCGGTTTTATCCGGTTTAAGCCGGATCAATCCGGTTTAAACCGTTTCAATCTGGTTTTATCCGGTTTTAACCGGTTTAAACCGCTTCAATCCGGTTTTATCCGGTTTAAACCGGTTCTATCCAGTTCTATCCGGTTGAAACTGGTTGAAACCGGTTCAATCCGGTTTTATCCGGTTTAAACCAGTTCAATCCTGTTTTATCCGTTTTAAACCGGTTTAAACCGGTTCAATCCGGTTTTATCCGGTTTAAACCGGTTCTATCCGGTTCTATCCGGTTTGAAGCGGTTCATTCCGGTTTTATCCGGTTTAAACCGGTTTAAGCCGGTTCAATCCGGTTTTATCCAGTTTGAACCGGTTCTATCCGGTTCTATCCGGTTGAAAGCAGTTTAAACCGGTTCAATCTGGTTTTATCCGGTTTAAACCGGTTCAATCCGATTTTATCCGGTTTAAACCGGTTCATTCCGGTTTTATCCGGTTAAGACCGGTTTGAAACGGTTCAATCCTGTTTTATCCGGTTTAAACCGGTTCATTCCGGTTTTATCCGTTTAAAACTGGTTTGAAACGGTTCAATCCGGTATTATCCGGTTTAAACCGGTTCAATCCGTTTTTATCCGGTTTAAACCAGTTCACTCCGGTTTTCTCCGGTTTAATCCGGTTTGAACCGGTTCAATCCAGTTTTATCTGGTTTAAACCGGTTCAATCTGGTTTTATCCTTTTGAAACCGGTTTTATCCAGTTTAGACCGGTTTAAACCAGTTCAATCCGGTTTTAATCGGCTTAAACTGGTTCAATCTGGTTTTATCCGGTTTAAACCGCTTTAAAACGGTTTAATCCGGTTTTATCCGGTTTAAACCAGTTTGAACCGGTTCAATCCGGTTTTATCCGGTTTAAACCGGTTTAAACCAGTTCAATCCGGTTTTATCTCATTTAGACCGGTTCTATCCGGTTCTATCCTTTTTAAATCGGATTAAACTGGTTCTGTCCTGTTCTATCCTGTTTTAACTGGATTAAACCAGTTCAATCCGGTTTTATCCGGTTTAAACCGGTTCTATCCGTTTCTATCTGGTTTAAACGGGTTTAAACTGGTTCAATCCGGTTTTATCCGTTTTAAACCGGTTCAATCTGATTTTATCCGGTTTAAACTGTTTCAATTTGGTTTTATCCGGTTTAAACCGTTTTGAACCGGTTCAATGCGGTTTTATCCGGTTTAAACCGGTTTAAACTGGGTCAATACGGTTTTATCCAGTTTAAACCTGTTCTATCCGGTTCTATCCGGTTGAAACCGGTTTAAAGCGGTTCAATCCGGTTTTATCCGGTTTAAACCAGTTCAATCCGTTTTTATCCGGGTTCAACCGTTTTACAGCGGTTCAATCCGGTTTTATCCGGTTTATACCGTTTCTATCCGGTTCTATCCTTTTTAAACCGGTTTAAACCAGTTCATTCCGGTTTTATCCGGTTTAAACCTGTTTGAACCGGTTCAATCTGGTCATATCCGGTTTAAACCGGTTTAAGCCGGTTCAATCCGGTTTTATCCGGTTTAAACCGGTTCAATCAGGTTTTATCCGGTTTAAACCGGTTTAAGCCGGTTCAATCCGGTTTTATCCAGTTTAAACCGGTTCTATCCGGTTCTATCTGGTTGAAACCATTTTAAACCGGTTCAATCCGGTTTTATCCGGTTTCAACCGGTTTAAGCTGGTTCAATCCGGTTTTATCCGGTTTAAACCGGTTCAATCTTGTTTTATCCGGTTTAAACCGTTTGAAACCAGTTCAATCCGGTTTTATCTGGTTTAGACCAGTTCAAACCGGTTCAATGCGGTTTTATCCAGTTTAAACCAGTTCTATCCATTTCTATCTGGTTTAAACCGGTTTAAACTGGTTCAATCCAGTTTTATCCGGTTTAAACCGGTTCTATCCGTTTTAAACCGGATTAAAACAGTTCATTCCGGTTTTATCCGGTTTAAACCGATTTAAGCCGGTTCAATCCGGTTTTATCTGGTTTAAACCGGTTTAAGCCTGTTCAAACCGGTTTTATCCAGTTTAAACCGGTTCTATCCGGTTCTATCCGGTTGAAAGCAGTTTAAACCGGTTCAATCTGGTTTTATCCGGTTTAAACCGGTTCAATCCGATTTTATCCGGTTTAAACCGGTTCATTCCGGTTTTATCCGGTTAAGACCGGTTTGAAACGGTTCAATCCTGTTTTATCCAGTTTAAACCGGTTCATTCCGGTTTTATCCGTTTAAAACCGGTTTGAAACGGTTCAATCCGGTTTTATCCGGTTTAAACCGGTTCAATCCGTTTTTATCCGGTTTAAACCAGTTCACTCCGGTTTTCTCCGGTTTAAACCGGTTTGAACCGGTTCAATCCAGTTTTATCTAGTTTAAACCGGTTCAATCTGGTTTTATCCTTTTGAAACCGGTTTTATCCAGTTTAGACCGGTTTAAACCAGTTCAATCCGGTTTTAATCGGCTTAAACTGGTTCAATCTGGTTTTATCCGGTTTAAACCACTTTAAAACGGTTTAATCCGGTTTTATCCGGTTTAAGCCGGTTTGAACCGGTTCAATCCGGTTTTATCTGTTTTAAACCGGTTCAATCTGGTTTTATCCTGTTGAAACCGGTTTTATCCGGTTTAGACCGGTTTAAACCAGTTCAAACCGGTTTTAATCGGCTTAAACCAGTTCAATCCGGTTTTATCCTGTTTAAACCGGTTTAAACCGGTTCAATCGGTTTTTATCTGGTTTAAACCGGATTAAACCGGTTCTATCCGGTTTTATCCATTTTAAACCGGTTCAATCCGTTTTTTCCGGTTTAAACCGGTTTAAACCAGTTCATTCCGGTTTTATCCGGTTTAAGCCGGATCAATCCGGTTTAAACCGTTTCAATCTGGTTTTATCCGGTTTTAACCGGTTTAAACCGCTTCAATCCGGTTTTATCCGGTTTAAACCGGTTCTATCCAGTTCTATCCGGTTGAAACTGGTTTAAACCGGTTCAATCCGGTTTTATCCGGTTTAAACCAGTTCAATCCTGTTTTATCCGGTTTAAACCGGTTTAAACCGGTTCAATCCGGTTTTATCCGGTTTAAACCGGTTCTATCCGGTTCTATCTGGTTCTATCCGGTTTGAACCAGTTCAATCCGGTTTTATCCGGTTTAAACCGGTTTAAGCATGTTCAATCCGGTCTTATCCAGTTTAAACCGGTTCTATCCGGTTCTATCCGGTTGAAAGCAGTTTAAACCGGTTCAATCCGATTTTATCCGGTTTAAACCGGTTCATTCCGGTTTTATCCGTTTAAAACCGGTTTGAAACGGTTCAATCCGGTTTTATCCGGTTTAAACCGGTTCAATCCGTTTTTATCCGGTTTAAACCAGTTCACTCCGGTTTTATCCGGTTTAAACCGGTTTGAACCGGTTCAATCCGGTTTTATCTGTTTTAAACCGGTTCAATCTGGTTTTATCCTGTTGAAACCGGTTTTATCCGGTTTAGACCGGTTTAAACCAGTTCAAACCAGTTTTAATCGGCTTAAACCAGTTCAATCCGGTTTTATCCTGTTTAAACCGGTTTAAACCCTTTCAATCCGTTTTTATCCGGTTTCAACCGGTTTACAGCAGTTCAATCCGGTTTTATCCGGTTTATACCGTTTCTATCCGGTTCTATCCGTTTTAAACCGCTTTAAACCAGTTCATTCCGGTTTTATCCGGATTAAACCTGTTTGAACCGGTTCAATCCGGTCTTATCCGGTTTAAACCGGTTTAAGCCGGTTCAATTCGGTTTTATCCGGTTTAAACTGGTTCAATCAGGTTTTATCCGGTTTAAACCGGTTTAAGCCGGTTCAATCCGGTTTTATCCAGTTTAAACCGGTTCTATCCGGTTCTATCCGGTTGAAACCATTTTAAACCGGTTCAATCCGGTTTTATCCGGTTTAAACCGGTTTATACCAGTTCAATCCGGTTTTATCCGGTTTAAACCGGTTCAATCTTGTTATATCCGGTTTAAACCGTTTGAAACCAGTTCAATCCGGTTTTATCTGGTTTAGACCAGTTCAAACCGGTTCAATCCGGTTTTATCCAGTTTAAACCAGTTCTATCCATTTCTATCTGGTTTAAACCGGTTTAAACTGGTTCAATCCGGTTTTATCCGGTTTAAACTGGTTCTATCCGTTTTAAACCGGTTTAAAACAGTTCATTCCGGTTTTATCCGGTTTAAACCGGTTTAAGCCGGTTCAATCTGGTTTTATCTGGCTTAAACTGGTTTAAAATGGATTAAACCGGTTCTATCCAGTTTTATCCATTTTAAACCGGTTCAATCCGTTTTTTCCGGTTTAAACCGGTTTAAACCAGTTCATTCCGGTTTTATCCGGTTTAAGCCGGATCAATCCGGTTTAAACCGTTTCAATCTGGTTTTATCCGGTTTTAACCGGTTTAAACCGCTTCAATCCGGTTTTATCCGGTTTAAACCGGTTCTATCCAGTTCTATCCGGTTGAAACTGGTTTAAACCGGTTCAATCCGGTTTTATCCGGTTTAAACCAGTTCAATCCTGTTTTATCCGTTTTAAACCGGTTTAAACCGGTTCAATCCGGTTTTATCCGGTTTAAACCGGTTCTATCCGGTTCTATCCGGTTTGAAGCGGTTCAATCCGGTTTTATCCGGTTTAAACCGGTTTAAGCCGGTTCAATCCGGTTTTATCCATTTTAAACCGGTTCTATCCGGTTCTATCCGGTTGAAAGCAGTTTAAACCGGTTCAATCTGGTTTTATCCGGTTTAAACCGGTTCAATCCGATTTTATCCGGTTTAAACCGGTTCATTCCGGTTTTATCCGGTTAAGACCGGTTTGAAACGGTTCAATCCTGTTTTATCCGGTTTAAACCGGTTCATTCCGGTTTTATCCGTTTAAAACTGGTTTGAAACGGTTCAATCCGGTATTATCCGGTTTAAACCGGTTCAATCCGTTTTTATCCGGTTTAAACCAGTTCACTCCGGTTTTCTCCGGTTTAATCCGGTTTGAACCGGTTCAATCCAGTTTTATCTGGTTTAAACCGGTTCAATCTGGTTTTATCCTTTTGAAACCGGTTTTATCCAGTTTAGACCGGTTTAAACCAGTTCAATCCGGTTTTAATCGGCTTAAACTGGTTCAATCTGGTTTTATCCGGTTTAAACCGCTTTAAAACGGTTTAATCCGGTTTTATCCGGTTTAAACCAGTTTGAACCGGTTCAATCCGGTTTTATCCGGTTTAAACCGGTTTAAACCAGTTCAATCCGGTTTTATCTCATTTAGACCGGTTCTATCCGGTTCTATCCTTTTTAAATCGGATTAAACTGGTTCTGTCCTGTTCTATCCTGTTTTAACTGGATTAAACCAGTTCAATCCGGTTTTATCCGGTTTAAACCGGTTCTATCCGTTTCTATCTGGTTTAAACGGGTTTAAACTGGTTCAATCCGGTTTTATCCATTTTAAACCGGTTCAATCTGATTTTATCCGGTTTAAACTGTTTCAATTTGGTTTTATCCGGTTTAAACCGTTTTGAACCGGTTCAATGCGGTTTTATCCGGTTTAAACCGGTTTAAACTGGGTCAATACGGTTTTATCCAGTTTAAACCTGTTCTATCCGGTTCTATCCGGTTGAAACCGGTTTAAAGCGGTTCAATCCGGTTTTATCCGGTTTAAACCAGTTCAATCCGGTTTTATCCGGGTTCAACCGGTTTACAGCGGTTCAATCCGGTTTTATCCGGTTTATACCGTTTCTATCCGGTTCTATCCATTTTAAACCGGTTTAAACCAGTTCATTCCGGTTTTATCCGGTTTAAACCTGTTTGAACCGGTTCAATCTGGTCATATCCGGTTTAAACCGGTTTAAGCCGGTTCAATCCGGTTTTATCCGGTTTAAACCGGTTCAATCAGGTTTTATCCGGTTTAAACCGGTTTAAGCCGGTTCAATCCGGTTTTATCCAGTTTAAACCGGTTCTATCCGGTTCTATCCGGTTGAAACCATTTTCAACCGGTTCAATCCGGTTTTATCCGGTTTCAACCGGTTTAAGCTGGTTCAATCCGGTTTTATCCGGTTTAAACCGGTTCAATCTTGTTTTATCCGGTTTAAACCGTTTGAAACCAGTTCAATCCGGTTTTATCTGGTTTAGACCAGTTCAAACCGGTTCAATGCGGTTTTATCCAGTTTAAACCAGTTCTATCCATTTCTATCTGGTTTAAACCGGTTTAAACTGGTTCAATCCAGTTTTATCCGGTTTAAACCGGTTCTATCCGTTTTAAACCGGATTAAAACAGTTCATTCCGGTTTTATCCGGTTTAAACCGATTTAAGCCGGTTCAATCCGGTTTTATCTGGTTTAAACCGGTTTAAGCCTGTTCAAACCGGTTTTATCCAGTTTAAACTGGTTCTATCCGGTTCTATCCGGTTGAAAGCAGTTTAAACCGGTTCAATCTGGTTTTATCCGGTTTAAACCGGTTCAATCCGATTTTATCCGGTTTAAACCGGTTCATTCCGGTTTTATCCGGTTAAGACCGGTTTGAAACGGTTCAATCCTGTTTTATCCGGTTTAAACCGGTTCATTCCGGTTTTATCCGTTTAAAACCGGTTTGAAACGGTTCAATCCGGTTTTATCCGGTTTAAACCGGTTCAATCCGTTTTTATCCGGTTTAAACCAGTTCACTCCGGTTTTCTCCGGTTTAAACCGGTTTGAACCGGTTCAATCCAGTTTTATCTGGTTTAAACCGGTTCAATCTGGTTTTATCCTTTTGAAACCGGTTTTATCCGGTTTAGACCGGTTTAAACCAGTTCAATCCGGTTTTAATCGGCTTAAACTGGTTCAATCTGGTTTTATCCGGTTTAAACCACTTTAAAACGGTTTAATCCGGTTTTATCCGGTTTAAGCCGGTTGAACCGGTTCAATCCGGTTTTATCTGTTTTAAACCGGTTCAATCTGGTTTTATCCTGTTGAAACCGTTTTTATCCGGTTTAGACCGGTTTAAACCAGTTCAAACCGGTTTTAATCGGCTTAAACCAGTTCAATCCGGTTTTATCCTGTTTAAACCGGTTTAAACCCTTTCAATCCGTTTTTATCCGGTTTCAACCGGTTTACAGCAGTTCAATCCGGTTTTATCCGGTTTATACCGTTTCTATCCGGTTCTATCCGTTTTAAACCGCTTTAAACCAGTTCATTCCGGTTTTATCCGGATTAAACCTGTTTGAACCGGTTCAATCCGGTCTTATCCGGTTTAAACCGGTTTAAGCCGGTTCAATTCGATTTTATCCGGTTTGAACTGGTTCAATCAGGTTTTATCCTGTTTAAACCGGTTTAAGCCGGTTCAATCCGGTTTTATCCAGTTTAAACCGGTTCTATCCGGTTCTATCCGGTTGAAAACATTTTAAACCGGTTCAATCCGGTTTTATCCGGTTTAAACCGGTTTAAGCTGGTTCAATCCAGTTTTATCCGGTTTAAACCGGTTCAATCTTGTTATATCCGGTTTAAACCGTTTGAAACCAGTTCAATCCGGTTTTATCTGGTTTAGACCAGTTCAAACCGGTTCAATCCGGTTTTATCCAGTTTAAACCAGTTCTATCCATTTCTATCTGGTTTAAACCGGTTTAAACTGGTTCAATCCGGTTTTATCCGGTTTAAACTGGTTCTATCCGTTTTAAACCGGTTTAAAACAGTTCATTCCGGTTTTATCCGGTTTAAACCGGTTTAAGCCGGTTCAATCCGGTTTTATCTGGTTTAAACCGGTTTAAGCCGGTTCAATCCGGTTTTATCCAGTTTAAACTGGTTCTATTCGTTTCCATCTGGTTTAAAAGGGTTTAAACTGGTTCAATCCGGTTTTATACGTTTTAAACCAGTTCAATCTGATTTTATCTGGTTTAAACTGGTTCAATTTGGTTTTATCCGGTTTCAACCGGTTTGAACCGGTTCAATCCGGTTTTATCCGGTTTAAACCGGTTTAAACCGGGTCAATCCGGTTTTATCCGGTTTAAACCTCTTCAATCCGGTTTTCTCCAGTTTAAACCGGTTTATACCAGTTCAATCCGGTTTTATCCGCTTTAAACCGGTTTAAACCGGTTCAATCGGTTTTTATCTGGTTTAAACCGGATTAAACCGGTTCTATCCGGTTTTATCCATTTTAAACCGGTTCAATCCATTTTTTCCGGTTTAAACCGGTTTAAACCAGTTCATTCCGGTTTTATCCGGTTTAAGCCGGATCAATCCGGTTTAAACCGTTTCAATCTGGTTTTATCCGGTTTTAACCGGTTTAAACCGCTTCAATCCGGTTTTATCCGGTTTAAACCGGTTCTATCCAGTTCTATCCGGTTGAAACTGGTTTAAACCGGTTCAATCCGGTTTTATCCGGTTTAAACCAGTTCAATCCTGTTTTATCTGTTTTAAACCGGTTTAAACCGGTTCAATCCGGTTTTATCCGGTTTAAACCGGTTCTATCCGGTTTTATCCGGTTTGAAGCGGTTCAATCCGGTTTTATCCGGTTTAAACCAGTTTAAGCCGGTTCAATCCGGTTTTATCCGGTTTAAACCGGTTCTATCCGGTTCTATCCGGTTTGAAGCGGTTCAATCCGGTTTTATCCGGTTTAAACCAGTTTAAGCCGGTTCAATCCGGTTTTATCCAGTTTAAACCGGTTCTATCCGGTTCTATCCGGTTGAAAGCAGTTTAAACCGGTTCAATCTGGTTTTATCCGGTTTAAACCGGTTCAATCCGATTTTATCCGGTTTAAACCGGTTCATTCCGGTTTTATCCGGTTAAGACCGGTTTGAAACGGTTCAATCCTGTTTTATCCGGTTTAAACCGGTTCATTCCGGTTTTATCCGTTTAAAACTGGTTTGAAACGGTTCAATCCGGTATTATCCGGTTTAAACCGGTTCAATCCGTTTTTATCCGGTTTAAACCAGTTCACTCCGGTTTTCTCCGGTTTAATCCGGTTTGAACCGGTTCAATCCAGTTTTATCTGGTTTAAACCGGTTCAATCTGGTTTTATCCTTTTGAAACCGGTTTTATCCAGTTTAGACCGGTTTAAACCAGTTCAATCCGGTTTTAATCGGCTTAAACTGGTTCAATCTGGTTTTATCCGGTTTAAACCGCTTTAAAACGGTTTAATCCGGTTTTATCCGGTTTAAACCAGTCTGAACCGGTTCAATCCGGTTTTATCCGGTTTAAACCGGTTTAAACCAGTTCAATCCGGTTTTATCTCATTTAGACCGGTTCTATCCGGTTCTATCCTTTTTAAATCGGATTAAACTGGTTCTGTCCTGTTCTATCCTGTTTTAACTGGATTAAACCAGTTCAATCCGGTTTTATCCGGTTTAAACCGGTTCTATCCGTTTCTATCTGGTTTAAACGGGTTTAAACTGGTTCAATCCGGTTTTATCCGTTTTAAACCGGTTCAATCTGATTTTATCCGGTTTAAACTGTTTCAATTTGGTTTTATCCGGTTTAAACCGTTTTGAACCGGTTCAATGCGGTTTTATCCGGTTTAAACCAGTTTAAACGGGGTCAATACGGTTTTATCCAGTTTAAACCTGTTCTATCCGGTTCTATCCGGTTGAAACCGGTTTAAAGCGGTTCAATCCGGTTATATCCGGTTTAAACCAGTTCAATCAGGTTTTATCCGGGTTCAACCGGTTTACAGCGGTTCAATCCGGTTTTATCCGGTTTATACCGTTTCTATCCGGTTCTATCCTTTTTAAACCGGTTTAAACCAGTTCATTCCGGTTTTATCCGGTTTAAACCTGTTTGAACCGGTTCAATCTGGTCATATCCGGTTTAAACCGGTTTAAGCCGGTTCAATCCGGTTTTATCCGGTTTAAACCGGTTCAATCAGGTTTTATCCGGTTTAAACCGGTTTAAGCCGGTTCAATCCGGTTTTATCCAGTTTAAACCGGTTCTATCCGGTTCTATCCGGTTGAAACCATTTTAAACCGGTTCAATCCGGTTTTATCCGGTTTCAACCGGTTTAAGCCGGTTCAATCCGGTTTTATCCGGTTTAAACCGGTTCAATCTTGTTTTATCCGGTTTAAACCGTTTGAAACCAGTTCAATCCGGTTTTATCTGGTTTAGACCAGTTCAAACCGGTTCAATGCGGTTTTATCCAGTTTAAACCAGTTCTATCCATTTCTATCTGGTTTAAACCGGTTTAAACTGGTTCAATCCAGTTTTATCCGGTTTAAACCGGTTCTATCCGTTTTAAACCGGATTAAAACAGTTCATTCCGGTTTTATCCGGTTTAAACCGATTTAAGCCGGTTCAATCCGGTTTTATCTGGTTTAAACTGGTTTAAGCCTGTTCAAACCGGTTTTATCCAGTTTAAACTGGTTCTATTCGGTTCCATTTGGTTTAAAAGGGTTTAAACTGGTTCAATCCGGTTTTATACGTTTTAAACCAGTTTAATCTGATTTTATCCGGTTTAAACTGGTTCAATTTGGTTTTATCCGGTTTCAACCGGTTTGAACCGGTTCAATCCGGTTTTATCCGGTTTAAACCGGTTTAAACCGGGTCAATCCGGTTTTATCCGGTTTAAACCTCTTCAATCCGGTTTTCTCCAGTTTAAACCGGTTTATACCAGTTCAATCCGGTTTTATCCGCTTTAAACCGTTTTAAACCGGTTGAATCGGTTTTTATCTGGTTTAAACCGGATTAAACCGGTTCTATCTGGTTTTATCCATTTTAAACCGGTTCAATCCGTTTTTTCCGGTTTAAACCGGTTTAAACCAGTTCATTCCGGTTTAATCCGGTTTAAACCGGTTTAAGCCAGTTCAATCCAGTTTTATCCAGTTTAAACCGGTTCTATCCGGTTCTATCCGGTTGAAACCAGTTTAAACCTGTTCAATCCGGTTTTATCCGGTTTAAACCAGTTCAATCCTGTTTTATCCGGTTTAAACCGGTTCTATCCGGTTCTATACAGTTGAAACCGGTTTAAACCGGTTCAATCCGGTTTTAGCCTGTTTAAACCGGTTTAAACCGGTTCAATCCGGTTTTATCTCGTTTAAACCGGTTCTATCCTGTTTAAATCGGTTTAAACCGGTTCTATCCTGTTCTATCCTCTTTTAACCGGTTAAACCAGTTCAATCCGGTTTTATCCGGTTTAAACCGGTTCTATCCGGTTCTATACACTTGAAACCGGTTTAAACCGGTTCAATCCGGTTTTATCCTGTTTAAACCGGTTTAAACCGGTTCAATCCGGTTTTATCTCGTTTAAACCGGTTCTATCCGGTTCTATCCTGTTTAAATCGGTTTAAACCGGTTCTATCCTGTTCTATCCTGTTTTAACTGGTTAAACCAGTTCAATCCGGTTTTATCCGGTTTAAACCGGTTTAAACTGGTTCAATCCGGTTTTATCTGGTTTAAACGGATTCTATCCGGTTTAAACCAGTTCTATCCAGTTTAAACAGGTTTAAACCGGTTCAATCCGGTTTTATCCAGTTTAAACCGGTTCAATCCGTTTTTTCCAGTTTAATCCGGTTTAAACCAGTTCATTCCGGTTTTATCCGGTTTAAGCCGGTTCAATCCGGTTTAAACCGTTTCTATCTGGTTTTATCCGGTTTGAACCGGTTTAAGCCGCTTCAATCGGGTTTTATCCGGTTTAAACCGGTTCTATCCGGTTCTATCCGGTTGAAACCGGTTTAATCCGGTTCAATCCGGTTTGATCCGGTTTAAACCGGTTCAATCTGGTTTTATCCGGTTTAAACCGGTTTTAACCGATTCAATCCGGTTTATCCAGTGTAAACTGGTTTAATCCGTTTCAATCCGGTTTTGTCCGGTTTAAACCGATTTAAACCGGCTCAATCCGGTTTTATCCGGTTGAAACCGGTTCTATGCTCTTTATACCAGTTTAAGCCTGTTCAATCGGGTTTTATACGGTTTAGGCCTGTTTAAGCCGGTTCATTCCAGTTTTATCCAGTTTAAACCGGTTTAAACCCTTTCAATCCGTTTTTATCCGGTTTCAACCGGTTTACACCGGTTCAATCCGGTTTTATCCGGTTTAAAACGTTTCTCTCCACTTCTATCCGTTTTAAACCGGTTTAAACCAGTTCATTCCGGTTTTATCCGGTTTAAACCGGTTTCAACAGGTTCAATCCGGTTTTATCCGGTTTAAACCGGTTTAAGCCAGTTCAATCCGGTTTTATCCGGTTTAAACAGGTTTAATTCTGTTTAAACCGGTTTAAGCTGGTTCAATCCGGTTTAAACCAGTTTGAACCGGTTCAATCCTGTTTTATCCGGTTTAAACCGGTTTAAGCCGGTTCAATCCGGTTTTATCCAGTTTAAACCAGTTCTATCCGGTTCTATCCGGTTGAAACCAGTTTAAACCAGTTCAATCCGGTTTTATCCGGTTTAAACCGGTTTTATCCGGTTTAGACCAGTTTAAACCAGTTCAATCCGGTTTTAATCAGCTTAAACCGGTTCAATCTGGTTTTATCCAGTTTAAACCGCTTTAAAACGGTTTTATCCGGTTTTATCCGGTTTAAACCAGTTTGAACCGGTTCAATCCAGTTTTCTCCAGTGTAAACCGGTTCAATCCGGTTTAAACCGGTTTAAGCCGGTTCAATCCTGTTTTATCCAGTTTAAACTGGTTCTATCCGGTTCTATCTGGTTGAAACCAGTTTAAACCGGTTCAATCCGGTTTTATCCGGTTTAAACCGGTTCAATCCGGTTTTATCCGGTTTAAACTGGTTCAGTCCGATTTTATCCGGTTTAAACCAGTTCATTCCGGTTTTATCCGGTTTAAACTGGTTTGAACCGGTTCAATCCGGTTTTATCCGTTTTAAACCAGTTCACTCCAGTTTTATCCTGTTTAAACCGGTTTGTACCGGTTCAATCCGGTTTTATCCGGTTTAAACCGGTTTAAGCTGGTTCAATCCGGTTTTATCCAGTTTAAACCGGTTCTATCCGGTTCTATCTGGTTGAAACCGGTTTAAACCAGTTCAATCCTGTTTTCTCAGGTTAAAACCGGTTCAATCTGGTTTTATCCGGTTTAAACCGGTTTAAACCGGTTCAATCGGTTTTATCCAGTTTAAACCAGTTCTATCCGGTTTAAACCAGTTTAATCCAGTTCAATCCGGTTTTATCCGGTTTAAACCGGTCCTATCGGGTTTAAACAGGTTTAGGCCGGTTCATTCCGGTTTTATCAGTTTTAAACCGGTTTAAACTGCTTCAATCCGTTTATATCCGGTTTAAACCGGTTACAACCGGTTCAATCCGGTTTTCTCCGTTTTAAACCGGTTTAAGCCGGTTCCACCCGGTTTTCTCCGGTTTTAACCGGCTTTAACCGGTTCAATCCGCTTTTATCCAGTTTAAACCGGTTCATTCCGGTTTCATCCGGTTTGAACCGGTTTAAACCGGTTTAAACCATTTCAATCCGGTTTTAAACGGTTTAAACCGGTACAATCTGGGTTTATCAGGTTTAAACCAGTTTAAACCGGATCAATCGGTTTTATCCAGTTTAAACCGGTTCAATCCGTTTTTATCCGGTTTAAACCGGTTCTATCCGGTTCTATCCGGTTGAAACCGGTTTAAACCGGTTCAATCTGGTTTTATCCAGTATAAACTGGTTTAATCCGGTTCAATCCGGTTTTATCCGCTTTAAACCGGTTTAAACCGGTTCAATTGGTTTTTATCTGGTTTAAACCGGATTAAACCGGTTCTATCAGGTTTTATCCATTTTAAACCGGTTCAGTCCGTTTTTTCCGGTTTAAACCGGTTTCAACCAGTTCATTCCGGTTTTATCCGGTTTAAGCCGGATCAATCCGGTTTAAACCGTTTCAATCTGATTTTATCCGGTTTTAACCGGTTTAAACCGCTTCAATCCGGTTTTAAACGGTTTAAACCGGTTCTATCCGGTTCAATCTGGTTTAAACCGGTTTAAACCGGTTCTATCCGTTTTTATCCGGTTTAAACCGGTACAATCTGGTTTTATCCGGTTTAAACCGGTTTAAACTGTTCAGTCCGGTTTTATCCGGTTTAAACCGGTTCTATCCGGTTCTTTCCGGTTGAAACCAGTTTCAACCGGTTCAATCGGTTTTATCCAGTTTAAACCGGTTCAATCCGTTTTTCCAGTTTAAACTGGTTAAAACCAGTTCATTCCGGTTTTATCCGGTTCAAACCGCTTCATTCCGTTTTTATCCGGTTTAAACCGGTTCTATCCGGTTCTATCCGGTTGAAACCGGTTTAAACCGGTTCAATCTGGTTTTATCCAGTTTAAACCGGTTTTAACCGATTCAATCCGGTTTATCCAGTATAAACTGGTTTAATCCGGTTCAATCCGGTTTTTTCCGCTTTAAACCGGTTTAAACCGGTTCAATCGGTTTTTATCTGGTTTAAACCGGAATAAACCGGTTCTATCCGGTTTTATCCATTTTAAACCGGTTCAATCCGTTTTTTTCCGGTTTAAACCGGTTTAAACCAGTTCATTCCGGTTTTATCCGGTTTAAGCCGGATCAATCCGGTTTAAACCGTTTCAATCTGGTTTTATCCGGTTTTAACCGGTTTAAACCGCTTCAATCCGGTTTTATCCGGTTTAAACCGGTTCTATCCAGTTCTATCCGGTTGAAACTGGTTTAAACCGGTTCAATCTGGTTTTATCCGGTTTAAACCAGTTCAATCCTGTTTTATCCGGTTTAAACCGGTTTAAACCGGTTCAATCCGGTTTTATCCGGTTTAAACCGGTTCTATCCGGTTCTATCCGGTTCTATCCGGTTTGAACCAGTTCAATCCGGTTTTATCCGGTTTAAACCGGTTTAAGCATGTTCAATCCGGTTTTATCCAGTTTAAACCGGTTCTATCCGGTTCTATCCGGTTGAAAGCAGTTTAAACCGGTTCAATCCGATTTTATCCGGTTTAAACCGGTTCATTCCGTTTTTATCCGGTTCAAACCAGTTCACTCCGGTTTTATCCGGTTTAAACCGGTTTGAACCGGTTCAATCCGGTTTTATCTGTTTTAAACCGGTTCAATCTGGTTTTATCCTGTTGAAACCGGTTTTATCCGGTTTAGACCGGTTTAAACCAGTTCAAACCGGTTTTAATTGGCTTAAACAAGTTCAATCCGGTTTTATCCTGTTTAAACCGGTTTAAACCCTTTCAATCCGTTTTTATCCGGTTTCAACCGGTTTACAGCAGTTCAATCCGGTTTTATCCGGTTTATACCGTTTCTATCCGGTTCTATCCGTTTTAAACCGCTTTAAACCAGTTCATTCCGGTTTTATCCGGATTAAACCTGTTTGAACCGGTTCAATCCGGTCTTATCCGGTTTAAACCGGTTTAAGCCGGTTCAATTCGGTTTTATCCGGTTTAAACTGGTTCAATCAGGTTTTATCCGGTTTAAACCGGTTTAAGCCGGTTCAATCCGGTTTTATCCAGTTTAAACCGGTTCTATCCGGTTCTATCCGGTTGAAACCATTTTAAACCGGTTCAATCCGGTTTTATCCGGTTTAAACCGGTTTAAGCTGGTTCAATCCAGTTTTATCCGGTTTAAACCGGTTCAATCTTGTTATATCCGGTTTAAACCGTTTGAAACCAGTTCAATCCGGTTTTATCTGGTTTAGACCAGTTCAAACTGGTTCAATCCGGTTTTATCCAGTTTAAACCAGTTCTATCCATTTCTATCTGGTTTAAACCGGTTTAAACTGGTTCAATCCGGTTTTATCCGGTTTAAACTGGTTCTATCCGTTTTAAACCGGTTTAAAACAGTTCATTCCGGTTTTATCCGGTTTAAACCGGTTTAAGCCGGTTCAATCCGGTTTTATCTGGTTTAAACCAGTTTAAGCCGGTTCAATCCGGTTTTATCCGGTTTAAACTGGTTCTATTCGTTTCCATCTGGTTTAAAAGGGTTTAAACTGGTTCAATCCGGTTTTATACGTTTTAAACCAGTTCAATCTGATTTTATCCGGTTTAAACTGGTTCAATTTGGTTTTATCCGGTTTCAACCGGTTTGAACCGGTTCAATCCGGTTTTATCCGGTTTAAACCGGTTTAAACCGGGTCAATCCGGTTTTATCCGGTTTAAACCTCTTCAATCCGGTTTTCTCCAGTTTAAACCGGTTTATACCAGTTCAATCCGGTTTTATCCGCTTTAAACCGGTTTAAACCGGTTCAATCGGTTTTTATCTGGTTTAAACCGGATTAAACCGGTTCTATCCGGTTTTATCCATTTTAAACCGGTTCAATCCGTTTTTTCCGGTTTAAACCGGTTTAAACCAGTTCATTCCGGTTTTATCCGGTTTAAGCCGGATCAATCCGGTTTAAACCGTTTCAATCTGGTTTTATCCGGTTTTAACCGGTTTAAACCGCTTCAATCCGGTTTTATCCGGTTTAAACCGGTTCTATCCAGTTCTATCCGGTTGAAACTGGTTTAAACCGGTTCAATCCGGTTTTATCCGGTTTAAACCAGTTCAATCCTGTTTTATCCGTTTTAAACCGGTTTAAACCGGTTCAATCCGGTTTTATCCGGTTTAAACCGGTTCTATCCGGTTCTATCCGGTTTGAAGCGGTTCAATCCGGTTTTATCCGGTTTAAACCGGTTTAAGCCGGTTCAATCCGGTTTTATCCAGTTTAAACCGGTTCTATCCGGTTCTATCCGGTTGAAAGCAGTTTAAACCGGTTCAATCTGGTTTTATCCGTTTTAAACCGGTTCAATCCGATTTTATCCGGTTTAAACCGGTTCATTCCGGTTTTATCCGGTTAAGACCGGTTTGAAACGGTTCAATCCTGTTTTATCCGGTTTAAACCGGTTCATTCCGGTTTTATCCGTTTAAAACTGGTTTGAAACGGTTCAATCCGGTATTATCCGGTTTAAACCGGTTCAATCCGTTTTTATCCGGTTTAAACCAGTTCACTACGGTTTTCTCCGGTTTAATCCGGTTTGAACCGGTTCAATCCAGTTTTATCTGGTTTAAACCGGTTCAATCTGGTTTTATCCTTTTGAAACCGGTTTTATCCAGTTTAGACCGGTTTAAACCAGTTCAATCCGGTTTTAATCGGCTTAAACTGGTTCAATCTGGTTTTATCCGGTTTAAACCGCTTTAAAACGGTTTAATCCGGTTTTATCCGGTTTAAACCAGTTTGAACCGGTTCAATCCGGTTTTATCCGGTTTAAACCGGTTTAAACCAGTTCAATCCGGTTTTATCTCATTTAGACCGGTTCTATCCGGTTCTATCCTTTTTAAATCGGATTAAACTGGTTCTGTCCTGTTCTATCCTGTTTTAACTGGATTAAACCAGTTCAATCCGGTTTTATCCGGTTTAAACCGGTTCTATCCGTTTCTATCTGGTTTAAACGGGTTTAAACTGGTTCAATCCGGTTTTATCCGTTTTAAACCGGTTCAATCTGATTTTATCCGGTTTAAACTGTTTCAATTTGGTTTTATCCGGTTTAAACCGTTTTGAACCGGTTCAATGCGGTTTTATCCGGTTTAAACCGGTTTAAACTGGGTCAATACGGTTTTATCCAGTTTAAACCTGTTCTATCCGGTTCTATCCGGTTGAAACCGGTTTAAAGCGGTTCAATCCGGTTTTATCCGGTTTAAACCAGTTCAATCCGGTTTTATCCGGGTTCAACCGGTTTACAGCGGTTCAATCCGGTTTTATCCGGTTTATACCGTTTCTATCCGGTTCTATCCTTTTTAAACCGGTTTAAACCAGTTCATTCCGGTTTTATCCGGTTTAAACCTGTTTGAACCGGTTCAATCTGGTCATATCCGGTTTAAACCGGTTTAAGCCGGTTCAATCCGGTTTTATCCGGTTTAAACCGGTTCAATCAGGTTTTATCCGGTTTAAACCGGTTTAAGCCGGTTCAATCCGGTTTTATCCAGTTTAAACCGGTTCTATCCGGTTCTATCCGGTTGAAACCATTTTAAACCGGTTCAATCCGGTTTTATCCGGTTTCAACCGGTTTAAGCTGGTTCAATCCGGTTTTATCCGGTTTAAACCGGTTCAATCTTGTTTTATCCGGTTTAAACCGTTTGAAACCAGTTCAATCCGGTTTTATCTGGTTTAGAGCAGTTCAAACCGGTTCAATGCGGTTTTATCCAGTTTAAACCAGTTCTATCCATTTCTATCTGGTTTAAACCGGTTTAAACTGGTTCAATCCAGTTTTATCCGGTTTAAACCGGTTCTATCCGTTTTAAACCGGATTAAAACAGTTCATTCCGGTTTTATCCGGTTTAAACCGATTTAAGCCGGTTCAATCCGGTTTTATCTGGTTTAAACCGGTTTAAGCCTGTTCAAACCGGTTTTATCCAGTTTAAACCGGTTCTATCCGGTTCTATCCGGTTGAAAGCAGTTTAAACCGGTTCAATCTGGTTTTATCCGGTTTAAACCGGTTCAATCCGATTTTATCCGGTTTAAACCGGTTCATTCCGGTTTTATCCGGTTAAGACCGGTTTGAAACGGTTCAATCCTGTTTTATCCGGTTTAAACCGGTTCATTCCGGTTTTATCCGTTTAAAACCGGTTTGAAACGGTTCAATCCGGTTTTATCCGGTTTAAACCGGTTCAATCCGTTTTTATCCGGTTTAAACCAGTTCACTCCGGTTTTCTCCGGTTTAAACCGGTTTGAACCGGTTCAATCCAGTTTTATCTGGTTTAAACCGGTTCAATCTGGTTTTATCCTTTTGAAACCGGTTTTATCCGGTTTAGACCGGTTTAAACCAGTTCAATCCGGTTTTAATCGGCTTAAACTGGTTCAATCTGGTTTTATCCGGTTTAAACCACTTTAAAACGGTTTAATCCGGTTTTATCCGGTTTTATCCGGTTTAAACCGGTTCAATCCTGTTTTATCCGGTTTAAACCGGTTCATTCCGGTTTTATCCATTTAAAACCGGTTTGAAACGGTTCGATCCGGTTTTATCCGGTTTAAACTGGTTCAGTCCGATTTTATCCGGTTTAAACCAGTTCATTCCGGTTTTATCCGGTTTAAACTGGTTTGAACCGGTTCAATCCGGTTTTATCCGTTTTAAACCAGTTCACTCCAGTTTTATCCGGTTTAAACCGGTTTGTACCGGTTCAATCCGGTTTTATCCGGTTTAAAGCGGTTTAAGCTGGTTCAATCCGGTTTTATCCAGTTTAAACCGGTTCTATCCGGTTCTATCTGGTTGAAACCGGTTTAAACCAGTTCAATCCTGTTTTCTCAGGTTAAAACCGGTTCAATCTGGTTTTATCCGGTTTAAACCAGTTTAATCCAGTTCAATCCGGTTTTATCCGGTTTAAACCGGTCCTATCGGGTTTAAACAGGTTTAGGCCGGTTCATTCCGGTTTTATCAGTTTTAAACCGGTTTAAACTGCTTCAATCCGTTTATATCCGGTTTAAACCGGTTACAACCGGTTCAATCCGGTTTTCTCCGTTTTAAACCGGTTTAAGCCGGTTCCACCCGGTTTTCTCCGGTTTTAACCGGCTTTAACCGGTTCAATCCGCTTTTATCCAGTTTAAACCGGTTCATTCCTGTTTCATCCGGTTTGAACCGGTTTAAACCGGTTTAAACCATTTCAATCCGGTTTTAAACGGTTTAAACCGGTACAATCTGGGTTTATCAGGTTTAAACCGGTTTAAACCGGATCAATCGGTTTTATCCAGTTTAAACCGGTTCAATCCGTTTTTTCCGGTTTATCAGGTTTAAACCAGTTCATTCCGGTTTTATCCGGTTTAAACCGTTTCAATCTGGTTTTATCCGGTTTGAACCGGTTTAAACCGCTTCAATCCGTTTTTATCCGGTTTAAACCGGTTCTATCCGGTTCTATCTGGTTGAAACCGGTTTAAACCGGTTCAATCTGGTTTTATCCAGTTTAAACCGGTTTTAACCGATTCAATCCGGTTTATCCAGTATAAACTGGTTTAATCCGGTTCAATCCGGTTTTATCCGCTTTAAACCGGTTTAAACCGGTTCAATTGGTTTTTATCTGGTTTATACTGGATTAAACCGGTTCTATCAGGTTTTATCCATTTTAAACCGGTTCAGTCCGTTTTTTCCGGTTTAAACCGGTTTCAACCAGTTCATTCCGGTTTTATCCGGTTTAAGCCGGATCAATCCGGTTTAAACCGTTTCAATCTGATTTTATCCGGTTTTAACCGGTTTAAACCGCTTCAATCCGGTTTTAAACGGTTTAAACCGGTTCTATCCGGTTCAATCTGGTTTAAACCGGTTTAAACCGGTTCTATCCGTTTTTATCCGGTTTAAACCGGTACAATCTGGTTTTATCCGGGTTAAACCGGTTTAAACCGGTTCAATCCGGTTTTATCCAGTTTAAACCGGTTCAATCCGTTTTTTCCAGTTTAAACCGGTTTAAACCAGTTCATTCCAGTTTTATCCGGTTTAAACCGGTTCAATCCGGTTTAAACCGGTTCAGTCTGGTTTTATCCGGTTTGAACCGGTTTAAACCGCTTCAATCCGTTTTTATCCGGTTTAAACCGGTTCTATCCAGTTCTTTCCGGTTGAAACCAGTTTCAACCGGTTCAATCGGTTTTATCCAGTTTAAACCGGTTCAATCCGTTTTTCCAGTTTAAACTGGTTTAAACCAGTTCATTCCGGTTTTATCCGGTTTAAACCGCTTCAATCCGTTTTTATCCGGTTTAAACCGGTTCTATCCGGTTCTATCCGGTTGAAACCGGTTTAAACCGGTTCAATCTGGTTTTATCCAGTTTAAACCGGTTTTAACCGATTCAATCCGGTTTATCCAGTATAAACTGGTTTAATCCGGTTCAATCCGGTTTTATCCGCTTTAAACCGGTTTAAACCGGTTCAATCGGTTTTTATCTGGTTTAAACCGGAATAAACCGGTTCTATCCGGTTTTATCCATTTTAAACCAGTTCAATCCGTTTTTTCCGGTTTAAACCAGTTTAAACCAGTTCATTCCGGTTTTATCCGGTTTAAGCCGGATCAATCCGGTTTAAACCGTTTCAATCTGATTTTATCCGGTTTTAACCGTTTTAAACCGCTTCAATCCGGTTTTATCCGGTTTAAACCGGTTCTATCCAGTTCTATCCAGTTGAAACCGGTTTAAACCGGTTCAATCCGGTTTTATCCGGTTTAAACCAGTTCAATCCGGTTTTATCCGGTTTAAACCGGTTTAAACCGGTTCAATCCGGTTTTATCCAGTTTAAACCGGTTCTATCCGGTTCTATCCGGTTGAAACCAGTTTAAACCGGTTCAATCCGGTTTTATCCGGTTTAAACCGGTTCAATCCGATTTTATCCGGTTTAAACCGGTTCATTCCGGTTTTATCCGTTTAAAACCGGTTTGAAACGGTTCAATCCGGTTTTATCCCATTTAAACCGGTTCAATCCGTTTTTATCCCGTTTAAACCAGTTCACTCCGGTTTTATCCGGTTTAAACCGGTTTGAACCGGTTCAATCCGGTTTTATCTGTTTTAAACCGGTTCAATCTGGTTTTATCCTGTTGAAACCGGTTTTATCCGTTTTAGACCGGTTTAAACCAGTTGAAACCGGTTTTAATCGGCTTAAACCAGTTCAATCCGGTTTTATCCTGTTTAAACCGGTTTAAACCCTTTCAATCCGTTTTTATCCGGTTTCAACCGGTTTACAGCAGTTCAATCCGGTTTTATCCGGTTTATACCGTTTCTATCCGGTTCTATCCGTTTTAAACCGCTTTAAACCAGTTCATTCCGGTTTTATCCGGATTAAACCTGTTTGAACCGGTTCAATCCGGTCTTATCCGCTTTAAACCGGTTTAAGCCGGTTCAATTCGGTTTTATCCAGTTTAAACCGGTTCTATCCGTTTTAAACCGGTTTAAAACAGTTCATTCCGGTTTTATCCGGTTTAAACCGATTTAAGCCGGTTCAATCCGGTTTTATCTGGTTTAAACCGGTTTAAGCCTGTTCAATCCGGTTTTATCCAGTTTAAACTGGTTCTATTCGTTTCCATTTGGTTTAAAAGGGTTTAAACTGGTTCAATCCGGTTTTATACGTTTTAAACCAGTTTAATCTGATTTTATCCGGTTTAAACTGGTTCAATTTGGTTTGATCCGGTTTCAACCGGTTTGAACCGGTTCAATCCGGTTTTATCCGGTTTAAACCGGTTTAAACCGGGTCAATCCGGTTTTATCCGGTTTAAACCTCTTCAATCCGGTTTTCTCCAGTTTAAACCGGTTTATACCAGTTCAATCCGGTTTTATCCGCTTTAAACCGTTTTAAACCGGTTGAATCGGTTTTTATCTGGTTTAAACCGGATTAAACCGGTTCTATCTGGTTTTATCCATTTTAAACCGGTTCAATCCGTTTTTTCCGGTTTAAACCGGTTTAAACCAGTTCATTCCGGTTTAATCCGGTTTAAACCGGTTTAAGCCAGTTCAATCCAGTTTTATCCAGTTTAAACCGGTTCTATCCGGTTCTATCCGGTTGAAACCAGTTTAAACCGGTTCAATCCGGTTTTATCCGGTTTAAACCAGTTCAATCCTGTTTTATCCGGTTTAAACTGGTTCTATCCGGTTCTATACAGTTGAAACCGGTTTAAACCGGTTCAATCCGGTTTTATCCTGTTTAAACCGGTTTAAACCAGTTCAATCCGGTTTTATCTCGTTTAAACCGGTTCTATCCGGTTCTATCCTGTTTAAATCGGTTTAAACCAGTTCTATCCTGTTCTATCCTGTTTTAACCGGTTAAACCAGTTCAATCCGGTTTTATCCGGTTTAAACCGGTTCTATCCGGTTCTATACAGTTGAAACCGGTTTAAACCGGTTCAATCCGGTTTAAACCAGTTTGAACCGGTTCAATCCTGTTTTATCCGGTTTAAACCGGTTTAAGCCGGTTCAGTCCGGTTTTATCCAGTTTAAACCGGTTCTATCCGGTTCTATCCGGTTGAAACCAGTTTAAACCAGTTCAATCCAGTTTTATCCGGTTTAAACCGGTTTTATCCGGTTTAGACCAGTTTAAACCAGTTCAATCCGGTTTTAATCAGCTTAAACCGGTTCAATCTGGTTTTATCCAGTTTAAACCGCTTTAAAACGGTTTTATCCGGTTTTATCCGGTTTAAACCAGTTTGAACCGGTTCAATCCAGTTTTATCCAGTGTAAACCGGTTCAATCCGGTTTAAACCGGTTTAAGCCGGTTCAATCCTGTTTTATCCAGTTTAAACTGGTTCTATCCGGTTCTATCTGGTTGAAACCAGTTTAAACCGGTTCAATCCGGTTTTATCCGGTTTAAACCGGTTCAATCCGATTTTATCCGGTTTAAACCGGTTCATTCCGGTTTTATCCATTTAAAACCGGTTTGAAACGGTTCGATCCGGTTTTATCCGGTTTAAACTGGTTCAGTCCGATTTTATCCGGTTTAAACCAGTTCATTCCGGTTTTATCCGGTTTAAAGTGGTTTGAACCGGTTCAATCCGGTTTTATCCGTTTTAAACCAGTTCACTCCAGTTTTATCCGGTTTAAACCGGTTTGTACCGGTTCAATCCGGTTTTATCCGGTTTAAACCGGTTTAAGCTGGTTCAATCCGGTTTTATCCAGTTTAAACCGGTTCTATCCGATTCTATCTGGTTGAAACCGGTTTAAACCAGTTCAATCCTGTTTTCTCAGGTTAAAACCGGTTCAATCTGGTTTTATCCGGTTTAAACCGGTTTAAACCGGTTCAATCGGTTTTATCCAGTTTAAACCAGTTCTATCCGGTTTAAACCAGTTTAATCCAGTTCAATCCGGTTTTATCCGGTTTAAACCGGTCCTATCGGGTTTAAACAGGTTTAGGCCGGTTCATTCCGGTTTTATCAGTTTTAAACCGGTTTAAACTGCTTCAATCCGTTTATATCCGGTTTAAACCGGTTACAACCGGTTCAATCCGCTTTTATCCAGTTTAAACCGGTTCATTCCTGTTTCATCCGGTTTGAACCGGTTTAAACCGGTTTAAACCATTTCAATCCGGTTTTAAACGGTTTAAACCGGTACAATCTGGTTTTATCAGGTTTAAACCGGTTTAAACCGGATCAATCGGTTTTATCCAGTTTAAACCGGTTCAATCCGTTTTTTCCGGTTTTTCAGGTTTAAACCAGTTCATTCCGGTTTTATCCGGTTTAAACCGTTTCAATCTGGTTTTATCCGGTTTGAACCGGTTTAAACCGCTTCAATCCGTTTTTATCCGGTTTAAACCGGTTCTATCCGGTTCTATCTGGTTGAAACCGGTTTAAACCGGTTCAATCTGGTTTTATCCAGTTTAAACCGGTTTTAACCGATTCAATCCGGTTTATCCAGTATAAACTGGTTTAATCCGGTTCAATCCGGTTTTATCCGCTTTAAACCGGTTTAAACCGGTTCAATTGGTTTTTATCTGGTTTAAACCGGATTAAACCGGTTCTATCAGGTTTTATCCATTTTAAACCGGTTCAGTCCGTTTTTTCTGGTTTAAACCGGTTTCAACCAGTTCATTCCGGTTTTATCCGGTTTAAGCCGGATCAATCCGGTTTAAACCGTTTCAATCTGATTTTATCCGGTTTTAACCGGTTTAAACCGCTTCAATCCGGTTTTAAACGGTTTAAACCGGTTCTATCCGGTTCAATCTGGTTTAAACCGGTTTAAACCGGTTCTATCCGTTTTTATCCGGTTTAAACCGGTACAATCTGGTTTTATCCGGTTTAAACCGGTTTAAACCGGTTCAATCCGGTTTTATCCAGTTTAAACCGGTTCAATCCGTTTTTTCCAGTTTAAACCGGTTTAAACCAGTTCATTCCAGTTTTATCCGGTTTAAACCGGTTCAATCCGGTTTAAACCGGTTCAGTCTGGTTTTATCCGGTTTGAACCGGTTTAAACCGCTTCAATCCGGTTTTATCCGGTTTAAACCGGTTCTATCCGTTTCTATCTGGTTTAAACGGGTTTAAACTGGTTCAATCCGGTTTTATCCGTTTTAAACCAGTTCAATCTGATTTTATCCGGTTTAAACTGTTTCAATTTGGTTTTATCCGGTTTAAACCGTTTTGAACCGGTTCAATGCGGTTTTATCCGGTTTAAACCGGTTTAAACTGGGTCAATACGGTTTTATCCAGTTTAAACCTGTTCTATCCGGTTCTATCCGGTTGAAACCGGTTTAAAGCGGTTCAATCCGGTTTTATCCGGTTTAAACCAGTTCAATCCGGTTTTATCCGGGTTCAACCGGTTTACAGCGGTTCAATCCGGTTTTATCCGGTTTATACCGTTTCTATCCGGTTCTATCCTTTTTAAACCAGTTTAAACCAGTTCATTCCGGTTTTATCCGGTTTAAACCTGTTTGAACCGGTTCAATCTGGTCATATCCGGTTTAAACCGGTTTAAGCCGGTTCAATCCGGTTTTATCCGGTTTAAACCGGTTCAATCAGGTTTTATCCGGTTTAAACCGGTTTAAGCCGGTTCAATCCGGTTTTATCCAGTTTAAACCGGTTCTATCCGGTTCTATCCGGTTGAAACCATTTTAAACCGGTTCAATCCGGTTTTATCCGGTTTCAACCGGTTTAAGCTGGTTCAATCCGGTTTTATCCGGTTTAAACCGGTTCAATCTTGTTTTATCCGGTTTAAACCGTTTGAAACCAGTTCAATCCGGTTTTATCTGGTTTAGACCAGTTCAAACCGGTTCAATGCGGTTTTATCCAGTTTAAACCAGTTCTATCCATTTCTATCTGGTTTAAACCGGTTTAAACTGGTTCAATCCAGTTTTATCCGGTTTAAACCGGTTCTATCCGTTTTAAACCGGATTAAAACAGTTCATTCCGGTTTTATCCGGTTTAAACCGATTTAAGCCGGTTCAATCCGGTTTTATCTGGTTTAAACCGGTTTAAGCCTGTTCAAACCGGTTTTATCCAGTTTAAACTGGTTCTATTCGGTTCCATTTGGTTTAAAAGGGTTTAAACTGGTTCAATCCGGTTTTATACGTTTTAAACCAGTTTAATCTGATTTTATCCGGTTTAAACTGGTTCAATTTGGTTTTATCCGGTTTCAACCGGTTTGAACCGGTTCAATCCGGTTTTATCCGGTTTAAACCGGTTTAAACCGGGTCAATCCGGTTTTATCCGGTTTAAACCTCTTCAATCCGGTTTTCTCCAGTTTAAACCGGTTTATACCAGTTAAATCCGGTTTTATCCGCTTTAAACCGTTTTAAACCGGTTGAATCGGTTTTTATCTGGTTTAAACCGGATTAAACCGGTTCTATCTGGTTTTATCCATTTTAAACCGGTTCAATCCGTTTTTTCCGGTTTAAACCGGTTTAAACCAGTTCATTCCGGTTTAATCCGGTTTAAACCGGTTTAAGCCAGTTCAATCCAGTTTTATCCAGTTTAAACCGGTTCTATCCGGTTCTATCCGGTTAAAACCAGTTTAAACCGGTTCAATCCGGTTTTATCCGGTTTAAACCAGTTCAATCCTGTTTTATCCGGTTTAAACCGGTTCTATCCGGTTCTATACAGTTGAAACCGGTTTAAACCGGTTCAATCCGGTTTTAGCCTGTTTAAACCGGTTTAAACCGGTTCAATCCGGTTTTATCTCGTTTAAACCGGTTCTATCCTGTTTAAATCGGTTTAAACCAGTTCTATCCTGTTCTATCCTGTTTTAACCGGTTAAACCAGTTCAATCCGGTTTTATCTGGTTTAAACCGGTTTAAGCCGGTTCAATTCGGTTTTATCTGGTTTAAACCGGTTTAAGCCGGTTCAATCCGGTTTTATCCGGTTTAAACTGGTTCTATTCGTTTCCATCTGGTTTAAAAGGGTTTAAACTGGTTCAATCCGGTTTTATACGTTTTAAACCAGTTCAATCTGATTTTATCCGGTTTAAACTGGTTCAATTTGGTTTTATCCAGTTTCAACCGGTTTGAACCGGTTCAATCCGGTTTTATCCGGTTTAAACCGGTTTAAACCGGGTCAATCCGGTTTTATCCGGTTTAAACCCCTTCAATCCGGTTTTCTCCAGTTTAAACCGGTTTATACCAGTTCAATCCGGTTTTATCCGCTTTAAACCGGTTTAAACCGGTTCAATCGGTTTTTATCTGGTTTAAACCGGATTAAACCGGTTCTATCCGGTTTTATCCATTTTAAACCGGTTCAATCCGTTTTTTCCGGTTTAAACCGGTTTAAACCAGTTCATTCCGGTTTTATCCGGTTTAAGCCGGATCAATCCGGTTTAAACCGTTTCAATCTGGTTTTATCCGGTTTTAACCGGTTTAAACCGCTTCAATCCGGTTTTATCCGGTTTAAACCGGTTCTATCCAGTTCTATCTGGTTGAAACTGGTTTAAACCGGTTCAATCCGGTTTTATCCGGTTTAAACCAGTTCAATCCTGTTTTATCCGTTTTAAACCGGTTTAAACCGGTTCAATCCGGTTTTATCCGGTTTAAACCGGTTCTATCCGGTTCTATCCGGTTTGAAGCGGTTCAATCCGGTTTTATCCGGTTTAAACCGGTTTAAGCCGGTTCAATCCGGTTTTATCCAGTTTAAACCGGTTCTATCCGGTTCTATCCGGTTGAAAGCAGTTTAAACCGGTTCAATCTGGTTTTATCCGGTTTAAACCAGTTCAATCCGATTTTATCCGGTTTAAACCGGTTCATTCCGGTTTTATCCGGTTAAGACCGGTTTGAAACGGTTCAATCCTGTTTTATCCGGTTTAAACCGGTTCATTCCGGTTTTATCCGTTTAAAACTGGTTTGAAACGGTTCAATCCGGTATTATCCGGTTTAAACCGGTTCAATCCGTTTTTATCCGGTTTAAACCAGTTCACTCCGGTTTTCTCCGGTTTAATCCGGTTTGAACCGGTTCAATCCAGTTTTATCTGGTTTAAACCGGTTCAATCTGGTTTTATCCTTTTGAAACCGGTTTTATCCAGTTTAGACCGGTTTAAACCAGTTCAATCCGGTTTTAATCGGCTTAAACTGGTTCAATCTGGTTTTATCCGGTTTAAACCGCTTTAAAACGGTTTAATCCGGTTTTATCCGGTTTAAACCAGTTTGAACCGGTTCAATCCTGTTTTATCCGGTTTAAACCGGTTTAAACCAGTTCAATCCGGTTTTATCTCATTTAGACCGGTTCTATCCGGTTCTATCCTTTTTAAATCGGATTAAACTGGTTCTGTCCTGTTCTATCCTGTTTTAACTGGATTAAACCAGTTCAATCCGGTTTTATCCGGTTTAAACCGGTTCTATCCGTTTCTATCTGGTTTAAACGGGTTTAAACTGGTTCAATCCGGTTTTATCCGTTTTAAACCGGTTCAATCTGATTTTATCCGGTTTAAAATGTTTCAATTTGGTTTTATCCGGTTTAAACCGTTTTGAACCGGTTCAATGCGGTTTTATCCGGTTTAAACCGGTTTAAACTGGGTCAATACGGTTTTATCCAGTTTAAACCTGTTCTATCCGGTTCTATCCGGTTGAAACCGGTTTAAAGCGGTTCAATCCGGTTTTATCCGGGTTCAACCGGTTTACAGCGGTTCAATCCGGTTTTATCCGGTTTATACCGTTTCTATCCGGTTCTATCCTTTTTAAACCGGTTTAAACCAGTTCATTCCGGTTTTATCCGGTTTAAACCTGTTTGAACCGGTTCAATCTGGTCATATCCGGTTTAAACCGGTTTAAGCCGGTTCAATCCGGTTTTATCCGGTTTAAACCGGTTCAATCAGGTTTTATCCGGTTTAAACCGGTTTAAGCCGGTTCAATCCGGTTTTATCCAGTTTAAACCGGTTCTATCCGGTTCTATCCGGTTGAAACCATTTTAAACCGGTTCAATCCGGTTTTATCCGGTTTCAACCGGTTTAAGCTGGTTCAATCCGGTTTTATCCGGTTTAAACCGGTTCAATCTTGTTTTATCCGGTTTAAACCGTTTGAAACCAGTTCAATCCGGTTTTATCTGGTTTAGACCAGTTCAAACCGGTTCAATGCGGTTTTATCCAGTTTAAACCAGTTCTATCCATTTCTATCTGGTTTAAACCGGTTTAAACTGGTTCAATCCAGTTTTATCCGGTTTAAACCGGTTCTATCCGTTTTAAACCGAATTAAAACAGTTCATTCCGGTTTTATCCGGTTTAAACCGATTTAAGCCGGTTCAATCCGGTTTTATCTGGTTTAAACCGGTTTAAGCCTGTTCAAACCGGTTTTATCCAGTTTAAACTGGTTCTATTCGGTTCCATTTGGTTTAAAAGGGTTTAAACTGGTTCAATCCGGTTTTATACGTTTTAAACCAGTTTAATCTGATTTTATCCGGTTTAAACTGGTTCAATTTGGTTTTATCCGGTTTCAACCGGTTTGAACCGGTTCAATCCGGTTTTATCCGGTTTAAACCGGTTTAAACCGGGTCAATCCGGTTTTATCCGGTTTAAACCTCTTCAATCCGGTTTTCTCCAGTTTAAACCGGTTTATACCAGTTCAATCCGGTTTTATCCGCTTTAAACCGTTTTAAACCGGTTGAATCGGTTTTTATCTGGTTTAAACCGGATTAAACCGGTTCTATCTGGTTTTATCCATTTTAAACCGGTTCAATCCGTTTTTTCCGGTTTAAACCGGTTTAAACCAGTTCATTCCGGTTTAATCCGGTTTAAACCGGTTTAAGCCAGTTCAATACAGTTTTATCCAGTTTAAACCGGTTCTATCCGGTTCTATCCGGTTAAAACCAGTTTAAACCGGTTCAATCCGGTTTTATCCGGTTTAAACCAGTTCAATCCTGTTTTATCCGGTTTAAACCGGTTCTATCCGGTTCTATACAGTTGAAACCGGTTTAAACCGGTTCAATCCGGTTTTAGCCTGTTTAAACCGGTTTAAACCGGTTCAATCCGGTTTTATCTCGTTTAAACCGGTTCTATCCTGTTTAAATCGGTTTAAACCAGTTCTATCCTGTTCTATCCTGTTTTAACCGGTTAAACCAGTTCAATCCGGTTTTATCTGGTTTAAACCGGTTCTATCCGGTTCTATACAGTTGACACCGGTTTAAACCGGTTCTATCCGGTTCTATCCTGTTTAAATCGGTTTAAACCGGTTCTATCCTGTTCTATCCTGTTTTAACTGGTTAAACCAGTTCAATCCGGTTTTATCCGGTTTAAACCGGTTTAAACTGGTTCAATCCGGTTTTATCTGGTTTAAACGGATTCTATCCGGTTTAAACCAGTTCTATCCAGTTTAAACAGGTTTAAGCCGGTTCAATCCGGTTTTATCCAGTTTAAACCGGTTCAATCCGTTTTTTCCAGTTTAATCCGGTTTAAACCAGTTCATTCCGGTTTTATCCGGTTTAAGCCGGTTCAATCCGGTTTAAACCGTTTCAATCTGGTTTTATCCGGTTTGAACCGGTTTAAGCCGCTTCAATCAGGTTTTATCCGGTTTAAACCGGTTCTATCCGGTTCTATCCGGTTGAAACCGGTTTAATCCGGTTCAATCCGGTTTGATCCGGTTTAAACCGGTTCAATCTGGTTTTATCCGGTTTAAACCGGTTTTAACCGATTCAATCCGGTTTATCCAGTGTAAACTGGTTTAATCCGTTTCAATCCGGTTTTGTCCGGTTTAAACCAATTTAAACCGGCTCAATCCGGTTTTATCCGGTTGAAACCGGTTCTATGCTCTTTATACAAGTTTAAGCCTGTTCAATCGGGTTTTATACGGTTTAGGCCTGTTTAAGCCGGTTCATTCCAGTTTTATCCAGTTTAAACCGGTTTAAACCCTTTCAATCCGTTTTTATCCGGTTTCAACCGGTTTACACCGGTTCAATCCGGTTTTATCCGGTTTAAAACGTTTCTCTCCACTTCTATCCGTTTTAAACCGGTTTAAACCAGTTCATTCCGGTTTTATCCGGTTTAAACCGGTTTGAACCGGTTCAATCCGGTTTTATCCGGTTTAAACCGGTTTAAGCCAGTTCAATCCGGTTTTATCCGGTTTAAACAGGTTTAATTCTGTTTAAACCGGTTTAAGCTGGTTCAATCCGGTTTAAACCAGTTTGAACCGGTTCAATCCTGTTTTATCCGGTTTAAACCGGTTTAAGCCGGTTCAATCCGGTTTTATCCAGTTTAAACCGGTTCTATCCGGTTCTATCCGGTTGAAACCAGTTTAAACCAGTTCAATCCAGTTTTATCCGGTTTAAACCGGTTTTATCCGGTTTAGACCAGTTTAAACCAGTTCAATCCGGTTTTAATCAGCTTAAACCGGTTCAATCTGGTTTTATCCAGTTGAAACCGCTTTAAAACGGTTTTATCCGGTTTTATCCGGTTTAAACCAGTTTGAACCGGTTCAATCCAGTTTTATCCAGTGTAAACCGGTTCAATCCGGTTTAAACCGGTTTAAGCCGGTTCAATCCTGTTTTATCCAGTTTAAACTGGTTCTCTCCGGTTCTATCTGGTTGAAACCAGTTTAAACCGGTTCAATCCGGTTTTATCCGGTTTAAACCGGTTCAATCCGGTTTTATCCGGTTTAAACCGGTTCATTCCGGTTTTATCCATTTAAAACCGGTTTGAAACGGTTCGATCCGGTTTTATCCGGTTTAAACTGGTTCAGTCCGATTTTATCCGGTTTAAACCAGTTCATTCCGGTTTTATCCGGTTTAAACTGGTTTGAACCGGTTCAATCCGGTTTTATCCGTTTTAAACCAGTTCACTCCAGTTTTATCCGGTTTAAACCGGTTTGTACCGGTTCAATCCGGTTTTATCCGGTTTAAACCGGTTCAATCCGTTTTTCCAGTTTAAACTGGTTTAAACCAGTTCATTCCGGTTTTATCCGGTTTAAACCGCTTCAATCCGTTTTTATCCGGTTTAAACCGGTTCTATCCGGTTCTATCCGGTTGAAACCGGTTTAAACCGGTTCAATCTGGTTTTATCCAGTTTAAACCGGTTTTAACCGATTCAATCCGGTTTATCCAGTATAAACTGGTTTAATCCGGTTCAATCCGGTTTTATCCGCTTTAAACCGGTTTAAACCGGTTCAATCGGTTTTTATCTGGTTTAAACCGGAATAAACCGGTTCTATCCGGTTTTATCCATTTTAAACCAGTTCAATCCGTTTTTTCCGGTTTAAACCAGTTTAAACCAGTTCATTCCGGTTTTATCCGGTTTAAGCCGGATCAATCCGGTTTAAACCGTTTCAATCTGATTTTATCCGGTTTTAACCGTTTTAAACCGCTTCAATCCGGTTTTATCCGGTTTAAACCGGTTCTATCCAGTTCTATCCAGTTGAAACCGGTTTAAACCGGTTCAATCCGGTTTTATCCGGTTTAAACCAGTTCAATCCGGTTTTATCCGGTTTAAACCGGTTTAAACCGGTTCAATCCGGTTTTATCCAGTTTAAACCGGTTCTATCCGGTTCTATCCGGTTGAAACCAGTTTAAACCGGTTCAATCCGGTTTTATCCGGTTTAAACCGGTTCAATCCGATTTTATCCGGTTTAAACCGGTTCATTCCGGTTTTATCCGTTTAAAACCGGTTTGAAACGGTTCAATCCGGTTTTATCCCATTTAAACCGGTTCAATCCGTTTTTATCCCGTTTAAACCAGTTCACTCCGGTTTTATCCGGTTTAAACCGGTTTGAACCGGTTCAATCCGGTTTTATCTGTTTTAAACCGGTTCAATCTGGTTTTATCCTGTTGAAACCGGTTTTATCCGTTTTAGACCGGTTTAAACCAGTTGAAACCGGTTTTAATCGGCTTAAACCAGTTCAATCCGGTTTTATCCTGTTTAAACCGGTTTAAACCCTTTCAATCCGTTTTTATCCGGTTTCAACCGGTTTACAGCAGTTCAATCCGGTTTTATCCGGTTTATACCGTTTCTATCCGGTTCTATCCGTTTTAAACCGCTTTAAACCAGTTCATTCCGGTTTTATCCGGATTAAACCTGTTTGAACCGGTTCAATCCGGTCTTATCCGCTTTAAACCGGTTTAAGCCGGTTCAATTCGGTTTTATCCAGTTTAAACCGGTTCTATCCGTTTTAAACCGGTTTAAAACAGTTCATTCCGGTTTTATCCGGTTTAAACCGATTTAAGCCGGTTCAATCCGGTTTTATCTGCTTTAAACCGGTTTAAGCCTGTTCAATCCGGTTTTATCCAGTTTAAACTGGTTCTATTCGTTTCCATTTGGTTTAAAAGGGTTTAAACTGGTTCAATCCGGTTTTATACGTTTTAAACCAGTTTAATCTGATTTTATCCGGTTTAAACTGGTTCAATTTGGTTTGATCCGGTTTCAACCGGTTTGAACCGGTTCAATCCGGTTTTATCCGGTTTAAACCGGTTTAAACCGGGTCAATCCGGTTTTATCCGGTTTAAACCTCTTCAATCCGGTTTTCTCCAGTTTAAACCGGTTTATACCAGTTCAATCCGGTTTTATCCGCTTTAAACCGTTTTAAACCGGTTGAATCGGTTTTTATCTGGTTTAAACCGGATTAAACCGGTTCTATCTGGTTTTATCCATTTTAAACCGGTTCAATCCGTTTTTTCCGGTTTAAACCGGTTTAAACCAGTTCATTCCGGTTTAATCCGGTTTAAACCGGTTTAAGCCAGTTCAATCCAGTTTTATCCAGTTTAAACCGGTTCTATCCGGTTCTATCCGGTTGAAACCAGTTTAAACCGGTTCAATCCGGTTTTATCCGGTTTAAACCAGTTCAATCCTGTTTTATCCGGTTTAAACTGGTTCTATCCGGTTCTATACAGTTGAAACCGGTTTAAACCGGTTCAATCCGGTTTTATCCTGTTTAAACCGGTTTAAACCAGTTCAATCCGGTTTTATCTCGTTTAAACCGGTTCTATCCGGTTCTATCCTGTTTAAATCGGTTTAAACCGGTTCTATCCTGTTCTATCCTGTTTTAACCGGTTAAACCAGTTCAATCCGGTTTTATCCGGTTTAAACCGGTTCTATCCGGTTCTATACAGTTGAAACCGGTTTAAACCGGTTCAATCCGGTTTAAACCAGTTTGAACCGGTTCAATCCTGTTTTATCCGGTTTAAACCGGTTTAAGCCGGTTCAGTCCGGTTTTATCCAGTTTAAACCGGTTCTATCCGGTTCTATCCGGTTGAAACCAGTTTAAACCAGTTCAATCCAGTTTTATCCGGTTTAAACCGGTTTTATCCGGTTTAGACCAGTTTAAACCAGTTCAATCCGGTTTTAATCAGCTTAAACCGGTTCAATCTGGTTTTATCCAGTTTAAACCGCTTTAAAACGGTTTTATCCGGTTTTATCCGGTTTAAACCAGTTTGAACCGGTTCAATCCAGTTTTATCCAGTGTAAACCGGTTCAATCCGGTTTAAACCGGTTTAAGCCGGTTCAATCCTGTTTTATCCAGTTTAAACTGGTTCTATCCGGTTCTATCTGGTTGAAACCAGTTTAAACCGGTTCAATCCGGTTTTATCCGGTTTAAACCGGTTCAATCCGATTTTATCCGGTTTAAACCGGTTCATTCCGGTTTTATCCATTTAAAACCGGTTTGAAACGGTTCGATCCGGTTTTATCCGGTTTAAACTGGTTCAGTCCGATTTTATCCGGTTTAAACCAGTTCATTCCGGTTTTATCCGGTTTAAACTGGTTTGAACCGGTTCAATCCGGTTTTATCCGTTTTAAACCAGTTCACTCCAGTTTTATCCGGTTTAAACCGGTTTGTACCGGTTCAATCCGGTTTTATCCGGTTTAAACCGGTTTAAGCTGGTTCAATCCGGTTTTATCCAGTTTAAACCGGTTCTATCCGGTTCTATCTGGTTGAAACCGGTTTAAACCAGTTCAATCCTGTTTTCTCAGGTTAAAACCGGTTCAATCTGGTTTTATCCGGTTTAAACCGGTTTAAACCGGTTCAATCGGTTTTATCCAGTTTAAACCAGTTCTATCCGGTTTAAACCAGTTTAATCCAGTTCAATCCGGTTTTATCCGGTTTAAACCGGTCCTATCAGGTTTAAACAGGTTTAGGCCGGTTCATTCCGGTTTTATCAGTTTTAAACCGGTTTAAACTGCTTCAATCCGTTTATATCCGGTTTAAACCGGTTACAACCGGTTCAATCCGCTTTTATCCAGTTTAAACCGGTTCATTCCTGTTTCATCCGGTTTGAACCGGTTTAAACCGGTTTAAACCATTTCAATCCGGTTTTAAACGGTTTAAACCGGTACAATCTGGTTTTATCAGGTTTAAACCGGTTTAAACCGGATCAATCGGTTTTATCCAGTTTAAACCGGTTCAATCCGTTTTTTCCGGTTTATCAGGTTTAAACCAGTTCATTCCGGTTTTATCCGGTTTAAACCGTTTCAATCTGGTTTTATCCGGTTTGAACCGGTTTAAACCGCTTCAATCCGTTTTTATCCGGTTTAAACCGGTTCTATCCGGTTCTATCTGGTTGAAACCGGTTTAAACCGGTTCAATCTGGTTTTATCCAGTTTAAACCGGTTTTAACCGATTCAATCCGGTTTATCCAGTATAAACTGGTTTAATCCGGTTCAATCCGGTTTTATCCGCTTTAAACCGGTTTAAACCGGTTCAATTGGTTTTTATCTGGTTTAAACCGGATTAAACCGGTTCTATCAGGTTTTATCCATTTTAAACCGGTTCAGTCCGTTTTTTCTGGTTTAAACCGGTTTCAACCAGTTCATTCCGGTTTTATCCGGTTTAAGCTGGATCAATCCGGTTTAAACCGTTTCAATCTGATTTTATCCGGTTTTAACCGGTTTAAACCGCTTCAATCCGGTTTTAAACGGTTTAAACCGGTTCTATCCGGTTCAATCTGGTTTAAACCGGTTTAAACCGGTTCTATCCGTTTTTATCCGGTTTAAACCGGTACAATCTGGTTTTATCCGGTTTAAACCGGTTTAAACCGGTTCAATCCGGTTTTATCCAGTTTAAACCGGTTCAATCCGTTTTTTCCAGTTTAAACCGGTTTAAACCAGTTCATTCCAGTTTTATCCGGTTTAAACCGGTTCAATCCGGTTTAAACCGGTTCAGTCTGGTTTTATCCGGTTTGAACCGGTTTAAACCGCTTCAATCCGGTTTTATCCGGTTTAAACCGGTTCTATCCGTTTCTATCTGGTTTAAACGGGTTTAAACTGGTTCCATCCGGTTTTATCCGTTTTAAACCGGTTCAATCTGATTTTATCCGGTTTAAACTGTTTCAATTTGGTTTTATCCGGTTTAAACCGTTTTGAACCGGTTCAATGCGGTTTTATCCGGTTTAAACCGGTTTAAACTGGGTCAATACGGTTTTATCCAGTTTAAACCTGTTCTATCCGGTTCTATCCGGTTGAAACCGGTTTAAAGTGGTTCAATCCGGTTTTATCCGGTTTAAACCAGTTCAATCCGGTTTTATCCGGTTTAAACCTGTTTGAACCGGTTCAATCTGGTCATATCCGGTTTAAACCGGTTTAAGCCGGTTCAATCCGGTTTTATCCGGTTTAAACCGGTTCAATCAGGTTTTATCCGGTTTAAACCGGTTTAAGCCGGTTCAATCCGGTTTTATCCAGTTTAAACCGGTTCTATCCGGTTCTATCCGGTTGAAACCATTTTAAACCGGTTCAATCCGGTTTTATCCGGTTTCAACCGGTTTAAGCTGGTTCAATCCGGTTTTATCCGGTTTAAACCGGTTCAATCTTGTTTTATCCGGTTTAAACCGTTTGAAACCAGTTCAATCCGGTTTTATCTGGTTTAGACCAGTTCAAACCGGTTCAATGCGGTTTTATCCAGTTTAAACCAGTTCTATCCATTTCTATCTGGTTTAAACCGGTTTAAACTGGTTCAATCCAGTTTTATCCGGTTTAAACCGGTTCTATCCGTTTTAAACCGGATTAAAACAGTTCATTCCGGTTTTATCCGGTTTAAACCGATTTAAGCCGGTTCAATCCGGTTTTATCTGGTTTAAACCGGTTTAAGCCTGTTCAAACCGGTTTTATCCAGTTTAAACTGGTTCTATTCGGTTCCATTTGGTTTAAAAGGGTTTAAACTGGTTCAATCCGGTTTTATACGTTTTAAACCAGTTTAATCTGATTTTATCCGGTTTAAACTGGTTCAATTTGGTTTTATCCGGTTTCAACCGGTTTGAACCGGTTCAATCCGGTTTTATCCGGTTTAAACCGGTTTAAACCGGGTCAATCCGGTTTTATCCGGTTTAAACCTCTTCAATCCGGTTTTCTCCAGTTTAAACCGGTTTATACCAGTTCAATCCGGTTTTATCCGCTTTAAACCGTTTTAAACCGGTTGAATCGGTTTTTATCTGGTTTAAACCGGATTAAACCGGTTCTATCTGGTTTTATCCATTTTAAACCGGTTCAATCCGTTTTTTCCGGTTTAAACCGGTTTAAACCAGTTCATTCCGGTTTAATCCGGTTTAAACCGGTTTAAGCCAGTTCAATCCAGTTTTATCCAGTTTAAACCGGTTCTATCCGGTTCTATCCGGTTAAAACCAGTTTAAACCGGTTCAATCCGGTTTTATCCGGTTTAAACCAGTTCAATCCTGTTTTATCCGGTTTAAACCGGTTCTATCCGGTTCTATACAGTTGAAACCGGTTTAAACCGGTTCAATCCGGTTTTAGCCTGTTTAAACCGGTTTAAACCGGTTCAATCCGGTTTTATCTCGTTTAAACCGGTTCTATCCTGTTTAAATCGGTTTAAACCAGTTCTATCCTGTTCTATCCTGTTTTAACCGGTTAAACCAGTTCAATCCGGTTTTATCCGGTTTAAACCGGTTCTATCCGGTTCTATACAGTTGACACCGGTTTAAACCGGTTCAATCCGGTTTTATCCTGTTTAAACCGGTTTAAACCGGTTCAATCCGGTTTTATCTCGTTTAAACCGGTTCTATCCGGTTCTATCCTGTTTAAATCGGTTTAAACCGGTTCTATCCTGTTCTATCCTGTTTTAACTGGTTAAACCAGTTCAATCCGGTTTTATCCGGTTTAAACTGGTTTAAACTGGTTCAATCCGGTTTTATCTGGTTTAAACGGATTCTATCCGGTTTAAACCAGTTCTATCCAGTTTAAACAGGTTTAAGCCGGTTCAATCCGGTTTTATCCAGTTTAAACCGGTTCAATCCGTTTTTTCCAGTTTAATCCGGTTTAAACCAGTTCATTCCGGTTTTATCCGGTTTAAGCCGGTTCAATCCGGTTTAAACCGTTTCAATCTGGTTTTATCCGGTTTGAACCGGTTTAAGCCGCTTCAATCAGGTTTTATCCGGTTTAAACCGGTTCTATCCGGTTCTATCCGGTTGAAACCGGTTTAATCCGGTTCAATCCGGTTTGATCCGGTTTAAACCGGTTCAATCTGGTTTTATCCGGTTTAAACCGGTTTTAACCGATTCAATCCGGTTTATCCAGTGTAAACTGGTTTAATCCGTTTCAATCCGGTTTTGTCCGGTTTAAACCAATTTAAACCGGCTCAATCCGGTTTTATCCGGTTGAAACCGGTTCTATGCTCTTTATACCAGTTTAAGCCTGTTCAATCGGGTTTTATACGGTTTAGGCCTGTTTAAGCCGGTTCATTCCAGTTTTATCCAGTTTAAACCGGTTTAAACCCTTTCAATCCGTTTTTATGCGGTTTCAACCGGTTTACACCGGTTCAATCCGGTTTTATCCGGTTTAAAACGTTTCTCTCCACTTCTATCCGTTTTAAACCGGTTTAAACCAGTTCATTCCGGTTTTATCCGGTTTAAACCGGTTTCAACCGGTTCAATCCGGTTTTATCCGGTTTAAACCGGTTTAAGCCAGTTCAATCCGGTTTTATCCGGTTTAAACAGGTTTAATTCTGTTTAAACCGGTTTAAGCTGGTTCAATCCGGTTTAAACCAGTTTGAACCGGTTCAATCCTGTTTTATCCGGTTTAAACCGGTTTAAGCCGGTTCAATCCGGTTTTATCCAGTTTAAACCGGTTCTATCCGGTTCTATCCGGTTGAAACCAGTTTAAACCAGTTCAATCCAGTTTTATCCGGTTTAAACCGGTTTTATCCGGTTTAGACCAGTTTAAACCAGTTCAATCCGGTTTTAATCAGCTTACACCGGTTCAATCTGGTTTTATCCAGTTTAAACCGCTTTAAAACGGTTTTATCCGGTTTTATCCGGTTTAAACCAGTTTGAACCGGTTCAATCCAGTTTTATCCAGTGTAAACCGGTTCAATCCGGTTTAAACCGGTTTAAGCCGGTTCAATCCTGTTTTATCCAGTTTAAACTGGTTCTATCCGGTTCTATCTGGTTGAAACCAGTTTAAACCGGTTCAATCCGGTTTTATCCGGTTTAAACCGGTTCAATCCGGTTTTATCCGGTTTAAACCGGTTCATTCCGGTTTTATCCATTTAAAACCGGTTTGAAACGGTTCGATCCGGTTTTATCCGGTTTAAACTGGTTCAGTCCGATTTTATCCGGTTTAAACCAGTTCATTCCGGTTTTATCCGGTTTAAACTGGTTTGAAACGGTTCAATCCGGTTTTATCCGTTTTAAACCAGTTCACTCCAGTTTTATCCGGTTTAAACCGGTTTGTACCGGTTCAATCCGGTTTTATCCGGTTTAAACCGGTTTAAGCTGGTTCAATCCGGTTTTATCCAGTTTAAACCGGTTCTATCCGGTTCTATCTGGTTGAAACCGGTTTAAACCAGTTCAATCCTGTTTTCTCAGGTTAAAACCGGTTCAATCTGGTTTTATCCGGTTTAAACCAGTTTAATCCAGTTCAATCCGGTTTTATCCGGTTTAAACCGGTCCTATCGGGTTTAAACAGGTTTAGGCCGGTTCATTCCGGTTTTATCAGTTTTAAACCGGTTTAAACTGCTTCAATCCGTTTATATCCGGTTTAAACCGGTTACAACCGGTTCAATCCGGTTTTCTCCGTTTTAAACCGGTTTAAGCCGGTTCCACCCGGTTTTCTCCGGTTTTAACCGGCTTAAACCGGTTCAATCCGCTTTTATCCAGTTTAAACCGGTTCATTCCTGTTTCATCCGGTTTGAACCGGTTTAAACCGGTTTAAACCATTTCAATCCGGTTTTAAACGGTTTAAACCGGTACAATCTGGGTTTATCAGGTTTAAACCGGTTTAAACCGGATCAATCGGTTTTATCCAGTTTAAACCGGTTCAATCCGTTTTTTCCGGTTTATCAGGTTTAAACCAGTTCATTCCGGTTTTATCCGGTTTAAACCGTTTCAATCTGGTTTTATCCGGTTTGAACCGGTTTAAACCGCTTCAATCCGTTTTTATCCGGTTTAAACCGGTTCTATCCGGTTCTATCTGGTTGAAACCGGTTTAAACCGGTTCAATCTGGTTTTATCCAGTTTAAACCGGTTTTAACCGATTCAATCCGGTTTATCCAGTATAAACTGGTTTAATCCGGTTCAATCCGGTTTTATCCGCTTTAAACCGGTTTAAACCGGTTCAATTGGTTTTTATCTGGTTTAAACTGGATTAAACCGGTTCTATCAGGTTTTATCCATTTTAAACCGGTTCAGTCCGTTTTTTCCGGTTTAAACCGGTTTCAACCAGTTCATTCCGGTTTTATCCGGTTTAAGCCGGATCAATCCGGTTTAAACCGTTTCAATCTGATTTTATCCGGTTTTAACCGGTTTAAACCGCTTCAATCCGGTTTTAAATGGTTTAAACCGGTTCTATCCGGTTCAATCTGGTTTAAACCGGTTTAAACCGGTTCTATCCGTTTTTATCCGGTTTAAACCGGTACAATCTGGTTTTATCCGGTTTAAACCGGTTTAAACCGGTTCAATCCGGTTTTATCCAGTTTAAACCGGTTCAATCCGTTTTTTCCAGTTTAAACCGGTTTAAACCAGTTCATTCCAGTTTTATCCGGTTTAAACCGGTTCAATCCGGTTTAAACCGGTTCAGTCTGGTTTTATCCGGTTTGAACCGGTTTAAACCGCTTCAATCCGTTTTTATCCGGTTTAAACCGGTTCTATCCGGTTCTTTCCGGTTGAAACCAGTTTCAACCGGTTCAATCGGTTTTATCCAGTTTAAACCGGTTTTAACCGATTCAATCCGGTTTATCCAGTATAAACTGGTTTAATCCGGTTCAATCCGGTTTTATCCGCTTTAAACCGGTTTAAACCGGTTCAATCGGTTTTTATCTGGTTTAAACCGGAATAAACCGGTTCAATCCGGTTTTATCCAGTTTAAACCGGTTCAATCCGTTTTTTCCAGTTTAAACCGGTTTAAACCAGTTCATTCCGGTTTTATCCGGTTTAAACCGCTTCAATCCGTTTTTATCCGGTTTAAACCGGTTCTATCCGGTTCTATCCGGTTGAAACCGGTTTAAACCGGTTCAATCTGGTTTTATCCAGTTTAAACCGGTTTTAACCGATTCAATCCGGTTTATCCAGTATAAACTGGTTTAATCCGGTTCAATCCGGTTTTATCCGCTTTAAACCGGTTTAAACCGGTTCAATCGGTTTTTATCTGGTTTAAACCGGAATAAACCGGTTCTATCCGGTTTTATCCATTTTAAACCAGTTCAATCCGTTTTTTCCGGTTTAAACCAGTTTTAAACCAGTTCATTCCGGTTTTATCCGGTTTAAGCCGGATCAATCCGGTTTAAACCGTTTCAATCTGATTTTATCCGGTTTTAACCGTTTTAAACCGCTTCAATCCGGTTTTATCCGGTTTAAACCGGTTCTATCCAGTTCTATCCAGTTGAAACCGGTTTAAACCGGTTCAATCCGGTTTTATCCGGTTTAAACCAGTTCAATCCGGTTTTATCCGGTTTAAACCGGTTTAAACCGGTTCAATCCGGTTTTATCCAGTTTAAACCGGTTCTATCCGGTTCTATCCGGTTGAAACCAGTTTAAACCGGTTCAATCCGGTTTTATCCGGTTTAAACCGGTTCAATCCGATTTTATCCGGTTTAAACCGGTTCATTCCGGTTTTATCCGTTTAAAACCGGTTTGAAACGGTTCAATCCGGTTTTATCCCATTTAAACCGGTTCAATCCGTTTTTATCCCGTTTAAACCAGTTCACTCCGGTTTTATCCGGTTTAAACCGGTTTGAACCGGTTCAATCCGGTTTTATCTGTTTTAAACTGGTTCAATCTGGTTTTATCCTGTTGAAACCGGTTTTATCCGTTTTAGACCGGTTTAAACCAGTTCAAACCGGTTTTAATCGGCTTAAACCAGTTCAATCCGGTTTTATCCTGTTTAAACCGGTTTAAACCCTTTCAATCCGTTTTTATCCGGTTTCAACCGGTTTACAGCAGTTCAATCCGGTTTTATCCGGTTTATACCGTTTCTATCCGGTTCTATCCGTTTTAAACCGCTTTAAACCAGTTCATTCCGGTTTTATCCGGATTAAACCTGTTTGAACCGGTTCAATCCGGTCTTATCCGCTTTAAACCGGTTTAAGCCGGTTCAATTCGGTTTTATCCAGTTTAAACCGGTTCTATCCGTTTTAAACCGGTTTAAAACAGTTCATTCCGGTTTTATCCGGTTTAAACCGATTTAAGCCGGTTCAATCCGGTTTTATCTGGTTTAAACCGGTTTAAGCCTGTTCAATCCGGTTTTATCCAGTTTAAACTGGTTCTATTCGTTTCCATTTGGTTTAAAAGGGTTTAAACTGGTTCAATCCGGTTTTATACGTTTTAAACCAGTTTAATCTGATTTTATCCGGTTTAAACTGGTTCAATTTGGTTTGATCCGGTTTCAACCGGTTTGAACCGGTTCAATCCGGTTTTATCCGGTTTAAACCGGTTTAAACCGGGTCAATCCGGTTTTATCCGGTTTAAACCTCTTCAATCCGGTTTTCTCCAGTTTAAACCGGTTTATACCAGTTCAATCCGGTTTTATCCGCTTTAAACCGTTTTAAACCGGTTGAATCGGTTTTTATCTGGTTTAAACCGGATTAAACCGGTTCTATCTGGTTTTATCCATTTTAAACCGGTTCAATCCGTTTTTTCCGGTTTAAACCGGTTTAAACCAGTTCATTCCGGTTTAATCCGGTTTAAACCGGTTTAAGCCAGTTCAATCCAGTTTTATCCAGTTTAAACCGGTTCTATCCGGTTCTATCCGGTTGAAACCAGTTTAAACCGGTTCAATCCGGTTTTATCCGGTTTAAACCAGTTCAATCCTGTTTTATCCGGTTTAAACTGGTTCTATCCGGTTCTATACAGTTGAAACCGGTTTAAACCGGTTCAATCCGGTTTTATCCTGTTTAAACCGGTTTAAACCAGTTCAATCCGGTTTTATCTCGTTTAAACCGGTTCTATCCGGTTCTATCCTGTTTAAATCGGTTTAAACCGGTTCTATCCTGTTCTATCCTGTTTTAACCGGTTAAACCAGTTCAATCCGGTTTTATCCGGTTTAAACCGGTTCTATCCGGTTCTATACAGTTGAAACCGGTTTAAACCGGTTCAATCCGGTTTAAACCAGTTTGAACCGGTTCAATCCTGTTTTATCCGGTTTAAACCGGTTTAAGCCGGTTCAGTCCGGTTTTATCCAGTTTAAACCGGTTCTATCCGGTTCTATCCGGTTGAAACCAGTTTAAACCAGTTCAATCCAGTTTTATCCGGTTTAAACCGGTTTTATCCGGTTTAGACCAGTTTAAACCAGTTCAATCCGGTTTTAATCAGCTTAAACCGGTTCAATCTGGTTTTATCCAGTTTAAACCGCTTTAAAACGGTTTTATCCGGTTTTATCCGGTTTAAACCAGTTTGAACCGGTTCAATCCAGTTTTATCCAGTGTAAACCGGTTCAATCCGGTTTAAACCGGTTTAAGCCGGTTCAATCATGTTTTATCCAGTTTAAACTGGTTCTATCCGGTTCTATCTGGTTGAAACCAGTTTAAACCGGTTCAATCCGGTTTTATCCGGTTTAAACCGGTTCAATCCGATTTTATCCGGTTTAAACCGGTTCATTCCGGTTTTATCCATTTAAAACCGGTTTGAAACGGTTCGATCCGGTTTTATCCGGTTTAAACTGGTTCAGTCCGATTTTATCCGGTTTAAACCAGTTCATTCCGGTTTTATCCGGTTTAAACTGGTTTGAACCGGTTCAATCCGGTTTTATCCGTTTTAAACCAGTTCACTCCAGTTTTATCCGGTTTAAACCGGTTTGTACCGGTTCAATCCGGTTTTATCCGGTTTAAACCGTTTTAAGCTGGTTCAATCCGGTTTTATCCAGTTTAAACCGGTTCTATCCGGTTCTATCTGGTTGAAACCGGTTTAAACCAGTTCAATCCTGTTTTCTCAGGTTAAAACCGGTTCAATCTGGTTTTATCCGGTTTAAACCGGTTTAAACCGGTTCAATCGGTTTTATCCAGTTTAAACCAGTTCTATCCGGTTTAAACCAGTTTAATCCAGTTCAATCCGGTTTTATCCGGTTTAAACCGGTCCTATCGGGTTTAAACAGGTTTAGGCCGGTTCATTCCGGTTTTATCAGTTTTAAACCGGTTTAAACTGCTTCAATCCGTTTATATCCGGTTTAAACCGGTTACAACCGGTTCAATCCGCTTTTATCCAGTTTAAACCGGTTCATTCCTGTTTCATCCGGTTTGAACCGGTTTAAACCGGTTTAAACCATTTCAATCCGGTTTTAAACGGTTTAAACCGGTACAATCTGGTTTTATCAGGTTTAAACCGGTTTAAACCGGATCAATCGGTTTTATCCAGTTTAAACCGGTTCAATCCGTTTTTTCCGGTTTATCAGGTTTAAACCAGTTCATTCCGGTTTTATCCGGTTTAAACCGTTTCAATCTGGTTTTATCCGGTTTGAACCGGTTTAAACCGCTTCAATCCGTTTTTATCCGGTTTAAACCGGTTCTATCCGGTTCTATCTGGTTGAAACCGGTTTAAACCGGTTCAATCTGGTTTTATCCAGTTTAAACCGGTTTTAACCGATTCAATCCGGTTTATCCAGTATAAACTGGTTTAATCCGGTTCAATCCGGTTTTATCCGCTTTAAACCGGTTTAAACCGGTTCAATTGGTTTTTATCTGGTTTAAACCGGATTAAACCGGTTCTATCAGGTTTTATCCATTTTAAACCGGTTCAGTCCGTTTTTTCTGGTTTAAACCGGTTTCAACCAGTTCATTCCGGTTTTATCCGGTTTAAGCCGGATCAATCCGGTTTAAACCGTTTCAATCTGATTTTATCCGGTTTTAACCGGTTTAAACCGCTTCAATCCGGTTTTAAACGGTTTAAACCGGTTCTATCCGGTTCAATCTGGTTTAAACCGGTTTAAACCGGTTCTATCCGTTTTTATCCGGTTTAAACCGGTACAATCTGGTTTTATCCGGTTTAAACCGGTTTAAACCGGTTCAATCCGGTTTTATCCAGTTTAAACCGGTTCAATCCGTTTTTTCCAGTTTAAACCGGTTTAAACCAGTTCATTCCAGTTTTATCCGGTTTAAAACCGGTTCAATCCGGTTTAAACCGGTTCAGTCTGGTTTTATCCGGTTTGAACCGGTTTAAACCGCTTCAATCCGTTTTTATCCGGTTTAAACCGGTTCTATCCGGTTCTTTCCGGTTGAAACCAGTTTCAACCGGTTCAATCGGTTTTATCCAGTTTAAACCGGTTCAATCCGTTTTTCCAGTTTAAACTGGTTTAAACCAGTTCATTCCGGTTTTATCCGGTTTAAACCGGTTCAATCCGGTTTAAACCGTTTCAATCTGGTTTTATCCGGTTTGAACCGGTTTAAAACCGCTTCAATCCGTTTTTATCCGGTTTAAACCGGTTCTATCCGGTTCTATCCGGTTGAAACCGGTTTAAACCGGTTCAATCTGGTTTTATCCAGTTTAAACCGGTTTTAACCGATTCAATCCGGTTTATCCAGTATAAACTGGTTTAATCCGGTTCAATCCGGTTTTATCCGCTTTAAACCGGTTTAAACCGGTTCAATCGGTTTTTATCTGGTTTAAACCGGAATAAACCGGTTCTATCCGGTTTTATCCATTTTAAACCGGTTCAATCCGTTTTTTCCGGTTTAAACCAGTTTAAACCAGTTCATTCCGGTTTTATCCGGTTTAAGCCAGATCAATCCGGTTTAAACCGTTTCAATCTGATTTTATCCGGTTTTAACCGTTTTAAACCGCTTCAATCCGGTTTTATCCGGTTTAAACCGGTTCTATCCAGTTCTATCCAGTTGAAACCAGTTTAAACCGGTTCAATCCGGTTTTATCCGGTTTAAACCAGTTCAATCCGGTTTTATCCGGTTTAAACCGGTTTAAACCGGTTCAATCCGATTTTATCCAGTTTAAACCGGTTCTATCCGGTTCTATCCGGTTGAAACCAGTTTAAACCGGTTCAATCCGGTTTTATCCGGTTTAAACCGGTTCAATCCGATTTTATCCGGTTTAAACCGGTTCATTCCGGTTTTATCCGTTTAAAACCGGTTTGAAACGGTTCAATCCGGTTTTATCCCATTTAAACCGGTTCAATCCGTTTTTATCCCGTTTAAACCAGTTCACTCCGGTTTTATCCGGTTTAAACCGGTTTGAACCGGTTCAATTCGGTTTTATCTGTTTTAAACCGGTTCAATCTGGTTTTATCCTGTTGAAACCGGTTTTATCCGGTTTAGACCGGTTTAAACCAGTTCAAACCGGTTTTAATCGGCTTAAACCAGTTCAATCCGGTTTTATCCTGTTTACACCGGTTTAAACCCTTTCAATCCGTTTTTATCCGGTTTCAACCGGTTTACAGCAGTTCAATCCGGTTTTATCCGGTTTATACCGTTTCTATCCGGTTCTATCCGTTTTAAACCGCTTTAAACCAGTTCATTCCGGTTTTATCCGGATTAAACCTGTTTGAACCGGTTCAATCCGGTCTTATCCGCTTTAAACCGGTTTAAGCCGGTTCAATTCGGTTTTATCCGGTTTAAACTGTTTCAATCAGGTTTTATCCGGTTTAAACCGGTATAGGCCGGTTCAATCCGGTTTTATCCAGTTTAAACCGGTTCAATCCGGTTTTATCCGGTTTAAACCGGTTTAAGCTGGTTCAATCCAGTTTTATCCGGTTTAAACCGGTTCAATCTTGTTATATCCGGTTTAAACCGTTTGAAACCGGTTCAATCCGTTTTTTCCGGTTTATCAGGTTTAAACCAGTTCATTCCGGTTTTATCCGGTTTAAACCGTTTCAATCTGGTTTTATCCGGTTTGAACCGGTTTAAACCGCTTCAATCCGTTTTTATCCGGTTTAAACCGGTTCTATCCGGTTCTATCTGGTTGAAACCGGTTTAAACCGGTTCAATCTGGTTTTATCCAGTTTAAACCGGTTTTAACCGATTCAATCCGGTTTATCCAGTATAAGCTGGTTTAATCCGGTTCAATCCGGTTTTATCCGCTTTAAACCGGTTTAAACCGGTTCAATTGGTTTTTATCTGGTTTAAACCGGATTAAACCGGTTCTATCAGGTTTTATCCATTTTAAACCGGTTCAGTCCGTTTTTTCCGGTTTAAACCGGTTTCAACCAGTTCATTCCGGTTTTATCCGGTTTAAGCCGGATCAATCCGGTTTAAACCGTTTCAATCTGATTTTATCCGGTTTTAACCGGTTTAAACCGCTTCAATCCGGTTTTAAACGGTTTAAACCGGTTCTATCCGGTTCAATCTGGTTTAAACCGGTTTAAACCGGTTCTATCCGTTTTTATCCGGTTTAAACCGGTACAATCTGGTTTTATCCGGTTTAAACCGGTTTAAACCGGTTCAATCCGGTTTTATCCAGTTTAAACCGGTTCAATCCGTTTTTTCCAGTTTAAACCGGTTTAAACCAGTTCATTCCAGTTTTATCCGGTTTAAACCGGTTCAATCCGGTTTAAACCGGTTCAGTCTGGTTTTATCCGGTTTGAACCGGTTTAAACTGCTTCAATCCGTTTTTATCCGGTTTAAACCGGTTCTATCCGGTTCTTTCCGGTTGAAACCAGTTTCAACCGGTTCAATCGGTTTTATCCAGTTTAAACCGGTTCAATCCGTTTTTCCAGTTTAAACTGGTTTAAACCAGTTCATTCCGGTTTTATCCGGTTTAAACCGGTTCAATCCGGTTTAAACCGTTTCAATCTGGTTTTATCCGGTTTGAACCGGTTTAAACCGCTTCAATCCGTTTTTATCCGGTTTAAACCGGTTCTATCCGGTTCTATCCGGTTGAAACCGGTTTAAACCGGTTCAATCTGGTTTTATCCAGTTTAAACCGGTTTTAACCGATTCAATCCGGTTTATCCAGTATAAACTGGTTTAATCCGGTTCAATCCGGTTTTATCCGCTTTAAACCGGTTTAAACCGGTTCAATCGGTTTTTATCTGGTTTAAACCGGAATAAACCGGTTCTATCCGGTTTTATCCATTTTAAACCGGTTCAATCCGTTTTTTCCGGTTTAAACCAGTTTAAACCAGTTCATTCCGGTTTTATCCGGTTTAAGCCGGATCAATCCGGTTTAAACCGTTTCAATCTGATTTTATCCGGTTTTAACCGTTTTAAACCGCTTCAATCCGGTTTTATCCGGTTTAAACCGGTTCTATCCAGTTCTATCCAGTTGAAACCGGTTTAAACCGGTTCAATCCGGTTTTATCCGGTTTAAACCAGTTCAATCCGGTTTTATCCGGTTTAAACCGGTTTAAACCGGTTCAATCCGGTTTTATCCAGTTTAAACCGGTTCTATCCGGTTCTATCCGGTTGAAACCAGTTTAAACCGGTTCAATCCGGTTTTATCCGGTTTAAACCGGATCAATCCGATTTTATCCGGTTTAAACCGGTTCATTCCGGTTTTATCCGTTTAAAACCGGTTTGAAACGGTTCAATCCGGTTTTATCCCATTTAAACCGGTTCAATCCGTTTTTATCCCGTTTAAACCAGTTCACTCCGGTTTTATCCGGTTTAAACCGGTTTGAACCGGTTCAATTCGGTTTTATCTGTTTTAAACCGGTTCAATCTGGTTTTATCCTGTTGAAACCGGTTTTATCCGGTTTAGACCGGTTTAAACCAGTTCAAACCGGTTTTAATCGGCTTAAACCAGTTCAATCCGGTTTTATCCTGTTTACACCGGTTTAAACCCTTTCAATCCGTTTTTATCCGGTTTCAACCGGTTTACAGCAGTTCAATCCGGTTTTATCCGGTTTATACCGTTTCTATCCGGTTCTATCCGTTTTAAACCGCTTTAAACCAGTTCATTCCGGTTTTATCCGGATTAAACCTGTTTGAACCGGTTCAATCCGGTCTTATCCGCTTTAAACCGGTTTAAGCCGGTTCAATTCGGTTTTATCCGGTTTAAACTGTTTCAATCAGGTTTTATCCGGTTTAAACCGGTATAGGCCGGTTCAATCCGGTTTTATCCAGTTTAAACCGGTTCAATCCGGTTTTATCCGGTTTAAACCGGTTTAAGCTGGTTCAATCCAGTTTTATCCGGTTTAAACCGGTTCAATCTTGTTATATCCGGTTTAAACCGTTTGAAACCGGTTCAATCCGTTTTTTCCGGTTTATCAGGTTTAAACCAGTTCATTCCGGTTTTATCCGGTTTAAACCGTTTCAATCTGGTTTTATCCGGTTTGAACCGGTTTAAACCGCTTCAATCCGTTTTTATCCGGTTTAAACCGGTTCTATCCGGTTCTATCTGGTTGAAACCGGTTTAAACCGGTTCAATCTGGTTTTATCCAGTTTAAACCGGTTTTAACCGATTCAATCCGGTTTATCCAGTATAAACTGGTTTAATCCGGTTCAATCCGGTTTTATCCGCTTTAAACCGGTTTAAACCGGTTCAATTGGTTTTTATCTGGTTTAAACCGGATTAAACCGGTTCTATCAGGTTTTATCCATTTTAAACCGGTTCAGTCCGTTTTTTCCGGTTTAAACCGGTTTCAACCAGTTCATTCCGGTTTTATCCGGTTTAAGCCGGATCAATCCGGTTTAAACCGTTTCAATCTGATTTTATCCGGTTTTAACCGGTTTAAACCGCTTCAATCCGGTTTTAAACGGTTTAAACCGGTTCTATCCGGTTCAATCTGGTTTAAACCGGTTTAAACCGGTTCTATCCGTTTTTATCCGGTTTAAACCGGTACAATCTGGTTTTATCCGGTTTAAACCGGTTTAAACCGGTTCAGTCCGGTTTTATCCAGTTTAAACCGGTTCAATCCGTTTTTTCCAGTTTAAACCGGTTTAAACCAGTTCATTCCAGTTTTATCCGGTTTAAACCGGTTCAATCCGGTTTAAACCGGTTCAGTCTGGTTTTATCCGGTTTGAACCGGTTTAAACCGCTTCAATCCGTTTTTATCCGGTTTAAACCGGTTCTATCCGGTTCTTTCCGGTTGAAACCAGTTTCAACCGGTTCAATCGGTTTTATCCAGTTTAAACCGGTTCAATCCGTTTTTCCAGTTTAAACTGGTTTAAACCAGTTCATTCCGGTTTTATCCGGTTTAAACCGCTTCAATCCGTTTTTATCCGGTTTAAACCGGTTCTATCCGGTTCTATCCGGTTGAAACCGGTTTAAACCGGTTCAATCTGGTTTTATCCAGTTTAAACCGGTTTTAACCGATTCAATCCGGTTTATCCAGTATAAACTGGTTTAATCCGGTTCAATCCGGTTTTTTCCGCTTTAAACCGGTTTAAACCGGTTCAATCGGTTTTTATCTGGTTTAAACCGGAATAAACCGGTTCTATCCGGTTTTATCCATTTTAAACCGGTTCAATCCGTTTTTTCCGGTTTAAACCAGTTTAAACCAGTTCATTCCGGTTTTATCCGGTTTAAGCCAGATCAATCCGGTTTAAACCGTTTCAATCTGATTTTATCCGGTTTTAACCGTTTTAAACCGCTTCAATCCGGTTTTATCCGGTTTAAACCGGTTCTATCCAGTTCTATCCAGTTGAAACCAGTTTAAACCGGTTCAATCCGGTTTTATCCGGTTTAAACCAGTTCAATCCGGTTTTATCCGGTTTAAACCGGTTTAAACCGGTTCAATCCGGTTTTATCCAGTTTAAACCGGTTCTATCCGGTTCTATCCGGTTGAAACCAGTTTAAACCGGTTCAATCCGGTTTTATCCGGTTTAAACCGGTTCAATCCGATTTTATCCGGTTTAAACCGGTTCATTCCGGTTTTATCCGTTTAAAACCGGTTTGAAACGGTTCAATCCGGTTTTATCCCATTTAAACCGGTTCAATCCGTTTTTATCCCGTTTAAACCAGTTCACTCCGGTTTTATCCGGTTTAAACCGGTTTGAACCGGTTCAATTCGGTTTTATCTGTTTTAAACCGGTTCAATCTGGTTTTATCCTTTTGAAACCGGTTTTATCCGGTTTAGACCGGTTTAAACCAGTTCAAACCGGTTTTAATCGGCTTAAACCAGTTCAATCCGGTTTTATCCTGTTTACACCGGTTTAAACCCTTTCAATCCGTTTTTATCCGGTTTCAACCGGTTTACAGCAGTTCAATCCGGTTTTATCCGGTTTATACCGTTTCTATCCGGTTCTATCCGTTTTAAACCGCTTTAAACCAGTTCATTCCGGTTTTATCCGGATTAAACCTGTTTGAACCGGTTCAATCCGGTCTTATCCGCTTTAAACCGGTTTAAGCCGGTTCAATTCGGTTTTATCCGGTTTAAACTGTTTCAATCAGGTTTTATCCGGTTTAAACCGGTATAGGCCGGTTCAATCCGGTTTTATCCAGTTTAAACCGGTTCAATCCGGTTTTATCCGGTTTAAACCGGTTTAAGCTGGTTCAATCCAGTTTTATCCGGTTTAAACCGGTTCAATCTTGTTATATCCGGTTTAAACCGTTTGAAACCGGTTCAATCCGTTTTTTCCGGTTTATCAGGTTTAAACCAGTTCATTCCGGTTTTATCCGGTTTAAACCGTTTCAATCTGGTTTTATCCGGTTTGAACCGGTTTAAACCGCTTCAATCCGTTTTTATCCGGTTTAAACCGGTTCTATCCGGTTCTATCTGGTTGAAACCGGTTTAAACCGGTTCAATCTGGTTTTATCCAGTTTAAACCGGTTTTAACCGATTCAATCCGGTTTATCCAGTATAAACTGGTTTAATCCGGTTCAATCCGGTTTTATCTGCTTTAAACCGGTTTAAACCGGTTCAATTGGTTTTTATCTGGTTTAAACCGGATTAAACCGGTTCTATCAGGTTTTATCCATTTTAAACCGGTTCAGTCCGTTTTTTCCGGTTTAAACCGGTTTCAACCAGTTCATTCCGGTTTTATCCGGTTTAAGCCGGATCAATCCGGTTTAAACCGTTTCAATCTGATTTTATCCGGTTTTAACCGGTTTAAACCGCTTCAATCCGGTTTTAAACGGTTTAAACCGGTTCTATCAGGTTCAATCTGGTTTAAACCGGTTTAAACCGGTTCTATCCGTTTTTATCCGGTTTAAACCGGTACAATCTGGTTTTATCCGGTTTAAACCGGTTTAAACCGGTTCAGTCCGGTTTTATCCAGTTTAAACCGGTTCAATCCGTTTTTTCCAGTTTAAACCGGTTTAAACCAGTTCATTCCAGTTTTATCCGGTTTAAACCGGTTCAATCCGGTTTAAACCGGTTCAGTCTGGTTTTATCCGGTTTGAACCGGTTTAAACCGCTTCAATCCGTTTTTATCCGGTTTAAACCGGTTCTATCCGGTTCTTTCCGGTTGAAACCAGTTTCAACCGGTTCAATCGGTTTTATCCAGTTTAAACCGGTTCAATCCGTTTTTCCAGTTTAAACTGGTTTAAACCAGTTCATTCCGGTTTTATCCGGTTTAAACCGCTTCAATCCGTTTTTATCCGGTTTAAACCGGTTCTATCCGGTTCTATCCGGTTGAAACCGGTTTAAACCGGTTCAATCTGGTTTTATCCAGTTTAAACCGGTTTTAACCGATTCAATCCGGTTTATCCAGTATAAACTGGTTTAATCCGGTTCAATCCGGTTTTTTCCGCTTTAAACCGGTTTAAACCGGTTCAATCGGTTTTTATCTGGTTTAAACCGGAATAAACCGGTTCTATCCGGTTTTATCCATTTTAAACCGGTTCAATCCGTTTTTTCCGGTTTAAACCAGTTTAAACCAGTTCATTCCGGTTTTATCCGGTTTAAGCCAGATCAATCCGGTTTAAAACGTTTCAATCTGATTTTATCCGGTTTTAACCGTTTTAAACCGCTTCAATCCGGTTTTATCCGGTTTAAACCGGTTCTATCCAGTTCTATCCAGTTGAAACCAGTTTAAACCGGTTCAATCCGGTTTTATCCGGTTTAAACCAGTTCAATCCGGTTTTATCCGGTTTAAACCGGTTTAAACCGGTTCAATCCGGTTTTATCCAGTTTAAACCGGTTCTATCCGGTTCTATCCGGTTGAAACCAGTTTAAACCGGTTCAATCCGGTTTTATCCGGTTTAAACCGGTTCAATCCGATTTTATCCGGTTTAAACCGGTTCATTCCGGTTTTATCCGTTTAAAACCGGTTTGAAACGGTTCAATCCGGTTTTATCCCATTTAAACCGGTTCAATCCGTTTTTATCCCGTTTAAACCAGTTCACTCCGGTTTTATCCGGTTTAAACCGGTTTGAACCGGTTCAATTCGGTTTTATCTGTTTTAAACCGGTTCAATCTGGTTTTATCCTGTTGAAACCGGTTTTATCCGGTTTAGACCGGTTTAAACCAGTTCAAACCGGTTTTAATCGGCTTAAACCAGTTCAATCCGGTTTTATCCTGTTTACACCGGTTTAAACCCTTTCAATCCGTTTTTATCCGGTTTCAACCGGTTTACAGCAGTTCAATCCGGTTTTATCCGGTTTATACCGTTTCTATCCGGTTCTATCCGTTTTAAACCGCTTTAAACCAGTTCATTCCGGTTTTATCCGGATTAAACCTGTTTGAACCGGTTCAATCCGGTCTTATCCGCTTTAAACCGGTTTAAGCCGGTTCAATTCGGTTTTATCCGGTTTAAACTGTTTCAATCAGGTTTTATCCGGTTTAAACCGGTATAGGCCGGTTCAATCCGGTTTTATCCAGTTTAAACCGGTTCAATCCGGTTTTATCCGGTTTAAACCGGTTTAAGCTGGTTCAATCCAGTTTTATCCGGTTTAAACCGGTTCAATCTTGTTATATCCGGTTTAAACCGTTTGAAACCGGTTCAATCCGTTTTTTCCGGTTTATCAGGTTTAAACCAGTTCATTCCGGTTTTATCCGGTTTAAACCGTTTCAATCTGGTTTTATCCGGTTTGAACCGGTTTAAACCGCTTCAATCCGTTTTTATCCGGTTTAAACCGGTTCTATCCGGTTCTATCTGGTTGAAACCGGTTTAAACCGGTTCAATCTGGTTTTATCCAGTTTAAACCGGTTTTAACCGATTCAATCCGGTTTATCCAGTATAAACTGGTTTAATCCGGTTCAATCCGGTTTTATCCGCTTTAAACCGGTTTAAACCGGTTCAATTGGTTTTTATCTGGTTTAAACCGGATTAAACCGGTTCTATCAGGTTTTATCCATTTTAAACCGGTTCAGTCCGTTTTTTCCGGTTTAAACCGGTTTCAACCAGTTCATTCCGGTTTTATCCGGTTTAAGCCGGATCAATCCGGTTTAAACCGTTTCAATCTGATTTTATCCGGTTTTAACCGGTTTAAACCGCTTCAATCCGGTTTTAAACGGTTTAAACCGGTTCTATCCGGTTCAATCTGGTTTAAACCGGTTTAAACCGGTTCTATCCGTTTTTATCCGGTTTAAACCGGTACAATCTGGTTTTATCCGGTTTAAACCGGTTTAAACCGGTTCAATCCGGTTTTATCCAGTTTAAACCGGTTCAATCCGTTTTTTCCAGTTTAAACCGGTTTAAACCAGTTCATTCCAGTTTTATCCGGTTTAAACCGGTTCAATCCGGTTTAAACCGTTTCAATCTGGTTTTATCCGGTTTGAACCGGTTTAAACCGCTTCAATCCGTTTTTATCCGTTTTAAACCGGTTCTATCCGGTTCTATCCGGTTGAAACCGGTTTAAACCGGTTCAATCTGGTTTTATCCAGTTTAAACCGGTTTTAACCGATTCAATCCGGTTTATCCAGTATAAACTGGTTTAATCCGGTTCAATCCGGTTTTATCGGCTTTAAACCGGTTTAAACCGGTTCAATCGGTTTTTATCTGGTTTAAACCGGAATAAACCGGTTCTATCCGGTTTTATCCATTTTAAACCGGTTCAATCCGTTTTTTCCGGTTTAAACCAGTTTAAACCAGTTCATTCCGGTTTTATCCGGTTTAAGCCGGATCAATCCGGTTTAAACCGTTTCAATCTGATTTTATCCGGTTTTAACCGTTTTAAACCGCTTCAATCCGGTTTTATCCGGTTTAAACCGGTTCTATCCAGTTCTATCCAGTTGAAACCGGTTTAAACCGGTTCAATCCGGTTTTATCCGGTTTAAACCAGTTCAATCCGGTTTTATCCGGTTTAAACCGGTTTAAACCGGTTCAATCCGGTTTTATCCAGTTTAAACCGGTTCTATCCGGTTCTATCCGGTTGAAACCAGTTTAAACCGGTTCAATCCGGTTTTATCCGGTTTAAACCGGATCAATCCGATTTTATCCGGTTTAAACCGGTTCATTCCGGTTTTATCCGTTTAAAACCGGTTTGAAACGGTTCAATCCGGTTTTATCCCATTTAAACCGGTTCAATCCGTTTTTATCCCGTTTAAACCAGTTCACTCCGGTTTTATCCGGTTTAAACCGGTTTGAACCGGTTCAATTCGGTTTTATCTGTTTTAAACCGGTTCAATCTGGTTTTATCCTGTTGAAACCGGTTTTATCCGGTTTAGACCGGTTTAAACCAGTTCAAACCGGTTTTAATCGGCTTAAACCAGTTCAATCCGGTTTTATCCTGTTTACACCGGTTTAAACCCTTTCAATCCGTTTTTATCCGGTTTCAACCGGTTTACAGCAGTTCAATCCGGTTTTATCCGGTTTATACCGTTTCTATCCGGTTCTATCCGTTTTAAACCGCTTTAAACCAGTTCATTCCGGTTTTATCCGGATTAAACCTGTTTGAACCGGTTCAATCCGGTCTTATCCGCTTTAAACCGGTTTAAGCCGGTTCAATTCGGTTTTATCCGGTTTAAACTGTTTCAATCAGGTTTTATCCGGTTTAAACCGGTATAGGCCGGTTCAATCCGGTTTTATCCAGTTTAAACCGGTTCAATCCGGTTTTATCCGGTTTAAACCGGTTTAAGCTGGTTCAATCCAGTTTTATCCGGTTTAAACCGGTTCAATCTTGTTATATCCGGTTTAAACCGTTTGAAACCGGTTCAATCCGTTTTTTCCGGTTTATCAGGTTTAAACCAGTTCATTCCGGTTTTATCCGGTTTAAAACGTTTCAATCTGGTTTTATCCGGTTTGAACCGGTTGAAACCGCTTCAATCCGTTTTTATCCGGTTTAAACCGGTTCTATCCGGTTCTATCTGGTTGAAACCGGTTTAAACCAGTTCATTCCAGTTTTATCCGGTTTAAACCGGTTCAATCCGGTTTAAACCGGTTCAGTCTGGTTTTATCCGGTTTGAACCGGTTTAAACCGCTTCAATCCGTTTTTATCCGGTTTAAACCGGTTCTATCCGGTTCTTTCCGGTTGAAACCAGTTTCAACCGGTTCAATCGGTTTTATCCAGTTTAAACCGGTTCAATCCGTTTTTCCAGTTTAAACTGGTTTAAACCAGTTCATTCCGGTTTTATCCGGTTTAAACCGCTTCAATCCGTTTTTATCCGGTTTAAACCGGTTCTATCCGGTTCTATCCGGTTGAAACCGGTTTAAACCGGTTCAATCTGGTTTTATCCAGTTTAAACCGGTTTTAACCGATTCAATCCGGTTTATCCAGTATAAACTGGTTTAATCCGGTTCAATCCGGTTTTTTCCGCTTTAAACCGGTTTAAACCGGTTCAATCGGTTTTTATCTGGTTTAAACCGGAATAAACCGGTTCTATCCGGTTTTATCCATTTTAAACCGGTTCAATCCGTTTTTTCCGGTTTAAACCAGTTTAAACCAGTTCATTCCGGTTTTATCCGGTTTAAGCCAGATCAATCCGGTTTAAAACGTTTCAATCTGATTTTATCCGGTTTTAACCGTTTTAAACCACTTCAATCCGGTTTTATCCGGTTTAAACCGGTTCTATCCAGTTCTATCCAGTTGAAACCAGTTTAAACCGGTTCAATCCGGTTTTATCCGGTTTAAACCAGTTCAATCCGGTTTTATCCGGTTTAAACCGGTTTAAACCGGTTCAATCCGGTTTTATCCAGTTTAAACCGGTTCTATCCGGTTCTATCCGGTTGAAACCAGTTTAAACCGGTTCAATCCGGTTTTATCCGGTTTAAACCGGTTCAATCCGATTTTATCCGGTTTAAACCGGTTCATTCCGGTTTTATCCGTTTAAAACCGGTTTGAAACGGTTCAATCCTGTTTTATCCCATTTAAACCGGTTCAATCCGTTTTTATCCCGTTTAAACCAGTTCACTCCGGTTTTATCCGGTTTAAACCGGTTTGAACCGGTTCAATTCGGTTTTATCTGTTTTAAACCGGTTCAATCTGGTTTTATCCTGTTGAAACCGGTTTTATCCGGTTTAGACCGGTTTAAACCAGTTCAAACCGGTTTTAATCGGCTTAAACCAGTTCAATCCGGTTTTATCCTGTTTACACCGGTTTAAACCCTTTCAATCCGTTTTTATCCGGTTTCAACCGGTTTACAGCAGTTCAATCCGGTTTTATCCGGTTTATACCGTTTCTATCCGGTTCTATCCGTTTTAAACCGCTTTAAACCAGTTCATTCCGGTTTTATCCGGATTAAACCTGTTTGAACCGGTTCAATCCGGTCTTATCCGCTTTAAACCGGTTTAAGCCGGTTCAATTCGGTTTTATCCGGTTTAAACTGTTTCAATCAGGTTTTATCCGGTTTAAACCGGTATAGGCCGGTTCAATCCGGTTTTATCCAGTTTAAACCGGTTCAATCCGGTTTTATCCGGTTTAAACCGGTTTAAGCTGGTTCAATCCAGTTTTATCCGGTTTAAACCGGTTCAATCTTGTTATATCCGGTTTAAACCGTTTGAAACCGGTTCAATCCGTTTTTTCCGGTTTATCAGGTTTAAACCAGTTCATTCCGGTTTTATCCGGTTTAAACCGTTTCAATCTGGTTTTATCCGGTTTGAACCGGTTTAAACCGCTTCAATCCGTTTTTATCCGGTTTAAACCGGTTCTATCCGGTTCTATCTGGTTGAAACCGGTTTAAACCGGTTCAATCTGGTTTTATCCAGTTTAAACCGGTTTTAACCGATTCAATCCGGTTTATCCAGTATAAACTGGTTTAATCCGGTTCAATCCGGTTTTATCCGCTTTAAACCGGTTTAAACCGGTTCAATTGGTTTTTATCTGGTTTAAACCGGATTAAACCGGTTCTATCAGGTTTTATCCATTTTAAACCGGTTCAGTCCGTTTTTTCCGGTTTAAACCGGTTTCAACCAGTTCATTCCGGTTTTATCCGGTTTAAGCCGGATCAATCCGGTTTAAACCGTTTCAATCTGATTTTATCCGGTTTTAACCGGTTTAAACCGCTTCAATCCGGTTTTAAACGGTTTAAACCGGTTCTATCCGGTTCAATCTGGTTTAAACCGGTTTAAACCGGTTCTATCCGTTTTTATCCGGTTTAAACCGGTACAATCTGGTTTTATCCGGTTTAAACCGGTTTAAACCGGTTCAATCCGGTTTTATCCAGTTTAAACCGGTTCAATCCGTTTTTTCCAGTTTAAACCGGTTTAAACCAGTTCATTCCAGTTTTATCCGGTTTAAACCGGTTCAATCCGGTTTAAACCGGTTCAGTCTGGTTTTATCCGGTTTGAACCGGTTTAAACCGCTTCAATCCGTTTTTATCCGGTTTAAACCGGTTCTATCCGGTTCTTTCCGGTTGAAACCAGTTTCAACCGGTTCAATCGGTTTTATCCAGTTTAAACCGGTTCAATCCGTTTTTCCAGTTTAAACTGGTTTAAACCAGTTCATTCCGGTTTTATCCGGTTTAAACCGGTTCAATCCGGTTTAAACCGTTTCAATCTGGTTTTATCCGGTTTGAACCGGTTTAAACCGCTTCAATCCGTTTTTATCCGTTTTAAACCGGTTCTATCCGGTTCTATCCGGTTGAAACCGGTTTAAACCGGTTCAATCTGGTTTTATCCAGTTTAAACCGGTTTTAACCGATTCAATCCGGTTTATCCAGTATAAACTGGTTTAATCCGGTTCAATCCGGTTTTTTCCGCTTTAAACCGGTTTAAACCGGTTCAATCGGTTTTTATCTGGTTTAAACCGGAATAAACCGGTTCTATCCGGTTTTATCCATTTTAAACCGGTTCAATCCGTTTTTTCCGGTTTAAACCAGTTTAAACCAGTTCATTCCGGTTTTATCCGGTTTAAGCCAGATCAATCCGGTTTAAAACGTTTCAATCTGATTTTATCCGGTTTTAACCGTTTTAAACCGCTTCAATCCGGTTTTATCCGGTTTAAACCGGTTCTATCCAGTTCTATCCAGTTGAAACCAGTTTAAACCGGTTCAATCCGGTTTTATCCGGTTTAAACCAGTTCAATCCGGTTTTATCCGGTTTAAACCGGTTTAAACCGGTTCAATCCGGTTTTATCCAGTTTAAACCGGTTCTATCCGGTTCTATCCGGTTGAAACCAGTTTAAACCGGTTCAATCCGGTTTTATCCGGTTTAAACCGGTTCAATCCGATTTTATCCGGTTTAAACCGGTTCATTCCGGTTTTATCCGTTTAAAACCGGTTTGAAACGGTTCAATCCTGTTTTATCCCATTTAAACCGGTTCAATCCGTTTTTATCCCGTTTAAACCAGTTCACTCCGGTTTTATCCGGTTTAAACCGGTTTGAACCGGTTCAATTCGGTTTTATCTGTTTTAAACCGGTTCAATCTGGTTTTATCCTGTTGAAACCGGTTTTATCCGGTTTAGACCGGTTTAAACCAGTTCAAACCGGTTTTAATCGGCTTAAACCAGTTCAATCCGGTTTTATCCTGTTTACACCGGTTTAAACCCTTTCAATCCGTTTTTATCCGGTTTCAACCGGTTTACAGCAGTTCAATCCGGTTTTATCCGGTTTATACCGTTTCTATCCGGTTCTATCCGTTTTAAACCGCTTTAAACCAGTTCATTCCGGTTTTATCCGGACTAAACCTGTTTGAACCGGTTCAATCCGGTCTTATCCGCTTTAAACCGGTTTAAGCCGGTTCAATTCGGTTTTATCCGGTTTAAACTGTTTCAATCAGGTTTTATCCGGTTTAAACCGGTATAGGCCGGTTCAATCCGGTTTTATCCAGTTTAAACCGGTTCAATCCGGTTTTATCCGGTTTAAACCGGTTTAAGCTGGTTCAATCCAGTTTTATCCGGTTTAAACCGGTTCAATCTTGTTATATCCGGTTTAAACCGTTTGAAACCGGTTCAATCCGTTTTTTCCGGTTTATCAGGTTTAAACCAGTTCATTCCGGTTTTATCCGGTTTAAACCGTTTCAATCTGGTTTTATCCGGTTTGAACCGGTTTAAACCGCTTCAATCCGTTTTTATCCGGTTTAAACCGGTTCTATCCGGTTCTATCTGGTTGAAACCGGTTTAAACCGGTTCAATCTGGTTTTATCCAGTTTAAACCGGTTTTAACCGATTCAATCCGGTTTATCCAGTATAAACTGGTTTAATCCGGTTCAATCCGGTTTTATCCGCTTTAAACCGGTTTAAACCGGTTCAATTGGTTTTTATCTGGTTTAAACCGGATTAAACCGGTTCTATCAGGTTTTATCCATTTTAAACCGGTTCAGTCCGTTTTTTCCGGTTTAAACCGGTTTCAACCAGTTCATTCCGGTTTTATCCGGTTTAAGCCGGATCAATCCGGTTTAAACCGTTTCAATCTGATTTTATCCGGTTTTAACCGGTTTAAACCGCTTCAATCCGGTTTTAAACGGTTTAAACCGGTTCTATCCGGTTCAATCTGGTTTAAACCGGTTTAAACCGGTTCTATCCGTTTTTATCCGGTTTAAACCGGTACAATCTGGTTTTATCCGGTTTAAACCGGTTTAAACCGGTTCAATCCGGTTTTATCCAGTTTAAACCGGTTCAATCCGTTTTTTCCAGTTTAAACCGGTTTAAACCAGTTCATTCCAGTTTTATCCGGTTTAAACCGGTTCAATCCGGTTTAAACCGGTTCAGTCTGGTTTTATCCGGTTTGAACCGGTTTAAACCGCTTCAATCCGTTTTTATCCGGTTTAAACCGGTTCTATCCGGTTCTTTCCGGTTGAAACCAGTTTCAACCGGTTCAATCGGTTTTATCCAGTTTAAACCGGTTCAATCCGTTTTTCCAGTTTAAACTGGTTTAAACCAGTTCATTCCGGTTTTATCTGGTTTAAACCGGTTCAATCCGGTTTAAACCGTTTCAATCTGGTTTTATCCGGTTTGAACCGGTTTAAACCGCTTCAATCCGTTTTTATCCGTTTTAAACCGGTTCTATCCGGTTCTATCCGGTTGAAACCGGTTTAAACCGGTTCAATCTGGTTTTATCCAGTTTAAACCGGTTTTAACCGATTCAATCCGGTTTATCCAGTATAAACTGGTTTAATCCGGTTCAATCCGGTTTTATCGGCTTTAAACCGGTTTAAACCGGTTCAATCGGTTTTTATCTGGTTTAAACCGGAATAAACCGGTTCTATCCGGTTTTATCCATTTTAAACCGGTTCAATCCGTTTTTTCCGGTTTAAACCAGTTTAAACCAGTTCATTCCGGTTTTATCCGGTTTAAGCCGGATCAATCCGGTTTAAACCGTTTCAATCTGATTTTATCCGGTTTTAACCGTTTTAAACCGCTTCAATCCGGTTTTATCCGGTTTAAACCGGTTCTATCCAGTTCTATCCAGTTGAAACCGGTTTAAACCGGTTCAATCCGGTTTTATCCGGTTTAAACCAGTTCAATCCGGTTTTATCCGGTTTAAACCGGTTTAAACCGGTTCAATCCGGTTTTATCCAGTTTAAACCGGTTCTATCCGGTTCTATCCGGTTGAAACCAGTTTAAACCGGTTCAATCCGGTTTTATCCGGTTTAAACCGGATCAATCCGATTTTATCCGGTTTAAACCGGTTCATTCCGGTTTTATCCGTTTAAAACCGGTTTGAAACGGTTCAATCCGGTTTTATCCCATTTAAACCGGTTCAATCCGTTTTTATCCCGTTTAAACCAGTTCACTCCGGTTTTATCCGGTTTAAACCGGTTTGAACCGGTTCAATTCGGTTTTATCTGTTTTAAACCGGTTCAATCTGGTTTTATCCTGTTGAAACCGGTTTTATCCGGTTTAGACCGGTTTAAACCAGTTCAAACCGGTTTTAATCGGCTTAAACCAGTTCAATCCGGTTTTATACTGTTTACACCGGTTTAAACCCTTTCAATCCGTTTTTATCCGGTTTCAACCGGTTTACAGCAGTTCAATCCGGTTTTATCCGGTTTATACCGTTTCTATCCGGTTCTATCCGTTTTAAACCGCTTTAAACCAGTTCATTCCGGTTTTATCCGGATTAAACCTGTTTGAACCGGTTCAATCCGGTCTTATCCGCTTTAAACCGGTTTAAGCCGGTTCAATTCGGTTTTATCCGGTTTAAACTGTTTCAATCAGGTTTTATCCGGTTTAAACCGGTATAGGCCGGTTCAATCCGGTTTTATCCAGTTTAAACCGGTTCAATCCGGTTTTATCCGGTTTAAACCGGTTTAAGCTGGTTCAATCCAGTTTTATCCGGTTTAAACCGGTTCAATCTTGTTATATCCGGTTTAAACCGTTTGAAACCGGTTCAATCCGTTTTTTCCGGTTTATCAGGTTTAAACCAGTTCATTCCGGTTTTATCCAGTTTAAAACGTTTCAATCTGGTTTTATCCGGTTTGAACCGGTTTAAACCGCTTCAATCCGTTTTTATCCGGTTTAAACCGGTTGTATCCGGTTCTATCTGGTTGAAACCGGTTTAAACCGGTTCAATCTGGTTTTATCCAGTTTAAACCGGTTTTAACCGCTTCAATCCGGTTTATCCAGTATAAACTGGTTTAATCCGGTTCAATCCGGTTTTATCCGCTTTAAACCGGTTTAAACCGGTTCAATTGGTTTTTATCTGGTTTAAACCGGATTAAACCGGTTCTATCAGGTTTTATCCATTTTAAACCGGTTCAGTCCGTTTTTTCCGGTTTAAACCGGTTTCAACCAGTTCATTCCGGTTTTATCCGGTTTAAGCCGGATCAATCCGGTTTAAACCGTTTCAATCTGATTTTATCCGGTTTTAACCGTTTTAAACCGCTTCAATCCGGTTTTAAACGGTTTAAACCGGTTCTATCCGGTTCAATCTGGTTTAAACCGGTTTAAACCGGTTCTATCCGTTTTTATCCGGTTTAAACCGGTACAATCTGGTTTTATCCGGTTTAAACCGGTTTAAACCGGTTCAGTCCGGTTTTATCCAGTTTAAACCGGTTCAATCCGTTTTTTCCAGTTTAAACCGGTTTAAACCAGTTCATTCCAGTTTTATCCGGTTTAAACCGGTTCAATCCGGTTTAAACCGGTTCAGTCTGGTTTTATCCGGTTTGAACCGGTTTAAACCGCTTCAATCCGTTTTTATCCGGTTTAAACCGGTTCTATCCGGTTCTTTCCGGTTGAAACCAGTTTCAACCGGTTCAATCGGTTTTATCCAGTTTAAACCGGTTCAATCCGTTTTTCCAGTTTAAACTGGTTTAAACCAGTTCATTCCGGTTTTATCCGGTTTAAACCGCTTCAATCCGTTTTTATCCGGTTTAAACCGGTTCTATCCGGTTCTATCCGGTTGAAACCGGTTTAAACCGGTTCAATCTGGTTTTATCCAGTTTAAACCGGTTTTAACCGATTCAATCCGGTTTATCCAGTATAAACTGGTTTAATCCGGTTCAATCCGGTTTTTTCCGCTTTAAACCGGTTTAAACCGCTTCAATCCGTTTTTATCCGGTTTAAACCGGTTCTATCCGGTTCTATCTGGTTGAAACCGGTTTAAACCAGTTCATTCCGGTTTTATCCGGTTTAATCCGGATCAATCCGGTTTAAACCGTTTCAATCTGGTTTTATCCGGTTTTAACCGGTTTAAACCGCTTCAATCCGGTTTTATCCGGTTTAAACCGGTTCTATCCAGTTCTATCCGGTTGAAACTGGTTTAAACCGGTTAAATCCGGTTTTATCCGGTTTAAACCAGTTCAATCCTGTTTTATCCGGTTTAAACCGGTTTAAACCGGTTCAATCCGGTTTTATCCGGTTTAAACCGGTTCTATCCGGTTCTATCCGGTTCTATCCGGTTTGAACCAGTTCAATCCGGTTTTATCCGGTTTAAACCGGTTTAAGCATGTTCAATCCGGTTTTATCCAGTTTAAACCGGTTCTATCCGGTTCTATCCGGTTGAAAGCAGTTTAAACCGGTTCAATCCGATTTTATCCGGTTTAAACCGGTTCATTCCGGTTTTATCCGTTTAAAACCGGTTTGAAACGGTTCAATCCGGTTTTATCCGGTTTAAACCGGTTCAATCCGTTTTTATCCGGTTTAAACCAGTTCATTCCGGTTTTATCCGGTTTAAACCGGTTTGAACCGGTTCAATCCGGTTTTATCTGTTTTAAACCGGTTCAATCTGGTTTTATCCTGTTGAAACCGGTTTTATCCGGTTTAGACCGGTTTAAACGAGTTCAAACCGGTTTTAATTGGCTTAAACCAGTTCAATCCGGTTTTATCCTGTTTAAACCGGTTTAAACCCTTTCAATCCGTTTTTATCCGGTTTCAACCGGTTTACAGCAGTTCAATCCGGTTTTATCCGGTTTATACCGTTTCTATCCGGTTCTATCCGTTTTAAACCGCTTTAAACCAGTTCATTCCGGTTTTATCCGGATTAAACCTGTTTGAACCGGTTCAATCCGGTCTTATCCGGTTTAAACCGGTTTAAGCCGGTTCAATTCGGTTTTATCCGGTTTAAACTGGTTCAATCAGGTTTTATCCGGTTTAAACCGGTTTAAGCCGGTTCAATCCGGTTTTATCCAGTTTAAACCGGTTCTATCCGGTTCTATCCGGTTGAAACCATTTTAAACCGGTTCAATCCGGTTTTATCCGGTTTAAACCGGTTTAAGCTGGTTCAATCCAGTTTTATCCGGTTTAAACCGGTTCAATCTTGTTATATCCGGTTTAAACCGTTTGAAACCAGTTCAATCCGGTTTTATCTGGTTTAGACCAGTTCAAACCGGTTCAATCCGGTTTTATCCAGTTTAAACCAGTTCTATCCATTTCTATCTGGTTTAAACCGGTTTAAACTGGTTCAATCCGGTTTTATCCGGTTTAAACTGGTTCTATCCGTTTTAAACCGGTTTAAAACAGTTCATTCCGGTTTTATCCGGTTTAAACCGGTTTAAGCCGGTTCAATCCGGTTTTATCTGGTTTAAACCAGTTTAAGCCGGTTCAATCCGGTTTTATCCGGTTTAAACTGGTTCTATTCGTTTCCATCTGGTTTAAAAGGGTTTAAACTGGTTCAATCCGGTTTTATACGTTTTAAACCAGTTCAATCTGATTTTATCCGGTTTAAACTGGTTCAATTTGGTTTTATCCGGTTTCAACCGGTTTGAACCGGTTCAATCCGGTTTTATCCGGTTTAAACCGGTTTAAACCGGGTCAATCCGGTTTTATCCGGTTTAAACCTCTTCAATCCGGTTTTCTCCAGTTTAAACCGGTTTATACCAGTTCAATCCGGTTTTATCCGCTTTAAACCGGTTTAAACCGGTTCAATCGGTTTTTATCTGGTTTAAACCGGATTAAACCGGTTCTATCCGGTTTTATCCATTTTAAACCGGTTCAATCCGTTTTTTCCGGTTTAAACCGGTTTAAACCAGTTCATTCCGGTTTTATCCGGTTTAAGCCGGATCAATCCGGTTTAAACCGTTTCAATCTGGTTTTATCCGGTTTTAACCGGTTTAAACCGCTTCAATCCGGTTTTATCCGGTTTAAACCGGTTCTATCCAGTTCTATCCGGTTGAAACTGGTTTAAACCGGTTCAATCCGGTTTTATCCGGTTTAAACCAGTTCAATCCTGTTTTATCCGTTTTAAACCGGTTTAAACCGGTTCAATCCGTTTTTATCCGGTTTAAACCGGTTCTATCCGGTTCTATCCGGTTTGAAGCGGTTCAATCCGGTTTTATCCGGTTTAAACCGGTTTAAGCCGGTTCAATCCGGTTTTATCCAGTTTAAACCGGTTCTATCCGGTTCTATCCGGTTGAAAGCAGTTTAAACCGGTTCAATCTGGTTTTATCCGGTTTAAACCGGTTCAATCCGATTTTATCCGGTTTAAACCGGTTCATTCCGGTTTTATCCGGTTAAGACCGGTTTGAAACGGTTCAATCCTGTTTTATCCGGTTTAAACCGGTTCATTCCGGTTTTATCCGTTTAAAACTGGTTTGAAACGGTTCAATCCGGTATTATCCGGTTTAAACCGGTTCAATCCGTTTTTATCCGGTTTAAACCAGTTCACTCCGGTTTTCTCCGGTTTAATCCGGTTTGAACCGGTTCAATCCAGTTTTATCTGGTTTAAACCGGTTCAATCTGGTTTTATCCTTTTGAAACCGGTTTTATCCAGTTTAGACCGGTTTAAACCAGTTCAATCCGGTTTTAATCGGCTTAACCTGGTTCAATCTGGTTTTATCCGGTTTAAACCGCTTTAAAACGGTTTAATCCGGTTTTATCCGGTTTAAACCAGTTTGAACCGGTTCAATCCGGTTTTATCCGGTTTAAACCGGTTTAAACCAGTTCAATCCGGTTTTATCTCATTTAGACCGGTTCTATCCGGTTCTATCCTTTTTAAATCGGATTAAACTGGTTCTGTCCTGTTCTATCCTGTTTTAACTGGATTAAACCAGTTCAATCCGGTTTTATCCGGTTTAAACCGGTTCTATCCGTTTCTATCTGGTTTAAACGGGTTTAAACTGGTTCAATCCGGTTTTATCCGTTTTAAACCGGTTCAATCTGATTTTATCCGGTTTAAACTGTTTCAATTTGGTTTTATCCGGTTTAAACCGTTTTGAACCGGTTCAATGCGGTTTTATCCGGTTTAAACCGGTTTAAACTGGGTCAATACGGTTTTATCCAGTTTAAACCTGTTCTATCCGGTTCTATCCGGTTGAAACCGGTTTAAAGCGGTTCAATCCGGTTTTATCCGGTTTAAACCAGTTCAATCCGTTTTTATCCGGGTTCAACCGTTTTACAGCGGTTCAATCCGGTTTTATCCGGTTTATACCGTTTCTATCCGGTTCTATCCTTTTTAAACCGGTTTAAACCAGTTCATTCCGGTTTTATCCGGTTTAAACCTGTTTGAACCGGTTCAATCTGGTCATATCCGGTTTAAACCGGTTTAAGCCGGTTCAATCCGGTTTTATCCAGTTTAAACCGGTTCAATCAGGTTTTATCCGGTTTAAACCGGTTTAAGCCGGTTCAATCCGGCTTTATCCAGTTTAAACCGGTTCTATCCGGTTCTATCCGGTTGAAACCATTTTAAACCGGTTCAATCCGGTTTTATCCGGTTTCAACCGGTTTAAGCTGGTTCAATCCGGTTTTCTCCGGTTTAAACCGGTTCAATCTTGTTTTATCCGGTTTAAACCGTTTGAAACCAGTTCAATCCGGTTTTATCTGGTTTAGACCAGTTCAAACCGGTTCAATGCGGTTTTATCCAGTTTAAACCAGTTCTATCCATTTCTATCTGGTTTAAACCGGTTTAAACTGGTTCAATCCAGTTTTATCCGGTTTAAACCGGTTCTATCCGTTTTAAACCGGATTAAAACAGTTCATTCCGGTTTTATCCGGTTTAAACCGATTTAAGCCGGTTCAATCCGGTTTTATCTGGTTTAAACTGGTTTAAGCCTGTTCAAACCGGTTTTATCCAGTTTAAACCGGTTCTATCCGGTTCTATCCGGTTGAAAGCAGTTTAAACCGGTTCAATCTGGTTTTATCCGGTTTAAACCGGTTCAATCCGATTTTATCCGGTTTAAACCGGTTCATTCCGGTTTTATCCGGTTAAGACCGGTTTGAAACGGTTCAATCCTGTTTTATCCGGTTTAAACCGGTTCATTCCGGTTTTATCCGTTTAAAACCGTTTTGAAACGGTTCAATCCGGTTTTATCCGGTTTAAACCGGTTCAATCCGTTTTTATCCGGTTTAAACCAGTTCACTCCGGTTTTCTCCGGTTTAAACCGGTTTGAACCGGTTCAATCCAGTTTTATCTGGTTTAAACCGGTTCAATCTGGTTTTATCCTTTTGAAACCGGTTTTATCCGGTTTAGACCGGTTTAAACCAGTTCAATCCGGTTTTAATCGGCTTAAACTGGTTCAATCTGGTTTTATCCGGTTTAAACCACTTTAAAACGGTTTAATCCGGTTTTATCCGGTTTAAGCCGGTTTGAACCGGTTCAATCCGGTTTTATCTGTTTTAAACCGGTTCAATCTGGTTTTATCCTGTTGAAACCGGTTTTATCCGGTTTAGACCGGTTTAAACCAGTTCAAACCGGTTTTAATCGGCTTAAACCAGTTCAATCCGGTTTTATCCTGTTTAAACCGGTTTAAACCCTTTCAATCCGTTTTTATCCGGTTTCAACCGGATTACAGCAGTTCAATCCGGTTTTATCCGGTTTATACCGTTTCTATCCGGTTCTATCCGTTTTAAACCGCTTTAAACCAGTTCATTCCGCTTTTATCCGGATTAAACCTGTTTGAACCGGTTCAATCCGGTCTTATCTGGTTTAAACCGGTTTAAGCCGGTTCAATTCGGTTTTATCCGGTTTGAACTGGTTCAATCAGGTTTTATCCTGTTTAAACCGGTTTAAGCCGGTTCAATCCGGTTTTATCCAGTTTAAACCGGTTCTATCCGGTTCTATCCGGTTGAAACCATTTTAAACCGGTTCAATCCGGTTTTATCCGGTTTAAACCAGTTTAAGCTGGTTCAATCCAGTTTTATCCGGTTTAAACCGGTTCAATCTTGTTATATCCGGTTTAAACCGTTTGAAACCAATTCAATCCGGTTTTATCTGGTTTAGACCAGTTCAAACCGGTTCAATCCGGTTTTATCCAGTTTAAACCAGTTCTATCCATTTCTATCTGGTTTAAACCGGTTTAAACTGGTTCAATCCGGTTTTATCCGGTTTAAACTGGTTCTATCCGTTTTAAACCGGTTTAAAACAGTTCATTCCGGTTTTATCCGGTTTAAACCGGTTTAAGCCGGTTCAATCCGGTTTTATCTGGTTTAAACCGGTTTAAGCCGGTTCAATCCGGTTTTATCCGGTTTAAACTGGTTCTATTCGTTTCCATCTGGTTTAAAAGGGTTTAAACTGGTTCAATCCGGTTTTATACGTTTTAAACCAGTTCAATCTGATTTTATCCGGTTTAAACTGGTTCAATTTGGTTTTATCCGGTTTCAACCGGTTTGAACCGGTTCAATCCGGTTTTATCCGGTTTAAACCGGTTTAAACCGGGTCAATCCGGTTTTATCCGGTTTAAACCTCTTCAATCCGGTTTTCTCCAGTTTAAACCGGTTTATACCAGTTCAATCCGGTTTTATCCGCTTTAAACCGGTTTAAACCGGTTCAATCGGTTTTTATCTGGTTTAAACCGGATTAAACCGGTTCTATCCGGTTTTATCCATTTTAAACCGGTTCAATCCGTTTTTTCCGGTTTAAACCGGTTTAAACCAGTTCATTCCGGTTTTATCCGGTTTAAGCCGGATCAATCCGGTTTAAACCGTTTCAATCTGGTTTTATCCGGTTTTAACCGGTTTAAACCGCTTCAATCCGGTTTTATCCGGTTTAAACCGGTTCTATCCAGTTCTATCCGGTTGAAACTGGTTTAAACCGGTTCAATCCGGTTTTATCCGGTTTATACCAGTTCAATCCGGTTTTATCCGCTTTAAACCGTTTTAAACCGGTTGAATCGGTTTTTATCTGGTTTAAACCGGATTAAACCGGTTCTATCTGGTTTTATCCATTTTAAACCGGTTCAATCCGTTTTTTCCGGTTTAAACCGGTTTAAACCAGTTCATTCCGGTTTAATCCGGTTTAAACCGGTTTAAGCCAGTTCAATCCAGTTTTATCCAGTTTAAACCGGTTCTATCCGGTTCTATCCGGTTGAAACCAGTTTAAACCGGTTCAATCCGGTTTTATCCGGTTTAAACCAGTTCAATCCTGTTTTATCCGGTTTAAACCGGTTCTATCCGGTTCTATACAGTTGAAACCGGTTTAAACCGGTTCAATCCGGTTTTATCCTGTTTAAACCGGTTTAAACCGGTTCAATCCGGTTTTATCTCGTTTAAACCGGTTCTATCCGGTTCTATCCTGTTTAAATCGGTTTAAACCGGTTCTATCCTGTTCTATCCTGTTTTAACCGGTTAAACCAGTTCAATCCGGTTTTATCCGGTTTAAACCGGTTCTATCCGGTTCTATACAGTTGAAACCGGTTTAAACCGGTTCAATCCGGTTTTATCCTGTTTAAACCGGTTTAAACCGGTTCAATCCGGTTTTATCTCGTTTAAACCGGTTCTATCCGGTTCTATCCTGTTTAAATCGGTTTAAACCGGTTCTATCCTGTTCTATCCTGTTTTAACCGGTTAAACCAGTTCAATCCGGTTTTATCCGGTTTAAACCAGTTTAAACTGGTTCAATCCGGTTTTATCTGGTTTAAACGGATTCTATCCAGTTTAAACCAGTTCTATCCAGTTTAAACAGGTTTAAGCCGGTTCAATCCGGTTTTATCCAGTTTAAACCGGTTCAATCCGTTTTTTCCAGTTTAATCCGGTTTAAACCAGTTCATTCCGGTTTTATCCGGTTTAAGCCGGTTTAAGCCGCTTCAATCGGGTTTTATCCGGTTTAAACCGGTTCTATCCGGTTCTATCCGGTTGAAACCGGTTTAATCCGGTTCAATCCGGTTTGATCCGGTTTAAACCGGGTCAATCTGGTTTTATCCGGTTTAAACCGGTTTTAACCGATTCAATCCGGTTTATCCAGTGTAAACTGGTTTAATCCGTTTCAATCCGGTTTTGTCCGGTTTAAACCGATTTAAACCGGTTCAATCCGGTTTTATACGGTTGAAACCGGTTCTATGCTCTTTATACCAGTTTAAGCCTGTTCAATCGGGTTTTATACGGTTTAGGCCTGTTTAAGCCGGTTCATTCCAGTTTTATCCAGTTTAAACCGGTTTAAACCCTTTCAATCCGTTTTTATCCGGTTTCAACCGGTTTACACCGGTTCAATCCGGTTTTATCCGGTTTAAACCGTTTCTCTCCACTTCTATCCGTTTTAAACCGGTTTAAACCAGTTCATTCCGGTTTTATCCGGTTTAAACCGGTTTCAACCGGTTCAATCCGGTTTTATCCGGTTTAAACCGGTTTAAGCCAGTTCAATCCGGTTTTATCCGGTTTAAACAGGTTTAATTCTGTTTAAACCGGTTTAAGCTGGTTCAATCCGGTTTAAACCAGTTTGAACCGGTTCAATCCTGTTTTATCCGGTTTAAACCGGTCTAAGCCGGTTCAATCCGGTTTTATCCAGTTTAAACCGGTTCTATCCGGTTCTATCCGGTTGAAACCAGTTTAAACCAGTTCAATCCGGTTTTATCCGGTTTAAACCGGTTTTATCCGGTTTAGACCAGTTTAAACCAGTTCAATCCGGTTTTAATCAGCTTAAACCGGTTCAATCTGGTTTTATCCAGTTTAAACCGCTTAAAAACGGTTTTATCCGGTTTTATCCGGTTTAAACCAGTTTGAACCGGTTCAATCCGGTTTTATTCGGTTTAAACCGGTTCAATCCGGTTTAAACCAGTTTAAGCCGGTTCAATCCGGTTTTATCCAGTTTAAACCGGTTCGATCCAGTTCTATCTGGTTGAAACCAGTTTAAACCGGTTCAATCCGGTTTTATCCGGTTTAAACCGGTTCAATCCGGTTTTATCCGTTTGAAACCGGTTCATTCCGGTTTTATCCGGTTAAAACCGGTTTGAAACGGTTCGATCCGGTTTTACCCGGTTTAAACTGGTTCAGTCCGATTTTATCCGGTTTAAACCAGTTCATTCCGGTTTTATCCGGTTTAAACTGGTTTGAACCGGTTCAATCCGGTTTTATCCGGTTTAAACCAGTTCACTCCGGTTTTATCCGGTTTAAGCCGGTTTGTACCGGTTCAATCCGGTTTTATCCGGTTTAAACCGGTTTAAGCTGTTTCAATCCGGTTTTATCCAGTTTAAACCGGTTCTATCCGGTTCTATCTGGTTGAAACCGGTTTAAACCAGTTCAATTCGGTTTTCTCAGGTTAAAACCGGTTCAATCTGTTTTTATCCGGTTTAAACCGGTTTAAACCGGTTCAATCGGTTTTATCCAGTTTAAACCAGTTCTATCCGGTTTAAACCTGTTTAATCCAGTTCAATCCGGTTTTATCCAGTTTAAACCGGTCCTATCGGGTTTAAACAGGTTTATGCCGTTTCATTCCGGTTTTATCAGTTTTAAACCGGTTTAAACTGCTTCAATCCGTTTATATTTGGTTTAAACCGGTTACAACCGGTTCAATCCCGTTTTCTCCGGTTTAAACCGGTTTAAGCCGGTTCCACCCGGTTTTCGCCGGTTTTAACCGGCTTTAACCGGTTCAATCCGCTTTTATCTAGTTTAAACCGGTTCTATCTGGTTCTATACGCTTGAAACCGGTTTAAACCGGTTCAATCTGGTTTACACCGGTTTAAACCGGTTCTATCCGTTTTTATCCGGTTTAAACCGGTTCTATCCGGTTCAATCTGGTTTAAACCGGTTTAAACCGCTTCAATCCGTTTTTATCCGGTTTAAACCGGTTCTATCCGGTTCTATCCGGTTGAAACCGGTTTGAACCGGTTCAATCCGGTTTTATCCGGTTTAAACCGGTTTAAGCCGGTTCAATCCGGTTTTATCCAGTTTAAACCGGTTCTATCCGGTTCTATCCGGTTGAAACCAGTTTAAACCGGTTCAATCCGGTTTTATCCGGTTTAAACAGGTTCAATCCGATTTTATGCGGTTTAAACCGGTTCATTTCGGTTTTATCCGGTTAAAACCGGTTTGAAACGTTTCAATCCGGTTTTATCCGGTTTAAACCGGTTTAAACCGGTTCAATCCTGTTTTATCTCGTTTAAACCGGTTCTATCCCGTTCTATCCTGTTTAAATCAGTTTAAACCGGTTCTATCCTGTTCTATCCTGTTTTAACCGGTTAAACCAGTTCAATCCGGTTTTATCCAGTTTAAACCGGTTCTATTCGTTTCCATCTGGTGTAAAAGGGTTTAAACTGGTTCAATCCGGTTTTATCCGGTTTCAACCTCTTCAATCCGGTTTTCTCCAGTTTAAACCAGTTTATACCAGTTCAATCCGGTTTTATCTGCTTTAAACCGGTTCTATCCGGTTCTATCCGGTTTAAACCGGTTCTATCCGGTTCTATCTGGTTTAATCCGGTTTAAACCGGTTCAATCCGGTTTTAACCGGTTTAAACCGGATAAATCCGGTTTTATCCGGTTTAAACCGGTTTTATCCGTTTTAAACCGGTTTAATCCAGTTCAATCCGGTTTTATCCTGTTTAAACCGTTTCTATCCGGTTCTATCCGTTTTAAACCGGTTTAAACCAGTTCATTCCGGTTTTATCAGGTTTAAACCGGTTTGAACCGGTTTGAACCGGTTCATTCCGGTTTAAACCAGTTTAAGCCGGTTCAATTCGGTTTTATCTGGTTTAAACCGGTTCAATCTGATTTAATGCGGTATAAACCAGTTTGAACCGGTTCAATCCGGTTTAATCCGGTTTAAACCGGTTTAAGCCAGTTCAATCCGCTTTTATCCGGTTTAAAATAGTTCAATCCTGTTTTATCCGGTTTAAACCGGTTCTATCCGGTTCTATACAGTTGAAACCGGTTGAAACCGGTCCAATCCGGTTTTATTCTGTTTAAACTGGTTCAGTCTGGTTTTATCCGGTTTAAACCGGTTTGAAACGGTTCGATCCGGTTTTATCCGGTTGAAACCGGTTTAAACCGGGTCAATCCGGTTTTATCCGGTTTAAACCAGTTCACTCCGGTTTTATCCGGTTTAAACCGGTTTGAACCGGTTCAATCCGGTTTTATCCGGTTTAAACCAGTTCACTCCGGTTTTATCCGGTTTAAACTGGTTTGTACCGGTTCAATCCGGTTTTATCCGGTTTAAACCGTTTTAAGCTGGTTCAATCCGGTTTTATCCAGTTTAAACCGGTTCTATCCGGTTCTATCTGGTTGAAACCGGTTTAAACCAGTTCAATCCGGTTTTCTCAGGTTAAAACCGGTTCAATCTGGTTTTATTCGGTTTAAACCGGTTTAAACTGGTTCAATCGGTTTTATCCAGTTTAAACCGGTTCAATCAGGTTTTATCCGGTTTAAACCGGTTTAAGCCGGTTCAATCCGGTTTTATCCAGTTTAAACCGGTTCTATCCGGTTCTATCCGGTTGAAACCATTTTAAACCGGTTCAATCCGGTTTTATCCGGTTTAAACCGGTTTAAGCCGGTTCAATCCGGTTTTATCCGGTTTAAACCGGTTCTATCAGGTTTTATCCGGTTTAAACCGGTTTAAGCCGGTTCAATCCGGTTTTATCCAGTTTAAACCGGTTTTATCCGGTTCTATCCGGTTGAAACCATTTTAAACCGGTTCAATCCGGTTTTATCCGGTTTAAACCGGTTTAAGCTGGTTCAATCGGGTTTTATCCGGTTTAAACTGGTTCTATCCGGTTCTATCCGGTTGAAACCGGTTTAATCCGGTTCAATCCGGTGTGATCCGGTTTAAACCGGTTCAATCTGGTTTTATCCGGTTTAAACCGGTTTTAACCGATTCAATCTGGTTTATCCAGTATAAACTGGTTTAATCCGTTTCAATCCAGTTTTATCCGGTTTAAACCGATTTAAACCGGTTCAGTCCGGTTTTATCCAGTTTAAACCGGTTATATCCGGTTTAAACCGGTATAAACCAGTTCAATCCGGTTTTATCCTGTTTAAACTGGTTTAAACCGGATCAATCCGGTTTTATCCGGTTTCAACCGGTTTTACCCGGTTCTATACGGTTTAAACATGTTTAAACCTGTTCAATCCGATTTCATCCGGTTTAAACCGATCCAACCCAGTTTTATCCGGTTTAAACCAGTTTAAGCTGGTTCAATCCGGTTTTATCCAGTTTAAACCGGTTTTATCCGTTTTAAACCGGTTTAATCCAGTTCAATCCTGTTTTATCCGGTTTAAACCGTTGCTATCCGGTTCTATCCGTTTTAAACCGGTTTAAAAAAGTTCATTCCGGTTTTATCAGGTTTAAACCGGTTTGACCGGTTCAATCCGGTTTAAACCAGTTTAAGCCGGTTCAATCCGTTTTTATGCGGTTTAAACCGGTTCAATCTGATTTTATGCGGTTTAAACCAGTTTGAACCGGTTCAATCCGGTTTAATCTGGTTTTAACCAGTTTAAGCCAGTTCAATCCAGTTTTATCCAGTTTAAACCGGTTCTATCCGGTTCTATCCGGTTGAAACCAGTTTAAACCGGTTCAATCCGGTTTTATCCGGTTTAAACCAGTTCAATCCTGTTTTATCCGGTTTAAACCGGTTCTATCCTGTTCTATACAGTTGAAACCGGTTTAAACCGGTTCAATCCGGTTTTATCCTGTTTAAACCGGTTCAATCCGGTTTTATCTCGTTTAAACCGGTTCTGTCCGGTTCTATCCTGTTTAAATCGGTTTAAACCGGTTCTATCCTGTTCTATCCTGTTTTAACCGGTTAAACCAGTTCAATCCGGTTTTATCCAGTTTAAACCGGTTCTATTCGTTTCCATCTGGTTTAAAAGGGTTTAAACTGGTTCAATCCGGTTTTATACGTTTTAAACCAGTTCAATATGATTTTATCCGGTTTAAACTGGTTCAATTTGGTTTTATCCGGTTTAAACCGGTTTGAACCGGTTCAATCCGGTTTTATCCGGTTTAAACCGGTTTAAACCGGGTCAATCCGGTTTTATCCGGTTTCAACCTCTTCAATCCGGTTTTCTCCAGTTTAAACCGGTTTATACCAGTTCAATCCGGTTTTATCCGCTTTAAACCGGTTCTATCCGGTTCTATCCAGTTTAAACCGGTTCTATCCGGTTCTATCTGCTTTAAGCCAGTTTAAACCGGTTCAATCCGGTTATATCCGGTTTAAACCGGATCAATCCGGTTTTATCCGGTTTAAACCGGTTTAAACTGGTTCAATCCGGTTTTATCCGGTTTAAACCGGTTCTATCCGGTTTAAACCGGATTAAACCGGTTCAATCCGGTTTTATTCGGTTTAAACCGGTTTAAACCGGTTCAATCGGTTTTTATCTGGTTTAAACCGGATTAAACCGGTTCTATCCGGTTTTATCCAGTTTAAACCGCTTCAATCCGTTTTTTCTGGTTTAACCCGGTTTAAACCAGTTCATTCCGGTTTTATCCGGTTTAAGCCGGTTCAATCCGGTTTAAACCGTTTCAATCTGGTTTTATCCGGTTTTAACCGGTTTAAACCACTTCAATCCGGTTTTATCCGGTTTAAACTGGTTCTATACAGTTCAATCCGGTTGAAACCGGTTTAAACCGGTTCAATCCGGTTTTATCCGCTTTAAACCAGTTCAATCCAGTTTTATCCGGTTTAAACCGGTTTAAACCGGTTCAATCCGGTTTTATCCGGTTTAAACCGGTTCTATCCGGTTCTATCCAGTTTGAACCGGTTCAATCCGGTTTTATCCGGTTTAAACCGGTTTAAGCTGGTTCAATCTGGTTTTATCCAGTTTAAACCGGTTCTATCCGGTTCTATCCAGTTGAAACCAGTTTAAACCGGTTCAATCCGGTTTTATCCGGTTTCAACCGGTTCATTCCGGTTTTATCCGGTTTAAACCGGTTCATTCCGGTTTTATCCTGTTAAAACCGGTTTGAAACGTTTCAATCCGATTTTATCCGGTTTAAACCGGTTCATTCCGGTTTTATCCGTTTAAAACCGTTTTGGAAGGGTTCAATCCGGTTTTATCCGGTTTAAACCGGTTCAATCCGTTTTTATCCAGTTTAAACCAGTTCACTCCGGTTTTATCCGGTTTAAACCGGTTTGAACCGGTTCAATCCGGTTTTATCTGGTTTAAACCGGTTCAATATGGTTTTATCCGGTTTAAACCGGTTTTATCCGGTTTAGACCGGTTTAAACCAGTTCAATCCGGTTTTAATCGGCTTAAACTGGTTCAATCTGGTTTTATCCGGTTTAGACCAGTTTGAACCGGTTCAATCCGGTTTTATCCGGTTTAAACCGGTTTAAACCGGTTCAATCCGGTTTTATCTCATTTAGACCGGTTCTATCCGGTTCTATCCTTTTTAAATCTTATTAAACTGTTTCTATCCTGTTCTATCCTGTTTTAACTGGATTAAACCAGTTCAATCCGGTTTTATCCGGTTTAAACCGGTTCTATCCGTTTCTATCTGATTTAAACGGGTTTAAACTGGTTCAATCCGGTTTTATCCGGTTTAAACCGGTTTAAACTGGGTCAATCCGGTTTTATCCAGTTTAAACCTGCTCAATCCGGTTTTCTCCAGTTTAAACCAGTTTAGACAGGTTCAATCCGGTTTTATCCAGTTTAAACCTGTTCTATCCGGTTGAAACTGATTTAAAGCGGTTCAATCCGGTTTTATCCGGTTTAAACCAGTTCAGTCCGGTTTTATCCACTTTAAACTGGTTTAAACCGGTTGAATCCGCTTTTATCCAGTTTAAACCGGTTCTATCCGGTTCTATCCGGTTTAAACCGGTTCTATCCGGTTTAAACCGGTTTAAACCGGTTCAATCCGGTTTTATCTGGTTTAAACGGATTCTATCCGGTTTAAACCAGTTCTGTCCGGTTTAAACCGGTTTAAACCGCTTCAATTCAGTTTTATCCGGTTTAAACCGGTTTAAACCGGTTCAATCCGGTTCTATCCGTTTTAAACCGGTTTGAGCCGGTTCATGCTGATTCTATCCGGTTTAAACCGGATACCGGTTTAACCCGGCTCTATCCAGTTTAAACAGGTTTAAGCCGGTTCAATCTGGTTTTATCCAGTTTAAACCAGTTCAATCCGTTTTTTCCGGTTTAATCCGGTTTAAACCAGTTCATTCCGGTTTTTTCCGGTTTAAGCCGGTTCAATCCGGTTTAAACCGTTTCAATCTGGTTTTATCTGGTTTGAACCAGTTTAAACCGCTTCAATCGGGTTTTATCCGGTTTGAACCGGTTTAAGCCGGTTCAATCTGGTTTTATCCGGTTTAAACCGGTTCAATCCGGTTTTATCCAGTTTAAACCGGTTTTATCCGGTTCTATCCGGTTGAAACCATTTTAAACCGGTTCAATCCGGTTTTATCCGGTTTAAACCGGTTTAAGCTGGTTCAATCGGGTTTTATCCGGTTTAAACTGGTTCTATCCGGTTCTATCCGGTTGAAACCGGTTTAATCCGGTTCAATCCGGTGTGATCCGGTTTAAACCGGTTCAATCTGGTTTTATCCGGTTTAAACCGGTTTTAACCGATTCAATCCGGTTTATCCAGTATAAACTGGTTTAATCCGTTTCAATCCAGTTTTATCCGGTTTAAACCGATTTAAACCGGTTCAGTCCGGTTTTATCCAGTTTAAACCGGTTATATCCGGTTTAAACCGGTATAAACCAGTTCAATCCGGTTTTATCCTGTTTAAACTGGTTTAAACCGGATCAATCCGGTTTTATCCGGTTTCAACCGGTTTTACCCGGTTCTATACGGTTTAAACATGTTTAAACCTGTTCAATCCGATTTCATCCGGTTTAAACCGATCCAACCCAGTTTTATCCGGTTTAAACCGGTTTAAGCTGGTTCAATCCGGTTTTATCCAGTTTAAACCAGTTTTATCCGTTTTAAACCGGTTTAATCCAGTTCAATCCTGTTTTATCCGGTTTAAACCGTTGCTATCCGGTTCTATCCGTTTTAAACCGGTTTAAAAAAGTTCATTCCGGTTTTATCAGGTTTAAACCGGTTTGAACCGGTTCAATCCGGTTTAAACCAGTTTAAGCCGGTTCAATCCGTTTTTATGCGGTTTAAACCGGTTCAATCTGATTTTATGCGGTTTAAACCAGTTTGAACCGGTTCAATCCGGTTTAATCTGGTTTTAACCAGTTTAAGCCAGTTCAATCCAGTTTTATCCAGTTTAAACCGGTTCTATCCGGTTCTATCCGGTTGAAACCAGTTTAAACCGGTTCAATCCGGTTTTATCCGGTTTAAACCAGTTCAATCCTGTTTTATCCGGTTTAAACCGGTTCTATCCTGTTCTATACAGTTGAAACCGGTTTAAACCGGTTCAATCCGGTTTTATCCTGTTTAAACCGGTTCAATCCGGTTTTATCTCGTTTAAACCGGTTCTGTCCGGTTCTATCCTGTTTAAATCGGTTTAAACCGGTTCTATCCTGTTCTATCCTGTTTTAACCGGTTAAACCAGTTCAATCCGGTTTTATCCAGTTTAAACCGGTTCTATTCGTTTCCATCTGGTTTAAAAGGGTTTAAACTGGTTCAATCCGGTTTTATACGTTTTAAACCAGTTCAATATGATTTTATCCGGTTTAAACTGGTTCAATTTGGTTTTATCCGGTTTAAACCGGTTTGAACCGGTTTAAACCGGGTCAATCCGGTTTTATCCGGTTTCAACCTCTTCAATCCGGTTTTCTCCAGTTTAAACCGCTTTATACCAGTTCAATCCGGTTTTATCCGCTTTAAACCGGTTCTATCCGGTTCTATCCGGTTTAAACCGGTTCTATCCGGTTCTATCTGCTTTAAGCCAGTTTAAACTGGTTCAATCCGGTTATTTCCGGTTTAAACCGGATCAATCCGGTTTTATCCGGTTTAAACCGGTTTAAACTGGTTCAATCCGGTTTTATCCGGTTTAAACCGGTTCTATCCGGTTTAAACCGGATTAAACCGGTTCCATCCGATTTTATTCGGTTTAAACCGGTTTAAACCGGTTCAATCGGTTTTTATCTGGTTTAAACCGGATTAAACCGGTTCTATCCGGTTTTATCCAGTTTAAACCGCTTCAATCCGTTTTTTCTGGTTTAACCCGGTTTAAACCAGTTCATTCCGGTTTTATCCGGTTTAAGCCGGTTCAATCCGGTTTAAACCGTTTCAATCTGGTTTTATCCGGTTTTAACCGGTTTAAACCACTTCAATCCGGTTTTATCCGGTTTAAACTGGTTCTATACAGTTCAATCCGGTTGAAACCGGTTTATACCGGTTCAATCCGGTTTTATCCGGTTTAAACCGGTTCTATCCGGTTCTATCCAGTTTGAACCGGTTCAATCCGGTTTTATCCGGTTTAAACCGGTTTAAGCTGGTTCAATCTGTTTTTATCCAGTTTAAACCGGTTCTATCCGGTTCTATCCAGTTGAAACCAGTTTAAACCGGTTCAATCCGGTTTTATCCGGTTTCAACCGGTTCAATCCGTTTTTATCCGGTTTAAACCGGTTCATTCCGGTTTTATCCTGTTAAAACCGGTTTGAAACGGTTCAATCCGGATTTATCCGGTTTCAACCGGTTCAATCCGGTTTTATCCGGTTTAAACCGGTTCATTCCGGTTTTATCCTGTTAAAACCGGTTTGAAACGTTTCAATCCGGTTTTATCCGGTTTAAACCGGTTCATTCCGGCTTTATCCGTTTAAAACCGTTTTGGAAGGGTTCAATCCGGTTTTATCCGGTTTAAACCGGTTCAATCCGTTTTTATCCAGTTTAAACCAGTTCACTCCGGTTTTATCCGGTTTAAACCGGTTTGAACCGGTTCAATCCGGTTTTATCTGGTTTAAACCGGTTCAATATGGTTTTATCCGGTTTAAACCGGTTTTATCCGGTTTAGACCGGTTTAAACCAGTTCAATCCGGTTTTAATCGGCTTAAACTGGTTCAATCTGGTTTTATCCGGTTTAAACCAGTTTGAACCGGTTCAATCCGGTTTTATCCGGTTTAAACCGGTTTAAACCGGTTCAATCCGGTTTTATCTCATTTAGACCGGTTCTATCCGGTTCTATCCTTTTTAAATCGGATTAAACTGGTTCTATCCTGTTCTATCCTGTTTTAACTGGATTAAACCAGTTCAATCCGGTTTTATCCGGTTTAAACCAGTTCTATCCGTTTCTATCTGATTTAAACGGGTTTAAACTGGTTCAATCCGGTTTTATCCGGTTTAAACCGGTTTAAACTGGGTCAATCCGGTTTTATCCAGTTTAAACCTGCTCAATCCGGTTTTCTCCAGTTTAAACCAGTTTAGACAGGTTCAATCCGGTTTTATCCAGTTTAAACCGGTTCTATCCGGTTGAAACTGGTTTAAAGCGGTTCAATCCGGTTTTATCCGGTTTAAACCAGTTCAGTCCGGTTTTATCCACTTTAAACTGGTTTAAACCGGTTGAATCCGCTTTTATCCAGTTTAAACCGGTTCTATCCGGTTCTATCCGGTTTAAACCGGTTCTATCCGGTTCTATCCGGTTTAAACCCGTTGAAACCGGTTCAATCCGGTTTTATCCGGTTTAAACCGGTTTAAACTGGGTCAATCCGGTTTTATCCAGTTTAAACCTGCTCAATCCGGTTTTCTCCAGTTTAAACCAGTTTAGACAGGTTCAATCCGGTTTTATCCAGTTTAAACCGGTTCTATCCGGTTGAAACTGGTTTAAAGCGGTTCAATCCGGTTTTATCCGGTTTAAACCAGTTCAGTCCGGTTTTATCCACTTTAAACTGGTTTAAACCGGTTGAATCCGCTTTTATCCAGTTTAAACCGGTTCTATCCGGTTCTATCCGGTTTAAACCGGTTCTATCCGGTTCTATCCGGTTTAAACCGGTTTAAACCGGTTCAATCCGGTTTTATCTGGTTTAAAAGGATTCTATCCGGTTTAAACCAGTTCTATCCGGTTTAAACCGGTTTAAACCGCTTCAATTCAGTTTTATCCGGTTTAAACCGGTTTAAACCGGTTCAATCCGGTTCTATCCGGTTTAAACCGGTTTGAGCCGGTTCATGCTGATTCTATCCGGTTTAAACCGGATACCGGTTTAAACCGGCTCTATCCAGTTTAAACAGGTTTAAGCCGGTTCAATCCGGTTTTATCCAGTTTAAACCAGTTCAATCCGTTTTTTCCGGTTTAATCCGGTTTAAACCAGTTCATTCCGGTTTTATCCGGTTTAAGCCGGTTCAATCCGGTTTAAACCGTTTCAATCTGGTTTTATCTGGTTTGAACCAGTTTAAACCGCTTCAATCGGGTTTTATCCGGTTTAAACCGGTTCTATCCGGTTCTATCCGGTTGAAACCGGTTTAATCCGGTTCAATCCGGTTTGATCCGGTTTAAACCGGTTCAATCTGGTTTTATCCGGTTGAAACCAGTTTTAACCGATTCAATCCGGTTTATCCAGTATAAACTGGTTTAATCCGTTTCAATCCGGTTTTATCCGGTTTAAACCGATTTAAACCGGTTCAGTCCGGTTTTATCCAGTTTAAACCGGTTATATCCGGTTTAAACCGGTATAAACCAGTTCAATCCGGTTTTATCCTGTTTAAACCGGTTTAAACCGGATCAATCCGGTTTTATCCGGTTTCAACCGGTTTTACCCGGTTCTATACGGTTAAAACATGTTTAAACCTGTTCAATCCGATTTCATCCGGTTTAAACAGATTCAACCCAGTTTTATCCGGTTTAAACCGGTTTAAGCTGGTTCAATCCGGTTTTATCCAGTTTAAACCGGTTTTATCCGTTTTAAACCGGTTTAATCCAGTTCAATCCGGTTTTATCCGGTTTAAACCGTTTCTATACGGTTTAAACCGTTTCTATCCGGTTTAAACCGTTTCTATCCGTTTTAAACCGGTTTAAACCAGTTCATTCCGGTTTTATCAGGTTTAAACCGGTTCAATCTGATTTTATGCGGTTTAAACCAGTTTGAACCGGTTCAATCCGGTTTATTCCGGTTTAAACCGGTTTAAGCCAGTTCAATCCAGTTTTATCCAGTTTAAACCGGTTCTATCCGGTTCTATCCGGTTGAAACCAGTTTAAACCGGTTCAATCCGGTTTTATCCGGTTTAAACCAGTTCAATCCTGTTTTATCCGGTTTAAACCGGTTCTATCCGGTCCTATACAGTTGAAACTGGTTTAAACCGGTTCAATCCGGTTTTATCCGGTTTAAACCGGTTCAGTCTGGTTTTATCCGGTTTAAACCGGTTTAAAACGGTTCAATCCGGTTTTATCCGGTTTAAACCGGTTCTATGCTGTTTATACCAGTTTAAGCCTGTTCAATCGGGTTTTATCCGGTTTTGACCTGTTTAAGCCGGTTCATTCCGGTTTTATCCAGTTTAAACCGGTTCTATCCGGTTTTATCCAGTTTAAACCTGTTTGAACCGGTTCAATCCGGTTTTATCCGGTTTAAACCGGTTTAAGCCGGCTCAATCCGGTTTTATCCAGTTTAAACCGGTTCAATCTGGTTTTATACGGTTTAAACCGGTTTAAGCCGGTTCAATCCGCTTTTATCCAGTTTAAACCGGTTCTATCCGGTTCTATCCGGTTGAAACCAGTTTAAACCGGTTCAATCCAGTTTTATCCGGTTTAAACCGGTTGAAACCAGTTCAATCCTGTTTTATCTGGTTTAGACCAGTTCAAACCGGTTCAATCCGGTTTTATCCAGTTTAAACCGGTTCAGTTGGTTTTATCCGGTTTCAACCGGTTTAAACCGGTTCAATCCGGTTTTATCCGGTTGAAACCGGTTCTATGCTGTTTATACCAGTTTAAGCCTGTTCAATCGGGTTTTATTCGGTTTAGACCTGTTTAAGCCGGTTCATTCCAGTTTTATCCAGTTTAAACCGGTTTAAACCCTTTCAATCCGTTTTTATCCGGTTTCAACCGGTTTACACCGGTTCAATCCGGTTTTATCCGGTTGAAACCGGTTCTATGCTGTTTATACCAGTTTAAACCGGTTCAGTCTGGTTTTATCCGGTTTCAACCAGTTTAAACCGGTTCAATCCGGTTTTATCCGGTTTAAACCGGTTCTATGCTGTTTATACCAGTTTAAACCGGTTCAGTCTGGTTTTATCCGGTTTCAACCGGTTTAAACCGGTTCATTCCGGTTTTATCCGGCTTAAACCGGTTCAATATGGTATTATCGGGTTTAAACTGGTTCAATTTGGTTTTATTCCATTTAAACCGGTTTTATCCGGTTTAAACTGGTATAAACCAGTTCAATCCGGTTTTATCCTGTTTAAACCAGTCCTATCGGGTTTAAACAGGTTTAGGCCGGTTCATTCCGGTTTTATCAGTTTTAAAACGGTTTAAACTGCTTCAATCCGTTTATATCCGGTTTAAACTGGTTACAAATGGTTCAATCCGGTTTTGTCCGGTTTAAACCGGTTTAAGCCGGTTCCATCCGGTTTTCTCCGGTTTTAACCGGCTTTAACCGGTTCAATCTGCTTTTATCCAGTTTAAACCGGTTCTATCTGGTTCTATCCGGTTGAAACCGGTTTAAACCGGTTCAATCCGGTTTTATCCATTTTAAACCGGTTCAATCCGTTTTTTCCGGTTTAAACCGGTTTAAACCAGTTTATTCCGGTTTTATCCGGTTTAAGCCGGTTCAATCCGGTTTTATCCAGTTTAAACCGGTTCGATCCGGTTCTATCCGGTTGAAACCAGTTTAAACCGGTTCAATCCGGTTTTATCCGGTTTAAACCGGTTTTATCCGGTTTAGACCAGTTTAAACCAGTTCAATCCGGTTTTAATCAGCTTAAACCGGTTCAATCTGGTTTTATCCAGTTTAAACCGCTTTAAAACGGTTTTATCCGGTTTTATCCAGTTTAAACCGGTTTGAACCGGTTCAATCCGGTTTTATCCGGTTTAAACCGGTTCAATCCGGTTTAAACTGGTTTAAGCCGGTTCAATCCGGTTTTATCCAGTTTAAACCGGTTCTATCCGGTTCTATCTGGTTGAAACCAGTTTAAACCGGTTCAATCCTGTTTTATCCGGTTTAAACCGGTTCAATCCGGTTTTATCCGGTTTAAACCGGTTCAGTCCGGTTTTATCCAGTTTAAACCGGTTATATCCGGTTTAAACCGGTATAAACCAGTTCAATCCGGTTTTATCCTGTTTAAACTGGTTTAAACCGGATCAATCCGGTTTTATCCGGTTTCAACCGGTTTTACCCGGTTCTATACGGTTTAAACATGTTTAAACCTGTTCAATCCGATTTCATCCGGTTTAAACCGATCCAACCCAGTTTTATCCGGTTTAAACCGGTTTAAGCTGGTTCAATCCGGTTTTATCCAGTTTAAACAGGTTTTATCCGTTTTAAACCGGTTTAATCCAGTTCAATCCTGTTTTATCCGGTTTAAACCGTTGCTATCCGGTTCTATCCGTTTTAAACCGGTTTAAAAAAGTTCATTCCGGTTTTATCAGGTTTAAACCGGTTTGAACCGGTTCAATCCGGTTTAAACCAGTTTAAGCCGGTTCAATCCGTTTTTATGCGGTTTAAACCGGTTCAATCTGATTTTATGCGGTTTAAACCAGTTTGAACCGGTTCAATCCGGTTTAATCTGGTTTTAACCAGTTTAAGCCAGTTCAATCCAGTTTTATCCAGTTTAAACCGGTTCTATCCGGTTCTATCCGGTTGAAACCAGTTTAAACCGGTTCAATCCGGTTTTATCCGGTTTAAACCAGTTCAATCCTGTTTTATCCGGTTTAAACCGGTTCTATCCTGTTCTATACAGTTGAAACCGGTTTAAACCGGTTCAATCCGGTTTTATCCTGTTTAAACCGGTTCAATCCGGTTTTATCTCGTTTAAACCGGTTCTGTCCGGTTCTATCCTGTTTAAATCGGTTTAAACCGGTTCTATCCTGTTCTATCCTGTTTTAACCGGTTAAACCAGTTCAATCCGGTTTTATCCAGTTTAAACCGGTTCTATTCGTTTCCATCTGGTTTAAAAGGGTTTAAACTGGTTCAATCCGGTTTTATACGTTTTAAACCAGTTCAATATGATTTTATCCGGTTTAAACTGGTTCAATTTGGTTTTATCCGGTTTAAACCGGTTTGAACCGGTTCAATCCGGTTTTATCCGGTTTAAACCGGTTTAAACCGGGTCAATCCGGTTTTATCCGGTTTCAACCTCTTCAATCCGGTTTTCTCCAGTTTAAACCGGTTTATACCAGTTCAATCCGGTTTTATCCGCTTTAAACCGGTTCTATCCGGTTCTATCCGGTTTAAACCGGTTCTATCCGGTTCTATCTGCTTTAAGCCAGTTTAAACCGGTTCAATCCGGTTATATCCGGTTTAAACCGGATCAATCCGGTTTTATCCTGTTTAAACCGGTTTAAACTGGTTCAATCCGGTTTTATCCGGTTTAAACCGGTTCTATCCGGTTTAAACCGGATTAAACCGGTTCCATCCGGTTTTATTCGGTTTAAACCGGTTTAAACCGGTTCAATCGGTTTTTATCTGGTTTAAACCAGATTAAACCGGTTCTATCCGGTTTTATCCAGTTTAAACCGCTTCAATCCGTTTTTTCTGGTTTAACCCGGTTTAAACCAGTTCATTCCGGTTTTATCCGGTTTAAGCCGGTTCAATCCGGTTTAAACCGTTTCAATCTGGTTTTATCCGGTTTTAACCGGTTTAAACCACTTCAATCCGGTTTTATCCGGTTTAAACTGGTTCTATACAGTTCAATCCAGTTGAAACCGGTTTATACCGGTTCAATCCGGTTTTATCCGCTTTAAACCAGTTCAATCCAGTTTTATCCGGTTTAAACCGGTTTAAACCGGTTCAATCCGGTTTTATCCGGTTTAAACCGGTTCTATCCGGTTCTATCCAGTTTGAACCGGTTCAATCCGGTTTTATCCGGTTTAAACCGGTTTAAGCTGGTTCAATCTGGTTTTATCCAGTTTAAACCGGTTCTATCCGGTTCTATCCAGTTGAAACCAGTTTAAACCGGTTCAATCCGGTTTTATCCGGTTTCAACCGGTTCAATCCGGTTTTATCCGGTTTAAACCGGTTCATTCCGGTTTTATCCTGTTAAAACCGGTTTGAAACGGTTCAATCCGGATTTATCCGGTTTCAACCGGTTCAATCCGGTTTTATCCGGTTTAAACCGGTTCATTCCGGTTTTATCCTGTTAAAACCGGTTTGAAACGTTTCAATCCGGTTTTATCCGGTTTAAACCGGTTCATTCCGGCTTTATCCGTTTAAAACCGTTTTGGAAGGGTTCAATCCGGTTTTATCCGGTTTAAACCGGTTCAATCCGTTTTTATCCAGTTTAAACCAGTTCACTCCGGTTTTATCCGGTTTAAACCGGTTTGAACCGGTTCAATCCGGTTTTATCTGGTTTAAACCGGTTCAATATGGTTTTATCCGGTTTAAACCGGTTTTATCCGGTTTAGACCGGTTTAAACCAGTTCAATCCGGTTTTAATCGGCTTAAACTGGTTCAATCTGGTTTTATCCGGTTTAAACCAGTTTGAACCGGTTCAATCCGGTTTTATCCGGTTTAAACCGGTTTAAACCGGTTCAATCCGGTTTTATCTCATTTAGACCGGTTCTATCCGGTTCTATCCTTTTTAAATCGGATTAAACTGGTTCTATCCTGTTCTATCCTGTTTTAACTGGATTAAACCAGTTCAATCCGGTTTTATCCGGTTTAAACCAGTTCTATCCGTTTCTATCTGATTTAAACGGGTTTAAACTGGTTCAATCCGGTTTTATCCGGTTTAAACCGGTTTAAACTGGGTCAATCCGGTTTTATCAAGTTTAAACCTGCTCAATCCGGTTTTCTCCAGTTTAAACCAGTTTAGACAGGTTAAATCCGGTTTTATCCAGTTTAAACCGGTTCTATCTGGTTGAAACTGGTTTAAAGCGGTTCAATCCGGTTTTATCCGGTTTAAACCAGTTCAGTCCGGTTTTATCCACTTTAAACTGGTTTAAACCGGTTGAATCCGCTTTTATCCAGTTTAAACCGGTTCTATCCGGTTCTATCCGGTTTAAACCGGTTCTATCCGGTTCTATCCGGTTTAAACCGGTTGAAACCGGTTCAATCCGGTTTTATCTGGTTTAAACGGATTCTATCCGGTTTAAACCAGTTCTATCCGGTTTAAACCGGTTTAAACCGCTTCAATTCAGTTTTATCCGGTTTAAACCGGTTTAAACCGGTTCAATCCGGTTCTATCCGTTTTAAACCGGTTTGAGCCGGTTCATGCTGATTCTATCCGGTTTAAACCGGATACCGGTTTAACCCGGCTCTATCCAGTTTAAACAGGTTTAAGCCGGTTCAATCTGGTTTTATCCAGTTTAAACCAGTTCAATCCGTTTTTTCCGGTTTAATCCGGTTTAAACCAGTTCATTCCGGTTTTATCCGGTTTAAGCCGGTTCAATCCGGTTTAAACCGTTTCAATCTGGTTTTATCTGGTTTGAACCAGTTTAAACCGCTTCAATCGGGTTTTATCCGGTTTGAACCGGTTTAAGCCGGTTCAATCTGGTTTTATCCGGTTTAAACCGGTTCAATCCGGTTTTATCCAGTTTAAACCGGTTTTATCCGGTTCTATCCGGTTGAAACCATTTTAAACCGGTTCAATCCGGTTTTATCCGGTTTAAACCGGTTTAAGCTGGTTCAATCGGGTTTTATCCGGTTTAAACTGGTTCTATCCGGTTCTATCCGGTTGAAACCGGTTTAATCCGGTTCAATCCGGTGTGATCCGGTTTAAACCGGTTCAATCTGGTTTTATCCGGTTTAAACCGGTTTTAACCGATTCAATCCGGTTTATCCAGTATAAACTGGTTTAATCCGTTTCAATCCAGTTTTATCCGGTTTAAACCGATTTAAACCGGTTCAGTCCGGTTTTATCCAGTTTAAACCGGTTATATCCGGTTTAAACCGGTATAAACCAGTTCAATCCGGTTTTATCCTGTTTAAACTGGTTTAAACCGGATCAATCCGGTTTTATCCGGTTTCAACCAGTTTTACCCGGTTCTATACGGTTTAAACATGTTTAAACCTGTTCAATCCGATTTCATCCGGTTTAAACCGATCCAACCCAGTTTTATCCGGTTTAAACCGGTTTAAGCTGGTTCAATCCGGTTTTATCCAGTTTAAACCGGTTTTATCCGTTTTAAACCGGTTTAATCCAGTTCAATCCTGTTTTATCCGGTTTAAACCGTTGCTATCCGGTTCTATCCGTTTTAAACCGGTTTAAAAAAGTTCATTCCGGTTTTATCAGGTTTAAACCGGTTTGAACCGGTTCAATCCGGTTTAAACCAGTTTAAGCCGGTTCAATCCGTTTTTATGCGGTTTAAACCGGTTCAATCTGATTTTATGCGGTTTAAACCAGTTTGAACCGGTTCAATCCGGTTTAATCTGGTTTTAACCAGTTTAAGCCAGTTCAATCCAGTTTTATCCAGTTTAAACCGGTTCTATCCGGTTCTATCCGGTTGAAACCAGTTTAAACCGGTTCAATCCGGTTTTATCCGGTTTAAACCAGTTCAATCCTGTTTTATCCGGTTTAAACCGGTTCTATCCTGTTCTATACAGTTGAAACCGGTTTAAACCGGTTCAATCCGGTTTTATCCAGTTTAAACCAGTTCAATCCGGTTTTATCCAGTTTAAACCGGTTCTATTCGTTTCCATCTGGTTTAAAAGGGTTTAAACTGGTTCAATCCGGTTTTATACGTTTTAAACCAGTTCAATATGATTTTATCCGGTTTAAACTGGTTCAATTTGGTTTTATCCGGTTTAAACCGGTTTGAACCGGTTCAATCCGGTTTTATCCGGTTTAAACCGGTTTAAACCGGGTCAATCCGGTTTTATCCGGTTTCAACCTCTTCAATCCGGTTTTCTCCAGTTTAAACCGGTTTATACCAGTTCAATCCGGTTTTATCCGCTTTAAACCGGTTCTATCCGGTTCTATCCGGTTTAAACCGTTTCTATCCGGTTCTATCTGCTTTAAGCCCGTTTAAACCGGTTCAATCCGGTTATATCCGGTTTAAACCGGATCAATCCGGTTTTATCCGGTTTAAACCGGTTTAAACTGGTTCAATCCGGTTTTATCCGGTTTAAACCGGTTCTATCCGGTTTAAACCGGATTAAACCGGTTCCATCCGGTTTTATTCGGTTTAAACCGGTTTAAACCGGTTCAATCGGTTTTTATCTGGTTTAAACCGGATTAAACCGGTTCTATCCGGTTTTATCCAGTTTAAACCGCTTCAATCCGTTTTTTCTGGTTTAACCCGGTTTAAACCAGTTCATTCCGGTTTTATCCGGTTTAAGCCGGTTCAATCCGGTTTAAACCGTTTCAATCTGGTTTTATCCGGTTTTAACCGGTTTAAACCACTTCAATCCGGTTTTATCCGGTTTAAACTGGTTCTATACAGTTCAATCCGGTTGAAACCGGTTTATACCGGTTCAATCCGGTTTTATCCGCTTTAAACCAGTTCAATCCAGTTTTATCCGGTTTAAACCGGTTTAAACCGGTTCAATCCGGTTTTATCCGGTTTAAACCGGTTCTATCCGGTTCTATCCAGTTTGAACCGGTTCAATCCGGTTTTATCCGGTTTAAACCGGTTTAAGCTGGTTCAATCTGGTTTTATCCAGTTTAAACCGGTTCTATCCGGTTCTATCCAGTTGAAACCAGTTTAAACCGGTTCAATCCGGTTTTATCCGGTTTCAACCGGTTCAATCCGGTTTTATCCGGTTTAAACCGGTTCATTCCGGTTTTATCCTGTTAAAACCGGTTTGAAACGGTTCAATCCGGATTTATCCGGTTTCAACCGGTTCAATCCGGTTTTATCCGGTTTAAACCGGTTCATTCCGGTTTTATCCTGTTAAAACCGGTTTGAAACGTTTCAATCCGGTTTTATCCGGTTTAAACCGGTTCATTCCGGCTTTATCCGTTTAAAACCGTTTTGGAAGGGTTCAATCCGGTTTTATCCGGTTTAAACCGGTTCAATCCGTTTTTATCCAGTTTAAACCAGTTCACTCCGGTTTTATCCGGTTTAAACCGGTTTGAACCGGTTCAATCCGGTTTTATCTGGTTTAAACCGGTTCAATATGGTTTTATCCGGTTTAAACCGGTTTTATCCGGTTTAGACCGGTTTAAACCAGTTCAATCCGGTTTTAATCGGCTTAAACTGGTTCAATCTGGTTTTATCCGGTTTAAACCAGTTTGAACCGGTTCAATCCGGTTTTATCCGGTTTAAACCGGTTTAAACCGGTTCAATCCGGTTTTATCTCATTTAGACCGGTTCTATCCGGTTCTATCCTTTTTAAATCGGATTAAACTGGTTCTATCCTGTTCTATCCTGTTTTAACTGGATTAAACCAGTTCAATCCGGTTTTATCCGGTTTAAACCAGTTCTATCCGTTTCTATCTGATTTAAACGGGTTTAAACTGGTTCAATCCGGTTTTATCCGGTTTAAACCGGTTTGAACTGGGTCAATCCGGTTTTATCCAGTTTAAACCTGCTCAATCCGGTTTTCTCCAGTTTAAACCAGTTTAGACAGGTTCAATCCGGTTTTATCCAGTTTAAACCGGTTCTATCCGGTTGAAACTGGTTTAAAGCGGTTCAATCCGGTTTTATCCGGTTTAAACCAGTTCAGTCCGGTTTTATCCACTTTAAACTGGTTTAAACCGGTTGAATCCGCTTTTATCCAGTTTAAACCGGTTCTATCCGGTTCTATCCGGTTTAAACCGGTTCTATCCCGTTCTATCCGGTTTAAACCGGTTTAAACCGGTTCAATCCGGTTTTATCTGGTTTAAACGGATTCTATCCGGTTTAAACCAGTTCTATCCGGTTTAAACCGGTTTAAACCGCTTCAATTCAGTTTTATCCGGTTTAAACCGGTTTAAACCGGTTCAATCCGGTTCTATCCGGTTTAAACCGGTTTGAGCCGGTTCATGCTGATTCTATCCGGTTTAAACCGGATACCGGTTTAAACCGGCTCTATCCAGTTTAAACAGGTTTAAGCTGGTTCAATCCGGTTTTATCCAGTTTAAACCAGTTCAATCCGTTTTTTCCGGTTTAATCCGGTTTAAACCAGTTCATTCCGGTTTTATCCGGTTTAAGCCGGTTCAATCCGGTTTAAACCGTTTCAATCTGGTTTTATCTGGTTTGAACCAGTTTAAACCGCTTCAATCGGGTTTTATCCGGTTTAAACCGGTTCTATCCGGTTCTATCCGGTTGAAACCGGTTTAATCCGGTTCAATCCGGTTTGATCCGGTTTAAACCGGTTCAATCTGGTTTTATCCGGTTGAAACCAGTTTTAACCGATTCAATCCGGTTTATCCAGTATAAACTGGTTTAATCCGTTTCAATCCGGTTTTATCCGGTTTAAACCGATTTAAACCGGTTCAGTCCGGTTTTATCCAGTTTAAACCGGTTATATCCGGTTTAAACCGGTATAAACCAGTTCAATCCGGTTTTATCCTGTTTAAACCGGTTTAAACCGGATCAATCCGGTTTTATCCGGTTTCAACCGGTTTTACCCGGTTCTATACGGTTAAAACATGTTTAAACCTGTTCAATCCGATTTCATCCGGTTTAAACAGATTCAACCCAGTTTTATCCGGTTTAAACCGGTTTAAGCTGGTTCAATCCGGTTTTATCCAGTTTAAACCGGTTTTATCCGTTTTAAACCGGTTTAATCCAGTTCAATCCGGTTTTATCCGGTTTAAACCGTTTCTATACGGTTTAAACCGTTTCTATCCGGTTTAAACCGTTTCTATCCGTTTTAAACCGGTTTAAACCAGTTCATTCCGGTTTTATCAGGTTTAAACCGGTTCAATCTGATTTTATGCGGTTTAAACCAGTTTGAACCGGTTCAATCCGGTTTATTCCGGTTTAAACCGGTTTAAGCCAGTTCAATCCAGTTTTATCCAGTTTAAACCGGTTCTATCCGGTTCTATCCGGTTGAAACCAGTTTAAACCGGTTCAATCCGGTTTTATCCGGTTTAAACCAGTTCAATCCTGTTTTATCCGGTTTAAACCGGTTCTATCCGGTCCTATACAGTTGAAACTGGTTTAAACCGGTTCAATCCGGTTTTATCCGGTTTAAACCGGTTCAGTCTGGTTTTATCCGGTTTAAACCGGTTTAAAACGGTTCAATCCGGTTTTATCCGGTTTAAACCGGTTCTATGCTGTTTATACCAGTTTAAGCCTGTTCAATCGGGTTTTATCCGGTTTTGACCTGTTTAAGCCGGTTCATTCCGGTTTTATCCAGTTTAAACCGGTTCTATCCGGTTTTATCCAGTTTAAACCTGTTTGAACCGGTTCAATCCGGTTTTATCCGGTTTAAACCGGTTTAAGCCGGCTCAATCCGGTTTTATCCAGTTTAAACCGGTTCAATCTGGTTTTATACGGTTTAAACATGTTTAAGCCGGTTCAATCCGCTTTTATCCAGTTTAAACCGGTTCTATCCGGTTCTATCCGGTTGAAACCAGTTTAAACCGGTTCAATCCAGTTTTATCAGGTTTAAACCGGTTGAAACCAGTTCAATCCTGTTTTATCTGGTTTAGACCAGTTCAAACCGGTTCAATCCGGTTTTATCCAGTTTAAACCGGTTCAGTTGGTTTTATCCGGTTTCAACCGGTTTAAACCGGTTCAATCCGGTTTTATCCGGTTGAAACCGGTTCTATGCTGTTTATACCAGTTTAAGCCTGTTCAATCGGGTTTTATTCGGTTTAGACCTGTTTAAGCCGGTTCATTCCAGTTTTATCCAGTTTAAACCGGTTTAAACCCTTTCAATCCGTTTTTATCCGGTTTCAACCGGTTTACACCGGTTCAATCCGGTTTTATCCGGTTGAAACCGGTTCTATCCTGTTTATACCAGTTTAAACCGGTTCAGTCTGGTTTTATCCGGTTTCAACCGGTTTAAACCGGTTCAATCCGGTTTTATCCGGTTTAAACCGGTTCTATGCAGTTTATACCAGTTTAAACCGGTTCAGTCTGGTTTTATCCGGTTTCAACCGGTTTAAACCGGTTCATTCCGGTTTTATCCGGCTTAAACCGGTTCAATATGGTATTATCGGGTTTAAACTGGTTCAATTTGGTTTTATTCCATTTAAACCGGTTTTATCCGGTTTAAACTGGTATAAACCAGTTCAATCCGGTTTTATCCTGTTTAAAGCAGTCCTATCGGGTTTAAACAGGTTTAGGCCGGTTCATTCCGGTTTTATCAGTTTTAAACCGGTTTAAACTGCTTCAATCCGTTTATATCCGGTTTAAACTGGTTACAAATGGTTCAATCCGGTTTTGTCCGGTTTAAACCGGTTTAAGCCGGTTCCATCCGGTTTTCTCCGGTTTTAACCGGCTTTAACCGGTTCAATCTGCTTTTATCCAGTTTAAACCGGTTCTATCTGGTTCTATCCGGTTGAAACCGGTTTAAACCGGTTCAATCCGGTTTTATCCATTTTAAACCGGTTCAATCCGTTTTTTCCGGTTTAAACCGGTTTAAACCAGTTTATTCCGGTTTTATCCGGTTTAAGCCGGTTCAATCCGGTTTTATCCAGTTTAAACCGGTTCGATCCGGTTCTATCCGGTTGAAACCAGTTTAAACCGGTTCAATCCGGTTTTATCCGGTTTAAACCGGTTTTATCCGGTTTAGACCAGTTTAAACCAGTTCAATCCGGTTTTAATCAGCTTAAACCGGTTCAATCTGGTTTTATCCAGTTTAAACCGCTTTAAAACGGTTTTATCCGGTTTTATCCAGTTTAAACCAGTTTGAACCGGTTCAATCCGGTTTTATCCGGTTTAAACCGGTTCAATCCGGTTTAAACCGGTTTAAGCCGGTTCAATCCGGTTTTATCCAGTTTAAACCGGTTCTATCCGGTTCTATCTGGTTGAAACCAGTTTAAACCGGTTCAATCCTGTTTTATCCGGTTTAAACCGGTTCAATCCGGTTTTATCCGGTTTAAACCGGTTCATTCCGGTTTTATCTGGTTAAAACCGGTCTGAAACGGTTCGATCCGGTTTTATCCGGTTTAAACTGGTTCAGTCCGATTTTATCCGGTTTAAATCAGTTCATTCCGGTTTTATCCGGTTTAAACTGTTTTGAACCGGTTCAATCCGGTTTTATCCGGTTTAAACCAGTTCACTCCGGTTTTATCCGGTTTAAACCGGTTTGTACCGGCTCGATCCGGTTTTATCCGGTTTAAACCGGTTTAAGCTGGTTCAATCCGGTTTTATCCAGTTTAAACCGGTTATATCCGGTTCTATCTGGTTGAAACCGGTTTAAACCGGTTCAATCCGGTTTTATCCGGTTTAAACCGGTTCATTCCGGTTTTATCCGGTTAAAACCGGTTTGAAACGGTTCGATCCGGATTTATCCGGTTTAAACCGGTTCTATACGGTTCTATCCGGTTGAAACCGGTTTAAACCGGTTCAAACTGGTTTTATCCAGTTTAAACCGGTTTTAACCGATTCAATCCGGTTTATCCAGTATAAACTGGTTTAATCCGGTTCAATCCGGTTTTATCCGCTTTAAACCGGTTTAAACCGGTTCAATCGGGTTTTATCTGGTTTAAACCGGATTAAACCGGTTCTATCCGGTTTTATCCATTTTAAACCAGTTCAATCCGTTTTTTCCGGTTTAAACCGGTTTCAACCAGTTCATTCCGGTTTTATCCGGTTTAAGCCGGATCAATCCGCTTTAAACCGTTTCAATCTGATTTTATCCTGTTTAAACCGGTTTAAACCGCTTCAATCCGGTTTTATCTGGTTTAAACCGGTTCTATCCAGTTCTATCCGGTTGAAACCTGTTTAAACCGGTTCAATCCGGTTTTATCCAGTTTAAACCAGTTCAATCCGGTTTTATCCGGTTAAAACCGGTTTAAACCGGTTCAATCCGGTTTTATCCGGTTTCAACCGGTTCTATCCGGTTCTATCCGGTTTGAACCTGTTCAATCCGGTTTTATTCGGTTTAAACCGGTTTAAGCCGGTTCAATCCGGTTTTATCCAGTTTTATCCGGTTCTATCCGGTTCTATCCTGTTTAAATCAGTTTAAACCGGTTCTATCCTGTTCTATCCTGTTTTAACCGGTTAAACCAGTTCAATCCGGTTTTATCCAGTTTAAACCGGTTCTATTCGTTTCCATCTGGTGTAAAAGGGTTTAAACTGGTTCAATCCGGTTTTATCCGGTTTCAACCTCTTCAATCCGGTTTTCTCCAGTTTAAACCGGTTTATACCAGTTCAATCCGGTTTTATCCGCTTTAAACAGGTTCTATCCGGTTCTATCCGGTTTAAACCAGTTCTATCCGGTTCTATCTGGTTTAATCCGGTTTAAAGCGGTTCAATCCGGTTTTATCCGGTTTAAACCGGATCAATCCGGTTTTATCCGGTTTAAACCGGTTTTATCCGTTTTAAACCGGTTTAATCCAGTTCAATCCGGTTTTATCCGGTTTAAACCGTTTCTATCCGGTTTAAACCATTTCTATCCGGTTTAAACCGTTTCTATCCGTTTTAAACCGGTTTAAACCAGTTCATTCCTGTTTTATCAGGTTTAAACCGGTTTGAACCGGTTCAATCCGGTTTAAACCAGTTTTAGCCGGTTCAATCCGGTTTTATCCGGTTTAAACCGGTTCAATCTGATTTTATGCGGTTTAAACCAGTTTGAACCGGTTCAATCCGGTTTAATCCGGTTTAAACCGGTTTAAGCCAGTTCAATCCAGTTTTATCGAGTTTAAACCGGTTCTATCCGGTTCTATCCGGTTGAAACCAGTTTAAACCGGTTCAATCCGGTTTTATCCGGTTTAAACCAGTTCAATCCTGTTTTATCTGGTTTAAACCGGTTCTATCCGGTCCTATACAGTTGAAACTGGTTTAAACCGGTTCAATCCGGTTTTATCTGGTTTAAACCGGTTCAGTCTGGTTTTATCCGGTTTAAACCGGTTTAAAACGGTTCAATCCGGTTTTATCCGGTTTAAACCGGTTCTATGCTGTTTATACCAGTTTAAGCCTGTTCAATCGGGTTTTATCCGGTTTAGACCTGTTTAAGTCGGCTCATTCCGGTTTTATCCAGTTTAAACCGGTTCTATCCGGTTCTACCCGGTTGAAACCAGTTTAAACCGGTTCAATCCGGTTTTATCCAGTTTAAACCTGTTTGAACCGGTTCACTCCATTTTTATCCGGTTTAAACCGGTTTCAGCCGGCTCAATCCGGTTTTATCCAGTTTAAACCGGTTCAATCTGGTTTTATCCGGTTTAAACCGGTTTAAGCCGGTTCAATCCGGTTTTATCCAGTTTAAACCGGTTCTATCCGGTTCTATCCGGTTGAAACCAGTTTAAACCGGTTCAATCCAGTTTTATCCGGTTTAAACCGGTTTAAGCTGGTTCAATCCGGTTTTATCCGGTTTAAACCGGTTGAAACCAGTTCAATCCGGTTTTATCTGGTTTAGACCAGTTCAAACCGGTTCAATCCGGTTTTATCCAGTTTAAACCGGTTCAGTCTGGTTTTATCCGGTTTCAACCGGTTTAAACCGGTTCAATCCGGTTTTATCCGGTTGAAACCGGTTCTATGCTGTTTATACCAGTTTAAGCCTGTTCAATCGGGTTTTATCCGGTTTAGACCTGTTTAAGCCGGTTCATTCCAGTTTTATCCAGTTTAAAACGGTTTAAACCCTTTCAATCCGTTTTTATCCGGTTTCAACCAGTTTACACCGGTTCAATCCGGTTTTATCCGGTTAAAACCGTTTCTCTCCACTTCTATCCGTTTTAAACCGGTTTAAACCAGTTCATTCCGGTTTTATCCGGTTTAAACCGGTTTGAACCGGTTCAATCCGGTTTTATCCGGTTTAAACCGGTTTAAGCCGGTTCAATCCGGTTTTATCCGGTTTAAACCGGTTTAATCCTGTTTAAACCGGTTTAAGCTGGTTCAATCCGGTTTTATCCAGTTTAAACCGGTTCTATCCGGTTCTATCCGGTTGAAACCAGTTTATACCGGTTCAATCTGGTTTTATCCGGTTTAAACCGGTTCATTCCGGTTTTATCCGGTTAAAACCGGTTTGAAATGCTTCAATCCTGTTTTTTCCGGTTTAAACTGGTTCAGTCCGGTTTTATCCTGTTTAAACCAGTTCATTCCGGTTTTATCCGTTTTAAACCGGTTCAATCCGGTTTTATCCGTTTTAAACCAGTTCACTCTGGTTTTATCCGGTTTAAACCAGTTTGAACCGGTTCAATCCGGTTTTATCCGGTTTAAACCTGTTTAAGCTGGTTCAATCCGGTTTTATCCAGTTTAAACCGGTTCTATCCGGTTCTATCCAGTTGAAACCGGTTTAAACCAGTTCAATCCGGTTTTATCCAGTTAAAACCGGTTCAATCCGGTTTTATCCGGTTTAAACCTGTTTAAACCGGTTCAATCGGTTTTATCCAGTTTAAACCGGTTCTATCCGGTTTAAACCCGTTTAAGCCAGTTCAATCCGGTTTTATCCAGTTTAAACCGGTCGTATCCGGTTTAAACCGGTTTAGGCCGGTTCATTCCGGTTTTATCAGTTTTAAACCCGTTTAAAATGCTTCAATCCGTTTATATCCGGTTTCAACCGGTTTCAACCGGTTCAATCCGGTTTTATCCGGTTTAAACCAGTTCATTCCGGTTTTATCCGGTTTAAACCGGTTTGAACCGGTTCAATCCGGTTTTATCTGGTTTAAACCGGTTTTATCCGGTTTAGACCAGTTCATTCCGGTTCTATCCAGTTTAAACAGGTTTAAGCCGGTTCAATCCGGTTTTATCCAGTTTAAACCGGTTCAATGCGTTTTTTCCAGTTTAAACCGGTTTAAACCAGTTCATTCCGGTTTTATCCGGCTTAAACCGGTTCAATATGGTATTATCCGGTTTAAACTGGTTCAATTTGGTTTTATCCCGTTTAAACCGGTTTTATCCGGTTCATACCGGTATAAACCAGTTCAATCCGGTTTTATCCTGTTTAAACCAGTCCTATCGGGTTTAAACAGATTTAGGCCGGTTCATTCCGGTTTTATCAGTTTTAAACCGGTTTAAACTGCTTCAATCCGTTTATATCCGTTTTAAACCGGTTACAACCGGTTCAATCCGGTTTTCTCCGGTTTAAACCGGTTTAAGCCGGTTCCATCCGATTTTCTCCGGTTTTAACCAGCTTTAACCAGTTCAATCTGCTTTTATCCAGTTTAAACCGGTTTAAACCAGTTTATTCCGGTTTTATGCGGTTTAAGCCGGTTCAATCCGGTTTTATCCAGTTTAAACCGGTTCTATCCGGTTCTATCCGGTTGAAACCAGTTTAAACCGGTTCAATCCGGTTTTATCCGGTTTAAACCGGTTTTATCCGGTTTAGACCAGTTTAAACCAGTTCAATCCGGTTTTAATCAGCTTATACCGGTTCAATCTGGTTTTATCCAGTTTAAACCGCTTTAAAACGGTTTTATCCGGTTTTATCCAGTTTAAACCAGTTTGAACCGGTTCAATCCGGTTTTATCCGGTTTAAACCGGTTCAATCCGGTTTAAACCGGTTTAAGCCGGTTCAATCCGGTTTTATCCAGTTTAAACCGGTTCTATCCGGTTCTATCTGGTTGAAACCAGTTTAAACCGGTTCAATCCTGTTTTATCCGGTTTAAACCGGTTCAATCCGGTTTTATCCGGTTTAAACCGGTTCATTCCGGTTTTATCTGGTTAAAACCGGTCTGAAACGGTTCGATCCGGTTTTATCCGGTTTAAACTGGTTCAGTCCGATTTTATCCGGTTTAAACCAGTTCACTCCGGTTTTATCCGGTTTAAACCGGTTTGTACCGGCTCGATCCGGTTTTATCCGGTTTAAACCGGTTTAAGCTGGTTCAATCCGGTTTTATCCAGTTTAAACCGGTTCTATCCGGTTCTATCTGGTTGAAACCGGTTTAAACCAGTTCAATCCGGTTTTCTCAGGTTAAAACCGGTTCAATCTGGTTTTATCCGGTTTAAACCGGTTTAAACCGGTTCAATCGGTTTTATCCAGTTTAAACCAGTTCTATCCGGTTTAAACCAGTTTAATCCAGTTCAATCCGGTTTTATCCGGTTTAAACCGGTCCTATCGGGTTTAAACAGGTTTAGGGTGGTTCATTCCGGTTTTATCAGTTTTAAACCGGTTTAAACTGCTTCAATCCGTTTATATCCGGTTCAAACCGGTTACAACCGGTTCAATCCAGTTTTCTCCGGTTTAAACCGGTTTAAGCCGGTTCCACCCGGTTTTCTCCGGTTTTAACTGGCTTTAACCGGTTCAATCCGCTTTTATCCACCTTAAACCGGTTCTATCTGGTTCTATCCGTTTGAAACCGGTTTAAACCAGTTCAATCCGGTTTTATACGGTTTAAACCGGTTCATTCCGGTTTCATCCGGTTTGAACCGGTTTAAACCGGTTTAAACCGGTTCAATCCGGTTTTAAACGGTTTAAACCGGTTCTATCTGGTTCAATCTGGTTTAAACCGGTTTAAACCGGTTCTATCCGTTTTCATCCGGTTTAAACCGGTACAATCTGGTTTTATCCGGTTTAAACCGGTTTAAACCGGTTCAATCGGTTTTATCCAGTTTAAACCGGTTCAATCCGTTTTTCCGGTTTAAACCGGTTTAAACCAGTTCATTCCGGTTTTATCCGGTTTAAACCGGTTCAATCCGGTTTAAACCGTTTCAATCTGGTTTTATCCGGTTTGAACCGGTTTAAACCTCTTCAATCCGTTTTTATCCGGTTTAAACCGGTTCTATCCGGTTCTATCCCGTTGAAACCGGTTTAAACCGGTTCAATCTGGTTTTATCCAGTTTAAACCGGTTTTAACCGATTCAATCCGGTTTATCCAGTATAAACTGGTTTAATCCGGTTCAATCCGGTTTTATCCGCTTTAAACCGGTTCAATCCGTTTTTTCCGGTTTAAACCAGTTTAAACCAGTTCATTCCGGTTTTATCCGGTTTTAGCCGGATCAATCCGGTTTAAACCGTTTCAATCTGATTTTATCCGGTTTTAACCGTTTTAAACCGCTTCAATCCGGTTTTATCCGGTTTAAACCGGTTCTATCCAGTTCTATCCAGTTGAAACCGGTTTAAACCGGTTCAATCCGGTTTTATCCGGTTTAAACCAGTTCAATCCTGTTTTATCCGGTTTAAACGGCTTTAAAACGGTTTTATCCGGTTTTATCCGGTTTAAACCAGTTTGAACCGGTTCAATCCGGTTTTATTCGGTTTAAACCGGTTCAATCCAGTTTAAACCGGTTTAAGCCGGTTCCATCTGGTTTTATCCAGTTTAAACCGGTTATATCCGGTTCTATCTGGTTGAAACCAGTTTAAACCGGTTCAATCCGGTTTTATCCGGTTTAAACCGGTTCATTCCGGTTTTATCCGGTTAAAACCGGTTTGAAACGGTTCGATCCGGATTTATCCGGTTTAAACTGGTTCAGTCCGATTTTATCCGGTTTAAACCAGTTCATTCCGGTTTTATCCGGTTTAAACTGGTTTGAACCGGTTCAATCCGGTTTTATCCGGTTTAAACCAGTTCACTCCGGTTTTATCCGGTTTAAGCCGGTTTGTACCGGTTCAATCCGGTTTTATCCGGTTAAAACCAGTTTGAAACGTTTCAATCCGGTTTTATCCGGTTTAAACCGGTTTAAACCGCTTCAATCCGGTTTTATCTGGTTTAAACCGGTTCTATCCAGTTCTATCCGGTTGAAACCGGTTTAAACCGGTTCAATCCGGTTTTATCCGGTTTAAACCAGCTCAATCCGGTTTTATCTGGTTTAGACCAGTTCAAACCGGTTCAATCCGGTTTTATCCAGTTTAAACCGGTTCAGTCTGGTTTTATCCGGTTTCAACCGGTTTAAACCGGTTCAATCCGGTTTTATCCAGTTTAAACCGGTTCTATCCGGTTCTATCCGGTTGAAACCAGTTTATACCGGTTCAATCCGGTTTTATCCGGTTTAAACCGGTTCAATCCGGTTTTATCCGGTTTAAACCGTTTCAAACCGGTTTTATCCGGTTTAAACCGGTTCATTCCGGTTTTATCCGGTTAAAACCGGTTTGAAATGCTTCAATCCTGTTTTTTCCGGTTTAAACTGGTTCAGTCCGGTTTTATCCTGTTTAAACCAGTTCATTCCGGTTTTATCCGGTTTAAACCGGTTCAATCCGGTTTTATCCGGTTTAAACCAGTTCACTCTGATTTTATCCGGTTTAAACCGGTTTGAACCGGTTCAATCCGGTTTTATCCGATTTAAACCTGTTTAAGCTGGTTCAATCCGGTTTTATCCAGTTTAAACCGGTTCTATCCGGTTCTATCCAGTTGAAACCGGTTTAAACCGGTTCAATCCGGTTTTATCGATTTTAAACCGGTTCAATCCGTTTTTTCCGGTTTAAATCGGTTTAAACCAGTTTATTCCGGTTTTATGCGGTTTAAGCCGGTTCAATCCGGTTTTATCCAGTTTAAACCGGTTCTATCCGGTTCTATCCGGTTGAAACCAGTTTAAACCGGTTCAATCCTTTTTTATCCGGTTTAAACCGGTTTTATCCGGTTTAGACCAGTTTAAACCAGTTCAATCCGGTTTTAATCAGCTTAAACCGGTTCAATCTGGTTTTATCCAGTTTAAACCGCTTTAAAACGGTTTTATCCGGTTTTATCCAGTTTAAACCAGTTTGAACCGGTTCAATCCGTTTTTATCCGGTTTAAACCGGTTCAATCCGGTTTAAACCGGTTTAAGCCGGTTCAATCCGGTTTTATCCAGTTTAAACCAGTCCTATCGGGTTTAAACAGGTTTAGGCCGGTTCATTCCGGTTTTATCAGTTTTAAACCGGTTTAAACTGCTTCAATCCGTTTATATCCGGTTTAAACCGGTTACAACCGGTTCAATCCGGTTTTCTCCGGTTTAAACCGGTTTAAGCCGGTTCCATCCGGTTTTCTCCGGTTTTAACCAGCTTTAACCGGTTCAATCTGCTTTTATCCAGTTTAAACCGGTTCTATCTGGTTCTATCCGGTTGAAACCGGTTTAAACCGGTTCAATCCGGTTTTATCCATTTTAAACCGGTTCAATCCGTTTTTTCCGGTTTAAACCGGTTTAAACCAGTTTATTCCGGTTTTATGCGATTTAAGCCGGTTCAATCCGGTTTTATCCAGTTTAAACCAGTTCTATCCGGTTCTATCCGGTTGAAACCAATTTAAACCGATTCAATCCGGTTTTATCCGGTTTAAACCGGTTTTATCCGGTTTAGACCAGTTTAAACCAGTTCAATCCGGTTTTAATCAGCTTAAACCAGTTCAATCTGGTTTTATCCAGTTTAAACCGCTTTAAAACGGTTTTATCCGGTTTTATCCAGTTTAAACCAGTTTGAACCGGTTCAATCCGGTTTTATCCGGTTTAAACCGGTTCAATCCGGTTTAAACCGGTTTAAGCCGGTTCAATCCGGTTTTATCCAGTTTAAACCGGTTCTATCCGGTTCTATCTGGTTGAAACCAGTTTAAACCGGTTCAATCCGGTTTTATCCGGTTTAAACCGGTTCAATCCGGTTTTATCCGGTTTAAACCGGTTCATTCCGGTTTTATCCGGTTAAAACCGGTCTGAAACGGTTCGATCCGGTTTTATCCGGTTTAAACTGGTTCAGTCCGATTTTATCCGGTTTAAACCAGTTCATTCCGGTTTTATCCGGTTTGAACTGGTTTGAACCGGTTCAATCCGGTTTTATCCGGTTTAAACCAGTTCACTCCGGTTTTATCCGGTTTAAACCGGTTTGTACCGGCTCAATCCGGTTTTATCCGGTTTAAACCGGTTTAAGCTGGTTCAATCCGGTTTTATCCAGTTTAAACCGGTTCTATCCGGTTCTATCTGGTTGAAACCGGTTTAAACAAGTTCAATCCGGTTTTCTCAGGTTAAAACCGGTTCAATCTGGTTTTATGCGGTTTAAACCGGTTTAAACCGGTTCAATCGGTTTTATCCAGTTTAAACCAGTTCTATCCGGTTTAAACCAGTTTAATCCAGTTCAATCCGGTTTTATCCGGTTTATACCGGTCCTATCGGGTTTAAACAGGTTTAGGACAGTTCATTCCGGTTTTATCAGTTTTAAACCGGTTTAAAATGCTTCAATCCGTTTATATTCGGTTTAAACCGGTTACAACCGGTTCAATCCGGTTTTCTCCGGTTTAAACCGGTTTAAGCCGGTTCCACCCGGTTTTCTCCGGTTTTAACCGGCTTTAACCGGTTCAATCCGCTTTTATCCAGTTTAAACCGGTTCTATCTGGTTCTATCCGGTTGAAACCAGTTTATACCGGTTCAATCCGGTTTTATCCAGTTTAAACCGGTTCTATCCGGTTCTATCCGGTTGAAACCAGTTTATACCGGTTCAATCCGGTTTTATCCGGTTTAAACCGGTTCAATCCGGTTTTATCCGGTTTAAACCGTTTCAAACCGGTTTTATCCGGTTTAAACCGGTTCATTCCGGTTTTATCCGGTTAAAACCGGTTTGAAATGCTTCAATCCTGTTTTTTCCGGTTTAAACTGGTTCAGTCCGGTTTTATCCTGTTTAAACCAGTTCATTCCGGTTTTATCCGGTTTAAACCGGTTCAATCCGGTTTTATCCGGTTTAAACCAGTTCACTCTGATTTTATCCGGTTTAAACCGGTTTGAACCGGTTCAATCCGGTTTTATCCGATTTAAACCTGTTTAAGCAGGTTCAATCCGGTTTTATCCAGTTTAAACCGGTTCTATCCGGTTCTATCCAGTTGAAACCGGTTTAAACCGGTTCAATCCGGTTTTATCGATTTTAAACCGGTTCAATCCGTTTTTTCCGGTTTAAATCGGTTTAAACCAGTTTATTCCGGTTTTATGCGGTTTAAGCCGGTTCAATCCGGTTTTATCCAGTTTAAACCGGTTCTATCCGGTTCTATCCGGTTGAAACCAGTTTAAACCGGTTCAATCCTTTTTTATCCGGTTTAAACTGGTTTTATCCGGTTTAGACCAGTTTAAACCAGTTCAATCCGGTTTTAATCAGCTTAAACCGGTTCAATCTGGTTTTATCCAGTTTAAACCGCTTTAAAACGGTTTTATCCGGTTTTATCCAGTTTAAACCAGTTTGAACCGGTTCAATCCGTTTTTATCCGGTTTAAACCGGTTCAATCCGGTTTAAACCGGTTTAAGCCGGTTCAATCCGGTTTTATCCAGTTTAAACCAGTCCTATCGGGTTTAAACAGGTTTAGGCCGGTTCATTCCGGTTTTATCAGTTTTAAACCGGTTTAAACTGCTTCAATCCGTTTATATCCGGTTTAAACCGGTTACAACCGGTTCAATCCGGTTTTCTCCGGTTTAAACCGGTTTAAGCCGGTTCCATCCGGTTTTCTCCGGTTTTAACCAGCTTTAACCGGTTCAATCTGCTTTTATCCAGTTTAAACCGGTTCTATCTGGTTCTATCCGGTTGAAACCGGTTTAAACCGGTTCAATCCGGTTTTATCCATTTTAAACCGGTTCAATCCGTTTTTTCCGGTTTAAACCGGTTTAAACCAGTTTATTCCGGTTTTATGCGATTTAAGCCGGTTCAATCCGGTTTTATCCAGTTTAAACCAGTTCTATCCGGTTCTATCCGGTTGAAACCAATTTAAACCGATTCAATCCGGTTTTATCCGGTTTAAACCGGTTTTATCCGGTTTAGACCAGTTTAAACCAGTTCAATCCGGTTTTAATCAGCTTAAACCAGTTCAATCTGGTTTTATCCAGTTTAAACCGCTTTAAAACGGTTTTATCCGGTTTTATCCAGTTTAAACCAGTTTGAACCGGTTCAATCCGGTTTTATCCGGTTTAAACCGGTTCAATCCGGTTTAAACCGGTTTAAGCCGGTTCAATCCGGTTTTATCCAGTTTAAACCGGTTCTATCCGGTTCTATCCGGTTGAAACCAATTTAAACCGGTTCAATCCGGTTTTATCCGTTTTAAACCGGTTTAATCCAGTTCAATCCGGTTTTATCCGGTTTAAACCGTTTCTATCCGGTTTAAACCATTTCTATCCGGTTTAAACCGTTTCTATCCGTTTTAAACCGGTTTAAACCAGTTCATTCCTGTTTTATCAGGTTTAAACCGGTTTGAACCGGTTCAATCCGGTTTAAACCAGTTTTAGCCGGTTCAATCCGGTTTTATCCGGTTTAAACCGGTTCAATCTGATTTTATGCGGTTTAAACCAGTTTGAACCGGTTCAATCCGGTTTAATCCGGTTTAAACCGGTTTAAGCCAGTTCAATCCAGTTTTATCGAGTTTAAACCGGTTCTATCCGGTTCTATCCGGTTGAAACCAGTTTAAACCGGTTCAATCCGGTTTTATCCGGTTTAAACCAGTTCAATCCTGTTTTATCTGGTTTAAACCGGTTCTATCCGGTCCTATACAGTTGAAACTGGTTTAAACCGGTTCAATCCGGTTTTATCTGGTTTAAACCGGTTCAGTCTGGTTTTATCCGGTTTAAACCGGTTTAAAACGGTTCAATCCGGTTTTATCCGGTTTAAACCGGTTCTATGCTGTTTATACCAGTTTAAGCCTGTTCAATCGGGTTTTATCCGGTTTAGACCTGTTTAAGTCGGCTCATTCCGGTTTTATCCAGTTTAAACCGGTTCTATCCGGTTCTACCCGGTTGAAACCAGTTTAAACCGGTTCAATCCGGTTTTATCCAGTTTAAACCTGTTTGAACCGGTTCACTCCATTTTTATCCGGTTTAAACCGGTTTCAGCCGGCTCAATCCGGTTTTATCCAGTTTAAACCGGTTCAATCTGGTTTTATCCGGTTTAAACCGGTTTAAGCCGGTTCAATCCGGTTTTATCCAGTTTAAACCGGTTCTATCCGGTTCTATCCGGTTGAAACCAGTTTAAACCGGTTCAATCCAGTTTTATCCGGTTTAAACCGGTTTAAGCTGGTTCAATCCGGTTTTATCCGGTTTAAACCGGTTGAAACCAGTTCAATCCGGTTTTATCTGGTTTAGACCAGTTCAAACCGGTTCAATCCGGTTTTATCCAGTTTAAACCGGTTCAGTCTGGTTTTATCCGGTTTCAACCGGTTTAAACCGGTTCAATCCGGTTTTATCCGGTTGAAACCGGTTCTATGCTGTTTATACCAGTTTAAGCCTGTTCAATCGGGTTTTATCCGGTTTAGACCTGTTTAAGCCGGTTCATTCCAGTTTTATCCAGTTTAAAACGGTTTAAACCCTTTCAATCCGTTTTTATCCGGTTTCAACCAGTTTACACCGGTTCAATCCGGTTTTATCCGGTTAAAACCGTTTCTCTCCACTTCTATCCGTTTTAAACCGGTTTAAACCAGTTCATTCCGGTTTTATCCGGTTTAAACCGGTTTGAACCGGTTCAATCCGGTTTTATCCGGTTTAAACCGGTTTAAGCCGGTTCAATCCGGTTTTATCCGGTTTAAACCGGTTTAATCCTGTTTAAACCGGTTTAAGCTGGTTCAATCCGGTTTTATCCAGTTTAAACCGGTTCTATCCGGTTCTATCCGGTTGAAACCAGTTTATACCGGTTCAATCTGGTTTTATCCGGTTTAAACCGGTTCATTCCGGTTTTATCCGGTTAAAACCGGTTTGAAATGCTTCAATCCTGTTTTTTCCGGTTTAAACTGGTTCAGTCCGGTTTTATCCTGTTTAAACCAGTTCATTCCGGTTTTATCCGTTTTAAACCGGTTCAATCCGGTTTTATCCGTTTTAAACCAGTTCACTCTGGTTTTATCCGGTTTAAACCAGTTTGAACCGGTTCAATCCGGTTTTATCCGGTTTAAACCTGTTTAAGCTGGTTCAATCCGGTTTTATCCAGTTTAAACCGGTTCTATCCGGTTCTATCCAGTTGAAACCGGTTTAAACCAGTTCAATCCGGTTTTATCCAGTTAAAACCGGTTCAATCCGGTTTTATCCGGTTTAAACCTGTTTAAACCGGTTCAATCGGTTTTATCCAGTTTAAACCGGTTCTATCCGGTTTAAACCCGTTTAAGCCAGTTCAATCCGGTTTTATCCAGTTTAAACCGGTCGTATCCGGTTTAAACCGGTTTAGGCCGGTTCATTCCGGTTTTATCAGTTTTAAACCCGTTTAAAATGCTTCAATCCGTTTATATCCGGTTTCAACCGGTTTCAACCGGTTCAATCCGGTTTTATCCGGTTTAAACCAGTTCATTCCGGTTTTATCCGGTTTAAACCGGTTTGAACCGGTTCAATCCGGTTTTATCTGGTTTAAACCGGTTTTATCCGGTTTAGACCAGTTCATTCCGGTTCTATCCAGTTTAAACAGGTTTAAGCCGGTTCAATCCGGTTTTATCCAGTTTAAACCGGTTCAATGCGTTTTTTCCAGTTTAAACCGGTTTAAACCAGTTCATTCCGGTTTTATCCGGCTTAAACCGGTTCAATATGGTATTATCCGGTTTAAACTGGTTCAATTTGGTTTTATCCCGTTTAAACCGGTTTTATCCGGTTCATACCGGTATAAACCAGTTCAATCCGGTTTTATCCTGTTTAAACCAGTCCTATCGGGTTTAAACAGATTTAGGCCGGTTCATTCCGGTTTTATCAGTTTTAAACCGGTTTAAACTGCTTCAATCCGTTTATATCCGTTTTAAACCGGTTACAACCGGTTCAATCCGGTTTTCTCCGGTTTAAACCGGTTTAAGCCGGTTCCATCCGATTTTCTCCGGTTTTAACCAGCTTTAACCAGTTCAATCTGCTTTTATCCAGTTTAAACCGGTTTAAACCAGTTTATTCCGGTTTTATGCGGTTTAAGCCGGTTCAATCCGGTTTTATCCAGTTTAAACCGGTTCTATCCGGTTCTATCCGGTTGAAACCAGTTTAAACCGGTTCAATCCGGTTTTATCCGGTTTAAACCGGTTTTATCCGGTTTAGACCAGTTTAAACCAGTTCAATCCGGTTTTAATCAGCTTATACCGGTTCAATCTGGTTTTATCCAGTTTAAACCGCTTTAAAACGGTTTTATCCGGTTTTATCCAGTTTAAACCAGTTTGAACCGGTTCAATCCGGTTTTATCCGGTTTAAACCGGTTCAATCCGGTTTAAACCGGTTTAAGCCGGTTCAATCCGGTTTTATCCAGTTTAAACCGGTTCTATCCGGTTCTATCTGGTTGAAACCAGTTTAAACCGGTTCAATCCTGTTTTATCCGGTTTAAACCGGTTCAATCCGGTTTTATCCGGTTTAAACCGGTTCATTCCGGTTTTATCTGGTTAAAACCGGTCTGAAACGGTTCGATCCGGTTTTATCCGGTTTAAACTGGTTCAGTCCGATTTTATCCGGTTTAAACCAGTTCACTCCGGTTTTATCCGGTTTAAACCGGTTTGTACCGGCTCGATCCGGTTTTATCCGGTTTAAACCGGTTTAAGCTGGTTCAATCCGGTTTTATCCAGTTTAAACCGGTTCTATCCGGTTCTATCTGGTTGAAACCGGTTTAAACCAGTTCAATCCGGTTTTCTCAGGTTAAAACCGGTTCAATCTGGTTTTATCCGGTTTAAACCGGTTTAAACCGGTTCAATCGGTTTTATCCAGTTTAAACCAGTTCTATCCGGTTTAAACCAGTTTAATCCAGTTCAATCCGGTTTTATCCGGTTTAAACCGGTCCTATCGGGTTTAAACAGGTTTAGGGTGGTTCATTCCGGTTTTATCAGTTTTAAACCGGTTTAAACTGCTTCAATCCGTTTATATCCGGTTCAAACCGGTTACAACCGGTTCAATCCAGTTTTCTCCGGTTTAAACCGGTTTAAGCCGGTTCCACCCGGTTTTCTCCGGTTTTAACTGGCTTTAACCGGTTCAATCCGCTTTTATCCACCTTAAACCGGTTCTATCTGGTTCTATCCGTTTGAAACCGGTTTAAACCAGTTCAATCCGGTTTTATACGGTTTAAACCGGTTCATTCCGGTTTCATCCGGTTTGAACCGGTTTAAACCGGTTTAAACCGGTTCAATCCGGTTTTAAACGGTTTAAACCGGTTCTATCTGGTTCAATCTGGTTTAAACCGGTTTAAACCGGTTCTATCCGTTTTCATCCGGTTTAAACCGGTACAATCTGGTTTTATCCGGTTTAAACCGGTTTAAACCGGTTCAATCGGTTTTATCCAGTTTAAACCGGTTCAATCCGTTTTTCCGGTTTAAACCGGTTTAAACCAGTTCATTCCGGTTTTATCCGGTTTAAACCGGTTCAATCCGGTTTAAACCGTTTCAATCTGGTTTTATCCGGTTTGAACCGGTTTAAACCTCTTCAATCCGTTTTTATCCGGTTTAAACCGGTTCTATCCGGTTCTATCCCGTTGAAACCGGTTTAAACCGGTTCAATCTGGTTTTATCCAGTTTAAACCGGTTTTAACCGATTCAATCCGGTTTATCCAGTATAAACTGGTTTAATCCGGTTCAATCCGGTTTTATCCGCTTTAAACCGGTTCAATCCGTTTTTTCCGGTTTAAACCAGTTTAAACCAGTTCATTCCGGTTTTATCCGGTTTTAGCCGGATCAATCCGGTTTAAACCGTTTCAATCTGATTTTATCCGGTTTTAATCGTTTTAAACCGCTTCAATCCGGTTTTATCCGGTTTAAACCGGTTCTATCCAGTTCTATCCAGTTGAAACCGGTTTAAACCGGTTCAATCCGGTTTTATCCGGTTTAAACCAGTTCAATCCTGTTTTATCCGGTTTAAACGGCTTTAAAACGGTTTTATCCGGTTTTATCCGGTTTAAACCAGTTTGAACCGGTTCAATCCGGTTTTATTCGGTTTAAACCGGTTCAATCCAGTTTAAACCGGTTTAAGCCGGTTCCATCTGGTTTTATCCAGTTTAAACCGGTTATATCCGGTTCTATCTGGTTGAAACCAGTTTAAACCGGTTCAATCCGGTTTTATCCGGTTTAAACCGGTTCATTCCGGTTTTATCCGGTTAAAACCGGTTTGAAACGGTTCGATCCGGATTTATCCGGTTTAAACTGGTTCAGTCCGATTTTATCCGGTTTAAACCAGTTCATTCCGGTTTTATCCGGTTTAAACTGGTTTGAACCGGTTCAATCCGGTTTTATCCGGTTTAAACCAGTTCACTCCGGTTTTATCCGGTTTAAGCCGGTTTGTACCGGTTCAATCCGGTTTTATCCGGTTAAAACCAGTTTGAAACGTTTCAATCCGGTTTTATCCGGTTTAAACCGGTTTAAACCGCTTCAATCCGGTTTTATCTGGTTTAAACCGGTTCTATCCAGTTCTATCCGGTTGAAACCGGTTTAAACCGGTTCAATCCGGTTTTATCCGGTTTAAACCAGCTCAATCCGGTTTTATCTGGTTTAGACCAGTTCAAACCGGTTCAATCCGGTTTTATCCAGTTTAAACCGGTTCAGTCTGGTTTTATCCGGTTTCAACCGGTTTAAACCGGTTCAATCCGGTTTTATCCAGTTTAAACCGGTTCTATCCGGTTCTATCCGGTTGAAACCAGTTTATACCGGTTCAATCCGGTTTTATCCGGTTTAAACCGGTTCAATCCGGTTTTATCCGGTTTAAACCGTTTCAAACCGGTTTTATCCGGTTTAAACCGGTTCATTCCGGTTTTATCCGGTTAAAACCGGTTTGAAATGCTTCAATCCTGTTTTTTCCGGTTTAAACTGGTTCAGTCCGGTTTTATCCTGTTTAAACCAGTTCATTCCGGTTTTATCCGGTTTAAACCGGTTCAATCCGGTTTTATCCGGTTTAAACCAGTTCACTCTGATTTTATCCGGTTTAAACCGGTTTGAACCGGTTCAATCCGGTTTTATCCGATTTAAACCTGTTTAAGCTGGTTCAATCCGGTTTTATCCAGTTTAAACCGGTTCTATCCGGTTCTATCCAGTTGAAACCGGTTTAAACCGGTTCAATCCGGTTTTATCGATTTTAAACCGGTTCAATCCGTTTTTTCCGGTTTAAATCGGTTTAAACCAGTTTATTCCGGTTTTATGCGGTTTAAGCCGGTTCAATCCGGTTTTATCCAGTTTAAACCGGTTCTATCCGGTTCTATCCGGTTGAAACCAGTTTAAACCGGTTCAATCCTTTTTTATCCGGTTTAAACCGGTTTTATCCGGTTTAGACCAGTTTAAACCAGTTCAATCCGGTTTTAATCAGCTTAAACCGGTTCAATCTGGTTTTATCCAGTTTAAACCGCTTTAAAACGGTTTTATCCGGTTTTATCCAGTTTAAACCAGTTTGAACCGGTTCAATCCGTTTTTATCCGGTTTAAACCGGTTCAATCCGGTTTAAACCGGTTTAAGCCGGTTCAATCCGGTTTTATCCAGTTTAAACCAGTCCTATCGGGTTTAAACAGGTTTAGGCCGGTTCATTCCGGTTTTATCAGTTTTAAACCGGTTTAAACTGCTTCAATCCGTTTATATCCGGTTTAAACCGGTTACAACCGGTTCAATCCGGTTTTCTCCGGTTTAAACCGGTTTAAGCCGGTTCCATCCGGTTTTCTCCGGTTTTAACCAGCTTTAACCGGTTCAATCTGCTTTTATCCAGTTTAAACCGGTTCTATCTGGTTCTATCCGGTTGAAACCGGTTTAAACCGGTTCAATCCGGTTTTATCCATTTTAAACCGGTTCAATCCGTTTTTTCCGGTTTAAACCGGTTTAAACCAGTTTATTCCGGTTTTATGCGATTTAAGCCGGTTCAATCCGGTTTTATCCAGTTTAAACCAGTTCTATCCGGTTCTATCCGGTTGAAACCAATTTAAACCGATTCAATCCGGTTTTATCCGGTTTAAACCGGTTTTATCCGGTTTAGACCAGTTTAAACCAGTTCAATCCGGTTTTAATCAGCTTAAACCAGTTCAATCTGGTTTTATCCAGTTTAAACCGCTTTAAAACGGTTTTATCCGGTTTTATCCAGTTTAAACCAGTTTGAACCGGTTCAATCCGGTTTTATCCGGTTTAAACCGGTTCAATCCGGTTTAAACCGGTTTAAGCCGGTTCAATCCGGTTTTATCCAGTTTAAACCGGTTCTATCCGGTTCTATCTGGTTGAAACCAGTTTAAACCGGTTCAATCCGGTTTTATCCGGTTTAAACCGGTTCAATCCGGTTTTATCCGGTTTAAACCGGTTCATTCCGGTTTTATCCGGTTAAAACCGGTCTGAAACGGTTCGATCCGGTTTTATCCGGTTTAAACTGGTTCAGTCCGATTTTATCCGGTTTAAACCAGTTCATTCCGGTTTTATCCGGTTTGAACTGGTTTGAACCGGTTCAATCCGGTTTTATCCGGTTTAAACCAGTTCACTCCGGTTTTATCCGGTTTAAACCGGTTTGTACCGGCTCAATCCGGTTTTATCCGGTTTAAACCGGTTTAAGCTGGTTCAATCCGGTTTTATCCAGTTTAAACCGGTTCTATCCGGTTCTATCTGGTTGAAACCGGTTTAAACAAGTTCAATCCGGTTTTCTCAGGTTAAAACCGGTTCAATCTGGTTTTATGCGGTTTAAACCGGTTTAAACCGGTTCAATCGGTTTTATCCAGTTTAAACCAGTTCTATCCGGTTTAAACCAGTTTAATCCAGTTCAATCCGGTTTTATCCGGTTTATACCGGTCCTATCGGGTTTAAACAGGTTTAGGACAGTTCATTCCGGTTTTATCAGTTTTAAACCGGTTTAAAATGCTTCAATCCGTTTATATTCGGTTTAAACCGGTTACAACCGGTTCAATCCGGTTTTCTCCGGTTTAAACCGGTTTAAGCCGGTTCCACCCGGTTTTCTCCGGTTTTAACCGGCTTTAACCGGTTCAATCCGCTTTTATCCAGTTTAAACCGGTTCTATCTGGTTCTATCCGGTTGAAACCAGTTTATACCGGTTCAATCCGGTTTTATCCAGTTTAAACCGGTTCTATCCGGTTCTATCCGGTTGAAACCAGTTTAAACCGGTTCAATCCGGTTTTATCCGGTTTAAACCAGTTCAATCCTGTTTTATCCGGTTTAAACCGGTTCTATCCGGTCCTATACAGTTGAAACTGGTTTAAACCGGTTCAATCCGGTTTTATCCGGTTTAAACCGGTTCAGTCTGGTTTTATCCGGTTTAAACCGGTTTAAAACGGTTCAATCCGGTTTTATCCGGTTTAAACCGGTTCTATGCTGTTTATACCAGTTTAAGCCTGTTCAATCGGGTTTTATCCGGTTTTGACCTGTTTAAGCCGGTTCATTCCGGTTTTATCCAGTTTAAACCGGTTCTATCCGGTTTTATCCAGTTTAAACCTGTTTGAACCGGTTCAATCCGGTTTTATCCGGTTTAAACCGGTTTAAGCCGGCTCAATCCGGTTTTATCCAGTTTAAACCGGTTCAATCTGGTTTTATACGGTTTAAACCGGTTTAAGCCGGTTCAATCCGCTTTTATCCAGTTTAAACCGGTTCTATCCGGTTCTATCCGGTTGAAACCAGTTTAAACCGGTTCAATCCAGTTTTATCAGGTTTAAACCGGTTGAAACCAGTTCAATCCTGTTTTATCTGGTTTAGACCAGTTCAAACCGGTTCAATCCGGTTTTATCCAGTTTAAACCGGTTCAGTTGGTTTTATCCGGTTTCAACCGGTTTAAACCGGTTCAATCCGGTTTTATCCGGTTGAAACCGGTTCTATGCTGTTTATACCAGTTTAAGCCTGTTCAATCGGGTTTTATTCGGTTTAGACCTGTTTAAGCCGGTTCATTCCAGTTTTATCCAGTTTAAACCGGTTTAAACCCTTTCAATCCGTTTTTATCCGGTTTCAACCGGTTTACACCGGTTCAATCCGGTTTTATCCGGTTGAAACCGGTTCTATCCTGTTTATACCAGTTTAAACCGGTTCAGTCTGGTTTTATCCGGTTTCAACCGGTTTAAACCGGTTCAATCCGGTTTTATCCGGTTTAAACCGGTTCTATGCAGTTTATACCAGTTTAAACCGGTTCAGTCTGGTTTTATCCGGTTTCAACCGGTTTAAACCGGTTCATTCCGGTTTTATCCGGCTTAAACCGGTTCAATATGGTATTATCGGGTTTAAACTGGTTCAATTTGGTTTTATTCCATTTAAACCGGTTTTATCCGGTTTAAACTGGTATAAACCAGTTCAATCCGGTTTTATCCTGTTTAAACCAGTCCTATCGGGTTTAAACAGGTTTAGGCCGGTTCATTCCGGTTTTATCAGTTTTAAACCGGTTTAAACTGCTTCAATCCGTTTATATCCGGTTTAAACTGGTTACAAATGGTTCAATCCGGTTTTGTCCGGTTTAAACCGGTTTAAGCCGGTTCCATCCGGTTTTCTCCGGTTTTAACCGGCTTTAACCGGTTCAATCTGCTTTTATCCAGTTTAAACCGGTTCTATCTGGTTCTATCCGGTTGAAACCGGTTTAAACCGGTTCAATCCGGTTTTATCCATTTTAAACCGGTTCAATCCGTTTTTTCCGGTTTAAACCGGTTTAAACCAGTTTATTCCGGTTTTATCCGGTTTAAGCCGGTTCAATCCGGTTTTATCCAGTTTAAACCGGTTCGATCCGGTTCTATCCGGTTGAAACCAGTTTAAACCGGTTCAATCCGGTTTTATCTGGTTTAAACCGGTTTTATCCGGTTTAGACCAGTTTAAACCAGTTCAATCCGGTTTTAATCAGCTTAAACCGGTTCAATCTGGTTTTATCCAGTTTAAACCGCTTTAAAACGGTTTTATCCGGTTTTATCCAGTTTAAACCAGTTTGAACCGGTTCAATCCGGTTTTATCCGGTTTAAACCGGTTCAATCCGGTTTAAACCGGTTTAAGCCGGTTCAATCCGGTTTTATCCAGTTTAAACCGGTTCTATCCGGTTCTATCTGGTTGAAACCAGTTTAAACCGGTTCAATCCTGTTTTATCCGGTTTAAACCGGTTCAATCCGGTTTTATCCGGTTTAAACCGGTTCATTCCGGTTTTATCTGGTTAAAACCGGTCTGAAACGGTTCGATCCGGTTTTATCCGGTTTAAACTGGTTCAGTCCGATTTTATCCGGTTTAAATCAGTTCATTCCGGTTTTATCCGGTTTAAACTGTTTTGAACCGGTTCAATCCGGTTTTATCCGGTTTAAACCAGTTCACTCCGGTTTTATCCGGTTTAAACCGGTTTGTACCGGCTCGATCCGGTTTTATCCGGTTTAAACCGGTTTAAGCTGGTTCAATCCGGTTTTATCCAGTTTAAACCGGTTATATCCGGTTCTATCTGGTTGAAACCGGTTTAAACCGGTTCAATCCGGTTTTATCCGGTTTAAACCGGTTCATTCCGGTTTTATCCGGTTAAAACCGGTTTGAAACGGTTCGATCCGGATTTATCCGGTTTAAACCGGTTCTATACGGTTCTATCCGGTTGAAACCGGTTTAAACCGGTTCAAACTGGTTTTATCCAGTTTAAACCGGTTTTAACCGATTCAATCCGGTTTATCCAGTATAAACTGGTTTAATCCGGTTCAATCCGGTTTTATCCGCTTTAAACCGGTTTAAACCGGTTCAATCGGGTTTTATCTGGTTTAAACCGGATTAAACCGGTTCTATCCGGTTTTATCCATTTTAAACCAGTTCAATCCGTTTTTTCCGGTTTAAACCGGTTTCAACCAGTTCATTCCGGTTTTATCCGGTTTAAGCCGGATCAATCCGCTTTAAACCGTTTCAATCTGATTTTATCCTGTTTAAACCGGTTTAAACCGCTTCAATCCGGTTTTATCTGGTTTAAACCGGTTCTATCCAGTTCTATCCGGTTGAAACCTGTTTAAACCGGTTCAATCCGGTTTTATCCAGTTTAAACCAGTTCAATCCGGTTTTATCCGGTTAAAACCGGTTTAAACCGGTTCAATCCGGTTTTATCCGGTTTCAACCGGTTCTATCCGGTTCTATCCGGTTTGAACCTGTTCAATCCGGTTTTATTCGGTTTAAACCGGTTTAAGCCGGTTCAATCCGGTTTTATCCAGTTTTATCCGGTTCTATCCGGTTCTATCCTGTTTAAATCAGTTTAAACCGGTTCTATCCTGTTCTATCCTGTTTTAACCGGTTAAACCAGTTCAATCCGGTTTTATCCAGTTTAAACCGGTTCTATTCGTTTCCATCTGGTGTAAAAGGGTTTAAACTGGTTCAATCCGGTTTTATCCGGTTTCAACCTCTTCAATCCGGTTTTCTCCAGTTTAAACCGGTTTATACCAGTTCAATCCGGTTTTATCCGCTTTAAACAGGTTCTATCCGGTTCTATCCGGTTTAAACCAGTTCTATCCGGTTCTATCTGGTTTAATCCGGTTTAAAGCGGTTCAATCCGGTTTTATCCGGTTTAAACCGGATCAATCCGGTTTTATCCGGTTTAAACCGGTTTTATCCGTTTTAAACCGGTTTAATCCAGTTCAATCCGGTTTTATCCGGTTTAAACCGTTTCTATCCGGTTTAAACCATTTCTATCCGGTTTAAACCGTTTCTATCCGTTTTAAACCGGTTTAAACCAGTTCATTCCTGTTTTATCAGGTTTAAACCGGTTTGAACCGGTTCAATCCGGTTTAAACCAGTTTTAGCCGGTTCAATCCGGTTTTATCCGGTTTAAACCGGTTCAATCTGATTTTATGCGGTTTAAACCAGTTTGAACCGGTTCAATCCGGTTTAATCCGGTTTAAACCGGTTTAAGCCAGTTCAATCCAGTTTTATCGAGTTTAAACCGGTTCTATCCGGTTCTATCCGGTTGAAACCAGTTTAAACCGGTTCAATCCGGTTTTATCCGGTTTAAACCAGTTCAATCCTGTTTTATCTGGTTTAAACCGGTTCTATCCGGTCCTATACAGTTGAAACTGGTTTAAACCGGTTCAATCCGGTTTTATCTGGTTTAAACCGGTTCAGTCTGGTTTTATCCGGTTTAAACCGGTTTAAAACGGTTCAATCCGGTTTTATCCGGTTTAAACCGGTTCTATGCTGTTTATACCAGTTTAAGCCTGTTCAATCGGGTTTTATCCGGTTTAGACCTGTTTAAGTCGGCTCATTCCGGTTTTATCCAGTTTAAACCGGTTCTATCCGGTTCTACCCGGTTGAAACCAGTTTAAACCGGTTCAATCCGGTTTTATCCAGTTTAAACCTGTTTGAACCGGTTCACTCCATTTTTATCCGGTTTAAACCGGTTTCAGCCGGCTCAATCCGGTTTTATCCAGTTTAAACCGGTTCAATCTGGTTTTATCCGGTTTAAACCGGTTTAAGCCGGTTCAATCCGGTTTTATCCAGTTTAAACCGGTTCTATCCGGTTCTATCCGGTTGAAACCAGTTTAAACCGGTTCAATCCAGTTTTATCCGGTTTAAACCGGTTTAAGCTGGTTCAATCCGGTTTTATCCGGTTTAAACCGGTTGAAACCAGTTCAATCCGGTTTTATCTGGTTTAGACCAGTTCAAACCGGTTCAATCCGGTTTTATCCAGTTTAAACCGGTTCAGTCTGGTTTTATCCTGTTTCAACCGGTTTAAACCGGTTCAATCCGGTTTTATCCGGTTGAAACCGGTTCTATGCTGTTTATACCAGTTTAAGCCTGTTCAATCGGGTTTTATCCGGTTTAGACCTGTTTAAGCCGGTTCATTCCAGTTTTATCCAGTTTAAAACGGTTTTAAACCCTTTCAATCCGTTTTTATCCGGTTTCAACCAGTTTACACCGGTTCAATCCGGTTTTATCCGGTTAAAACCGTTTCTCTCCACTTCTATCCGTTTTAAACCGGTTTAAACCAGTTCATTCCGGTTTTATCCGGTTTAAACCGGTTTGAACCGGTTCAATCCGGTTTTATCCGGTTTAAACCGGTTTAAGCCGGTTCAATCCGGTTTTATCCGGTTTAAACCGGTTTAATCCTGTTTAAACCGGTTTAAGCTGGTTCAATCCGGTTTTATCCAGTTTAAACCGGTTCTATCCGGTTCTATCCGGTTGAAACCAGTTTATACCGGTTCAATCTGGTTTTATCCGGTTTAAACCGGTTCATTCCGGTTTTATCCGGTTAAAACCGGTTTGAAATGCTTCAATCCTGTTTTTTCCGGTTTAAACTGGTTCAGTCCGGTTTTATCCTGTTTAAACCAGTTCATTCCGGTTTTATCCGTTTTAAACCGGTTCAATCCGGTTTTATCCGTTTTAAACCAGTTCACTCTGGTTTTATCCGGTTTAAACCAGTTTGAACCGGTTCAATCCGGTTTTATCCGGTTTAAACCTGTTTAAGCTGGTTCAATCCGGTTTTATCCAGTTTAAACCGGTTCTATCCGGTTCTATCCAGTTGAAACCGGTTTAAACCAGTTCAATCCGGTTTTATCCAGTTAAAACCGGTTCAATCCGGTTTTATCCGGTTTAAACCTGTTTAAACCGGTTCAATCGGTTTTATCCAGTTTAAACCGGTTCTATCCGGTTTAAACCCGTTTAAGCCAGTTCAATCCGGTTTTATCCAGTTTAAACCGGTCGTATCCGGTTTAAACCGGTTTAGGCCGGTTCATTCCGGTTTTATCAGTTTTAAACCCGTTTAAAATGCTTCAATCCGTTTATATCCGGTTTCAACCGGTTTCAACCGGTTCAATCCGGTTTTATCCGGTTTAAACCAGTTCATTCCGGTTTTATCCGGTTTAAACCGGTTTGAACCGGTTCAATCCGGTTTTATCTGGTTTAAACCGGTTTTATCCGGTTTAGACCAGTTCATTCCGGTTCTATCCAGTTTAAACAGGTTTAAGCCGGTTCAATCCGGTTTTATCCAGTTTAAACCGGTTCAATGCGTTTTTTCCAGTTTAAACCGGTTTAAACCAGTTCATTCCGGTTTTATCCGGCTTAAACCGGTTCAATATGGTATTATCCGGTTTAAACTGGTTCAATTTGGTTTTATCCCGTTTAAACCGGTTTTATCCGGTTCATACCGGTATAAACCAGTTCAATCCGGTTTTATCCTGTTTAAACCAGTCCTATCGGGTTTAAACAGATTTAGGCCGGTTCATTCCGGTTTTATCAGTTTTAAACCGGTTTAAACTGCTTCAATCCGTTTATATCCGTTTTAAACCGGTTACAACCGGTTCAATCCGGTTTTCTCCGGTTTAAACCGGTTTAAGCCGGTTCCATCCGATTTTCTCCGGTTTTAACCAGCTTTAACCAGTTCAATCTGCTTTTATCCAGTTTAAACCGGTTTAAACCAGTTTATTCCGGTTTTATGCGGTTTAAGCCGGTTCAATCCGGTTTTATCCAGTTTAAACCGGTTCTATCCGGTTCTATCCGGTTGAAACCAGTTTAAACCGGTTCAATCCGGTTTTATCCGGTTTAAACCGGTTTTATCCGGTTTAGACCAGTTTAAACCAGTTCAATCCGGTTTTAATCAGCTTATACCGGTTCAATCTGGTTTTATCCAGTTTAAACCGCTTTAAAACGGTTTTATCCGGTTTTATCCAGTTTAAACCAGTTTGAACCGGTTCAATCCGGTTTTATCCGGTTTAAACCGGTTCAATCCGGTTTAAACCGGTTTAAGCCGGTTCAATCCGGTTTTATCCAGTTTAAACCGGTTCTATCCGGTTCTATCTGGTTGAAACCAGTTTAAACCGGTTCAATCCTGTTTTATCCGGTTTAAACCGGTTCAATCCGGTTTTATCCGGTTTAAACCGGTTCATTCCGGTTTTATCTGGTTAAAACCGGTCTGAAACGGTTCGATCCGGTTTTATCCGGTTTAAACTGGTTCAGTCCGATTTTATCCGGTTTAAACCAGTTCACTCCGGTTTTATCCGGTTTAAACCGGTTTGTACCGGCTCGATCCGGTTTTATCCGGTTTAAACCGGTTTAAGCTGGTTCAATCCGGTTTTATCCAGTTTAAACCGGTTTCTATCCGGTTCTATCTGGTTGAAACCGGTTTAAACCAGTTCAATCCGGTTTTCTCAGGTTAAAACCGGTTCAATCTGGTTTTATCCGGTTTAAACCGGTTTAAACCGGTTCAATCGGTTTTATCCAGTTTAAACCAGTTCTATCCGGTTTAAACCAGTTTAATCCAGTTCAATCCGGTTTTATCCGGTTTAAACCGGTCCTATCGGGTTTAAACAGGTTTAGGGTGGTTCATTCCGGTTTTATCAGTTTTAAACCGGTTTAAACTGCTTCAATCCGTTTATATCCGGTTCAAACCGGTTACAACCGGTTCAATCCAGTTTTCTCCGGTTTAAACGGTTTAAGCCGGTTCCACCCGGTTTTCTCCGGTTTTAACTGGCTTTAAACCGGTTCAATCCGCTTTTATCCACCTTAAACCGGTTCTATCTGGTTCTATCCGTTTGAAACCGGTTTAAACCAGTTCAATCCGGTTTTATACGGTTTAAACCGGTTCATTCCGGTTTCATCCGGTTTGAACCGGTTTAAACCGGTTTAAACCGGTTCAATCCGGTTTTAAACGGTTTAAACCGGTTCTATCTGGTTCAATCTGGTTTAAAACCGGTTTTAAACCGGTTCTATCCGTTTTCATCCGGTTTAAACCGGTACAATCTGGTTTTATCCGGTTTAAACCGGTTTAAACCGGTTCAATCGGTTTTATCCAGTTTAAACCGGTTCAATCCGTTTTTCCGGTTTAAACCGGTTTAAACCAGTTCATTCCGGTTTTTATCCGGTTTAAACCGGTTCAATCCGGTTTAAACCGTTTCAATCTGGTTTTATCCGGTTTGAACCGGTTTAAACCTCTTCAATCCGTTTTTATCCGGTTTAAACCGGTTCTATCCGGTTCTATCCCGTTGAAACCGGTTTAAACCGGTTTCAATCTGGTTTTATCCAGTTTAAACCGGTTTTAACCGATTCAATCCGGTTTATCCAGTATAAACTGGTTTAATCCGGTTCAATCCGGTTTTATCCGCTTTAAACCGGTTCAATCCGTTTTTTTCCGGTTTAAACCAGTTTAAACCAGTTCATTCCGGTTTTATCCGGTTTTAGCCGGATCAATCCGGTTTAAACCGTTTCAATCTGATTTTATCCGGTTTTAACCGTTTTAAACCGCTTCAATCCGGTTTTATCCGGTTTAAACCGGTTCTATCCAGTTCTATCCAGTTGAAACCGGTTTAAACCGGTTCAATCCGGTTTTATCCGGTTTAAAACCAGTTCAATCCTGTTTTATCCGGTTTAAACGGCTTTAAAACGGTTTTATCCGGTTTTATCCGGTTTAAACCAGTTTGAACCGGTTCAATCCGGTTTTATTCGGTTTAAACCGGTTCAATCCAGTTTAAACCGGTTTAAGCCGGTTCCATCTGGTTTTATCCAGTTTAAACCGGTTATATCCGGTTCTATCTGGTTGAAACCAGTTTAAACCGGTTCAATCCGGTTTTATCCGGTTTAAACCGGTTCATTCCGGTTTTATCCGGTTAAAACCGGTTTGAAACGGTTCGATCCGGATTTATCCGGTTTAAACTGGTTCAGTCCGATTTTATCCGGTTTAAACCAGTTCATTCCGGTTTTATCCGGTTTAAACTGGTTTGAACCGGTTCAATCCGGTTTTATCCGGTTTAAACCAGTTCACTCCGGTTTTATCCGGTTTAAGCCGGTTTGTACCGGTTCAATCCGGTTTTATCCGGTTAAAAACCAGTTTGAAACGTTTCAATCCGGTTTTATCCGGTTTAAACCGGTTTAAAACCGCTTCAATCCGGTTTTATCTGGTTTAAACCGGTTCTATCCAGTTCTATCCGGTTGAAACCGGTTTAAACCGGTTCAATCCGGTTTTATCCGGTTTAAACCAGCTCAATCCGGTTTTATCTGTTTAGACCAGTTCAAACCGGTTCAATCCGGTTTTATCCAGTTTAAACCGGTTCAGTCTGGTTTTATCCGGTTTCAACCGGTTTAAACCGGTTCAATCCGGTTTTATCCAGTTTAAACCGGTTCTATCCGGTTCTATCCGGTTGAAACCAGTTTATACCGGTTCAATCCGGTTTTATCCGGTTTAAACCGGTTCATCCGGTTTTATCCGGTTTAAACCGTTTCAAAACCGGTTTTATCCGGTTTAAACCGGTTCATTCCGGTTTTATCCGGTTAAAACCGGTTTGAAATGCTTCAATCCTGTTTTTTCCCGGTTTAAACTGGTTCAGTCCGGTTTTATCCTGTTTAAACCAGTTCATTCCGGTTTTATCCGGTTTAAACCGGTTCAATCCGGTTTTATCCGGTTTAAACCAGTTCACTCTGATTTTATCCGGTTTAAACCGGTTTGAACCGGTTCAATCCGGTTTTATCCGATTTAAACCTGTTTAAGCTGGTTCAATCCGGTTTTATCCAGTTTAAAACCGGTTCTATCCGGTTCTATCCAGTTGAAACCGGTTTAAACCGGTTCAATCCGGTTTTATCGATTTTAAACCGGTTCAATCCGTTTTTTCCGGTTTAAATCGGTTTAAACCAGTTTATTCCGGTTTTATGCGGTTTAAGCCGGTTCAATCCGGTTTTATCCAGTTTAAACCGGTTCTATCCGGTTCTATCCGGTTGAAACCAGTTTAAAACCGGTTCAATCCTTTTTTATCCGGTTTAAACCGGTTTTATCCGGTTTTAGACCAGTTTAAACCAGTTCAATCCGGTTTTAATCAGCTTAAACCGGTTCAATCTGGTTTTATCCAGTTTAAACCGCTTTAAAACGGTTTTATCCGGTTTTATCCAGTTTAAACCAGTTTGAACGGTTCAATCCGTTTTTAATCCGGTTTAAACCGGTTCAATCCGGTTTAAAACCGGTTTAAGCCGGTTCAATCCGGTTTTATCCAGTTTAAACCAGTCCTATCGGGTTTAAACAGGTTTAGGCCGGTTCATTCCGGTTTTATCAGTTTTAAACCGGTTTAAACTGCTTCAATCCGTTTATATCCGGTTTAAACCGGTTACAACCGGTTCAATCCGGTTTTCTCCGGTTTAAACCGGTTTAAGCCGGTTCCATCCGGTTTTCTCCGGTTTTAACCAGCTTTAACCGGTTCAATCTGCTTTTATCCAGTTTAAACCGGTTCTATCTGGTTCTATCCGGTTGAAACCGGTTTAAACCGGTTCAATCCGGTTTTATCCATTTAAACCGGTTCAATCCGTTTTTTCCGGTTTAAACCGGTTTAAACCAGTTTATTCCGGTTTTATGCGATTTAAGCCGGTTCAATCCGGTTTTATCCAGTTTAAACCAGTTCTATCCGGTTCTATCCGGTTGAAACCAATTTAAACCGATTCAATCCGGTTTTATCCGTTTAAACCGGTTTTATCCGGTTTAGACCAGTTTAAAACCAGTTCAATCCGGTTTTAATCAGCTTAAACCAGTTCAATCTGGTTTTATCCAGTTTAAACCGCTTTAAAACGGTTTTATCCGGTTTTATCCAGTTTTAAACCAGTTTGAACCGGTTCAATCCGGTTTTATCCGGTTTAAACCGGTTCAATCCGGTTTAAACCGGTTTAAGCCGGTTCAATCCGGTTTTATCCAGTTTAAACCGGTTCTATCCGGTTCTATCTGGTTGAAACCAGTTTAAACCGGTTCAATCCGGTTTTATCCGGTTTAAAACCGGTTCAATCCGGTTTTATCCGGTTTAAACCGGTTCATTCCGGTTTTATCCGGTAAAACCGGTCTGAAACGGTTCGATCCGGTTTTATCCGGTTTAAACTGGTTCAGTCCGATTTTATCCGGTTTAAACCAGTTCATTCCGGTTTTTATCCGGTTTGAACTGGTTTGAACCGGTTCAATCCGGTTTTATCCGGTTTAAACCAGTTCACTCCGGTTTTATCCGGTTTAAACCGGTTTGTACCGGCTCAATCCGGTTTTATCCGGTTTAAACCGGTTTAAGCTGGTTCAATCCGGTTTTATCCAGTTTAAACCGGTTCTATCCGGTTCTATCTGGTTGAAACCGGTTTAAACAAGTTCAATCCGGTTTTCTCAGGTTAAAACCGGTTCAATCTGGTTTTATGCGGTTTAAACCGGTTTAAACCGGTTCAATCGGTTTTATCCAGTTTAAACCAGTTCTATCCGGTTTAAACCAGTTTAATACCAGTTCAATCCGGTTTTATCCGGTTTATACCGGTCCTATCGGGTTTAAACAGGTTTAGGACAGTTCATTCCGGTTTTATCAGTTTTAAACCGGTTTAAAATGCTTCAATCCGTTTATATTCGGTTTAAACCGGTTACAACCGGTTCAATCCGGTTTTCTCCGGTTTAAACCGGTTTAAGCCGGTTCCACCCGGTTTTCTCCGGTTTTAACCGGCTTTAAACCGGTTCAATCCGCTTTTATCCAGTTTAAACCGGTTCTATCTGGTTCTATCCGGTTGAAACCAGTTTATACCGGTTCAATCCGGTTTTATCCAGTTTAAACCGGTTCTATCCGGTTCTATCCGGTTGAAACCAGTTTATACCGGTTCAATCCGGTTTTATCCGGTTTAAACCGGTTCAATCCGGTTTTATCCGGTTTAAACCGTTTCAAACCGGTTTTATCCGGTTTAAACCGGTTCATTCCGGTTTTATCCGGTTAAAACCGGTTTGAAATGCTTCAATCCTGTTTTTTCCGGTTTAAACTGGTTCAGTCCGGTTTTATCCTGTTTAAACCAGTTCATTCCGGTTTTATCCGGTTTAAACCGGTTCAATCCGGTTTTATCCGGTTTAAACCAGTTCACTCTGATTTTATCCGGTTTAAACCGGTTTGAACCGGTTCAATCCGGTTTTATCCGATTTAAACCTGTTTAAGCAGGTTCAATCCGGTTTTATCCAGTTTAAACCGGTTCTATCCGGTTCTATCCAGTTGAAACCGGTTTAAACCGGTTCAATCCGGTTTTATCGATTTTAACCGGTTCAATCCGTTTTTTCCGGTTTAAATCGGTTTAAACCAGTTTATTCCGGTTTTATGCGGTTTAAGCCGGTTCAATCCGGTTTTATCCAGTTTAAACCGGTTCTATCCGGTTCTATCCGGTTGAAACCAGTTTAAACCGGTTCAATCCTTTTTTATCCGGTTTAAACTGGTTTTATCCGGTTTAGACCAGTTTAAACCAGTTCAATCCGGTTTTAATCAGCTTAAACCGGTTCAATCTGGTTTTATCCAGTTTAAACCGCTTTAAAACGGTTTTATCCGGTTTTATCCAGTTTAAACCAGTTTGAACCGGTTCAATCCGTTTTTATCCGGTTTAAACCGGTTCAATCCGGTTTAAACCGGTTTAAGCCGGTTCAATCCGGTTTTATCCAGTTTAAACCAGTCCTATCGGGTTTAAACAGGTTTAGGCCGGTTCATTCCGGTTTTATCAGTTTTAAACCGGTTTAAACTGCTTCAATCCGTTTATATCCGGTTTAAACCGGTTACAACCGGTTCAATCCGGTTTTCTCCGGTTTAAACCGGTTTAAGCCGGTTCCATCCGGTTTTCTCCGGTTTTAACCAGCTTTAACCGGTTCAATCTGCTTTTATCCAGTTTAAACCGGTTCTATCTGGTTCTATCCGGTTGAAACCGGTTTAAACCGGTTCAATCCGGTTTTATCCATTTTAAACCGGTTCAATCCGTTTTTTCCGGTTTAAACCGGTTTAAACCAGTTTATTCCGGTTTTATGCGATTTAAGCCGGTTCAATCCGGTTTTATCCAGTTTAAACCAGTTCTATCCGGTTCTATCCGGTTGAAACCAATTTAAACCGATTCAATCCGGTTTTATCCGGTTTAAACCGGTTTTATCCGGTTTAGACCAGTTTAAACCAGTTCAATCCGGTTTTAATCAGCTTAAACCAGTTCAATCTGGTTTTATCCAGTTTAAACCGCTTTAAAACGGTTTTATCCGGTTTTATCCAGTTTAAACCAGTTTGAACCGGTTCAATCCGGTTTTATCCGGTTTAAACCGGTTCAATCCGGTTTAAACCGGTTTAAGCCGGTTCAATCCGGTTTTATCCAGTTTAAACCGGTTCTATCCGGTTCTATCCGGTTGAAACCAATTTAAACCGGTTCAATCCGGTTTTATCCGGTTTAAACCGGTTTTATCCGGTTTAGACCAGTTTAAACCAGTTCAATCCGGTTTTAATCAGCTTAAACCAGTTCAATCTGGTTTTATCCAGTTTAAACCGCTTTAAAACGGTTTTATCCGGTTTTATCCAGTTTAAACCAGTTTGAACCGGTTCAATCCGGTTTTATCCGGTTTAAACCAGTTCACTCCGGTTTTATCCGGTTTAAGCCTGTTTGTACCGGTTCAATCCGGTTTTATCCGGTTTAAACCGGTTCAATCCGGTTTTATCCGGTTTAAACCGGTTCATTCCGGTTTTATCCGGTTAAAACCGGTCTGAAACGGTTCGATCCGGTTTTATCCGGTTTAAACTGGTTCAGTCCGATTTTATCCGGTTTAAACCAGTTCATTCCGGTTTTATCCGGTTTGAACTGGTTTGAACCGGTTCAATCCGGTTTTATCCGGTTTAAACCAGTTCACTCCGGTTTTATCCGGTTTAAACCGGTTTGTACCGGCTCAATCCGGTTTTATCCGGTTTAAACCGGTTTAAGCTGGTTCAATCCGGTTTTATCCAGTTTAAACCGGTTCTATCCGGTTCTATCTGGTTGAAACCGGTTTAAACAAGTTCAATCCGGTTTTCTCAGGTTAAAACCGGTTCAATCTGGTTTTATGCGGTTTAAACCGGTTTAAACTGGTTCAATCGGTTTTATCCAGTTTAAACCAGTTCTATCCGGTTTAAACCAGTTTAATCCAGTTCAATCCGGTTTTATCCGGTTTATACCGGTCCTATCGGGTTTAAACAGGTTTAGGACAGTTCATTCCGGTTTTATCAGTTTTAAACCGGTTTAAAATGCTTCAATCCGTTTATATTCGGTTTAAACCGGTTACAACCGGTTCAATCCGGTTTTCTCCGGTTTAAACCGGTTTAAGCCGGTTCCACCCGGTTTTCTCCGGTTTTAACCGGCTTTAACCGGTTCAATCCGCTTTTATCCAGTTTAAACCGGTTCTATCTGGTTCTATCCGGTTGAAACCGGTTTAAACCGGTTCAATCCGGTTTTAAACGGTTTAAATCGGTTCTATCCGGTTCAATCTGGTTTAAACCGGTTTAAACCGGTTCTATCCGTTTTTATCCGGTTTAAACCGGTACAATCTGTTTTTATCCGGTTTAAACCGGTTTAAACCGGTTCAATCGGTTTTATCCAGTTTAAACCAGTTCAATCCGTTTTTTCTGGTTTAAACCGGTTTAAACCAGTTCATTCCGGTTTTATCCGGTTTAAACCGGTTCAATCCGGTTTAAACCGGTTCAATCAGGTTTTATCCGGTTTGAACCGGTTTAAACCGCTTCAATCCGTTTTTATCCGGTTTAAACCGGTTCTATCCGGTTCCATCCGGTTGAAACCGGTTTAAACCGGTTCAATCTGGTTTTATCCAGTTTAAACCAGTTTTAACCGATTCAATCCGGTTTATCCAGTATAAACTGGTTTAATCCGGTTCAATCCGGTTTTATCCGCTTTAAACCGGTTTAAACCGGTTCAATCGGTTTTTATCTGGTTTAAACCGGATTAAACCGGTTCTATCCGGTTTTATCCATTTTAAACCGGTTCAATCCGTTTTATCCGGTTTAAACCGGTTTCAACCAGTTCATTCCGGTTTTATCCGGTTTAAGCCGGATCAATCCGGTTTAAACCGTTTCAATCTGATTTTATCCTGTTTAAACCAGTTTAAACCGCTTCAATCCGGTTTTATCTGGTTTAAACCGGTTCTATCAAGTTCTATCCGGTTGAAACCGGTTTAAACCGGTTCAATCCGGTTTTATCCGGTTTAAACCAGTTCAATCCGGTTTTATCCGGTTTAAACCGGTTTAAACCGGTTCAATCCGGTTTTATCCGGTTTCAACCGGTTCTATCCGGTTCTATCCGGTTTGAACCGGTTCAATCCGGTTTTATTCGGTTTAAACCGGTTTAAGCCGGTTCAATCCGGTTTTATCCAGTTTTATCCGGTTCTATCCGGTTGAAACCAGTTTAAACCGGTTCAATCCGGTTTTATCCGGTTTAAACCGGTTCAATCCGATTTTATCCGGTTTAAACCGGTTCATTCCGGTTTTATCCGGTTAAAACCGGTTTGAAACGTTTCAATCCGGTTTTATCCGGTTGAAACCGGTTCTATGCTGTTTATACCAGTTTAAGCCTGTTCAATCGGGTTTTATCCGGTTTAGACCTGTTTAAGCCGGTTCATTCCAGTTTTATCCAGTTTAAACCGGTTTAAACCCTTTCAATCCGTTTTTATCCGGTTTCAACCGGTTTACACCGGTTCAATCCGGTTTTATCCGGTTAAAACCGTTTCTCTCCACTTCTATCCGTTTTAAACCGGTTTAAACCAGTTTATTCCGGTTTTATCCGGTTTAAACCGGTTTGAACCGGTTCAATCCGGTTTTATCCGGTTTAAACCGGTTTAAGCCGGTTCAATCCGGTTTTATCCGGTTTAAACCTGTTTAAACCGGTTCAATCCGTTTTATCCAGTTAAAACCGGTTCAATCCGGTTTTATCCGGTTTAAACCTGTTTAAACCGGTTCAATCGGTTTTATCCAGTTTAAACCGGTTCTATCCGGTTTAAACCCGTTTAAGCCAGTTCAATCCGGTTTTATCCAGTTTAAACCGGTCGTATCCGGTTTAAACCGGTTTAGGCCGGTTCATTCCGGTTTTATCAGTTTTAAACCGGTTTAAAATGCTTCAATCCGTTTATATCCGGTTTCAACCGGTTTCAACCGGTTCAATCCGGTTTTATCCGGTTTAAACCAGTTCATTCCGGTTTTATCCGGTTTAAACCGGTTTGAACTGGTTCAATCCGGTTTTATCTGGTTTAAACCGGTTTTATCCGGTTTAGACCAGTTCATTCCGGTTCTATCCGGTTGAAACCGGTTTGAACCGGTTCAATCCGGTTTTATCTGGTTTAAACCGATTTTATCCGGTTTAGACCACTTCATTCCGGTTCTATCCGGTTTAAATCGGTTTGAGCCGGTTCATGCCGGTTTTATCCGGTTTAAACCGGATACCGGTTTAAACCGGCTCTATCCAGTTTAAACAGGTTTAAGCCGGTTCAATCCGGTTTTATCCAGTTTAAACCGGTTCAATGCGTTTTTTCCGGTTTAAACCGGTTTAAACCAGTTCATTCCGGTTTTATCCGGCTTAAACCGGTTCAATATGGTATTATCCGGTTTAAACTGGTTCAATTTGGTTTTATCCCGTTTAAACCGGTTTTATCCGGTTCATACCGGTATAAACCAGTTCAATCCGGTTTTATCCTGTTTAAACCAGTCCTATCGGGTTTAAACAGGTTTAGGCCGGTTCATTCCGGTTTTATCAGTTTTAAACCGGTTTAAACTGCTTCAATCCGTTTATATCCGTTTTAAACCGGTTACAACCGGTTCAATCCGGTTTTCTCCGGTTTAAACCGGTTTAAGCCGGTTCCATCCGATTTTCTCCGGTTTTAACCAGCTTTAACCGGTTCAATCTGCTTTTATCCAGTTTAAACCGGTTTAAACCAGTTTATTCCGGTTTTATCCGGATTAAACCGGTTCAGTCTGGTTTTATCCGGTTTAAACCGGTTTAAAACGGTTCAATCCGGTTTTATCCGGTTTAAACCGGTTCTATGCTGTTTATACCAGTTTAAGCCTGTTCAATCGGGTTTTATCCGGTTTTGACCTGTTTAAGCCGGTTCATTCCGGTTTTATCCAGTTTAAACCGGTTCTATCCGGTTTTATCCAGTTTAAACCTGTTTGAACCGGTTCAATCCGGTTTTATCCGGTTTAAACCGGTTTAAGCCGGCTCAATCCGGTTTTATCCAGTTTAAACCGGTTCAATCTGGTTTTATACGGTTTAAACCGGTTTAAGCCGGTTCAATCCGCTTTTATCCAGTTTAAACCGGTTCTATCCGGTTCTATCCGGTTGAAACCAGTTTAAACCGGTTCAATCCAGTTTTATCCGGTTTAAACCGGTTGAAACCAGTTCAATCCGGTTCTATCTGGTTTAGACCAGTTCAAACCGGTTCAATCCGGTTTTATCCAGTTTAAACCGGTTCAGTTGGTTTTATCCGGTTTCAACCGGTTTAAACCGGTTCAATCCGGTTTTATCCGGTTGAAACCGGTTCTATGCTGTTTATACCAGTTTAAGCCTGTTCAATCGGGTTTTATTCGGTTTAGACCTGTTTAAGCCGGTTCATTCCAGTTTTATCCAGTTTAAACCGGTTTAAACCCTTTCAATCCGTTTTTATCCGGTTTCAACCGGTTTACACCGGTTCAATCCGGTTTTATCCGGTTGAAACCGGTTCTATGCTGTTTATACCAGTTTAAACCGGTTCAGTCTGGTTTTATCCGGTTTCAACCAGTTTAAACCGGTTCAATCCGGTTTTATCCGGTTTAAACCGGTTCTATGCTGTTTATACCAGTTTAAACCGGTTCAGTCTGGTTTTATCCGGTTTCAACCGGTTTAAACCGGTTCATTCCGGTTTTATCCGGCTTAAACCGGTTCAATATGGTATTATCGGGTTTAAACTGGTTCAATTTGGTTTTATACCATTTAAACCGGTTTTATCCGGTTTAAACTGGTATAAACCAGTTCAATCCGGTTTTATCCTGTTTAAACCAGTCCTATCGGGTTTAAACAGGTTTAGGCCGGTTCATTCCGGTTTTATCAGTTTTAAACCGGTTTAAACTGCTTCAATCCGTTTATATCCGGTTTAAACTGGTTACAAATGGTTCAATCCGGTTTTGTCCGGTTTAAACCGGTTTAAGCCGGTTCCATCCGGTTTTCTCCGGTTTTAACCGGCTTTAACCGGTTCAATCTGCTTTTATCCAGTTTAAACCGGTTCTATCTGGTTCTATCCGGTTGAAACCGGTTTAAACCGGTTCAATCCGGTTTTATCCATTTTAAACCGGTTCAATCCGTTTTTTCCGGTTTAAACCGGTTTAAACCAGTTTATTCCGGTTTTATCCGGTTTAAGCCGGTTCAATCCGGTTTTATCCAGTTTAAACCGGTTCGATCCGGTTCTATCCGGTTGAAACCAGTTTAAACCGGTTCAATCCGGTTTTATCCGGTTTAAACCGGTTTTATCCGGTTTAGACCAGTTTAAACCAGTTCAATCCGGTTTTAATCAGCTTAAACCGGTTCAATCTGGTTTTATCCAGTTTAAACCGCTTTAAAACGGTTTTATCCGGTTTTATCCAGTTTAAACCAGTTTGAACCGGTTCAATCCGGTTTTATCCGGTTTAAACCGGTTCAATCCGGTTTAAACTGGTTTAAGCCGGTTCAATCCGGTTTTATCCAGTTTAAACCGGTTCTATCCGGTTCTATCTGGTTGAAACCAGTTTAAACCGGTTCAATCCTGTTTTATCCGGTTTAAACCGGTTCAATCCGGTTTTATCCGGTTTAAACCGGTTCAGTCCGGTTTTATCCAGTTTAAACCGGTTATATCCGGTTTAAACCGGTATAAACCAGTTCAATCCGGTTTTATCCTGTTTAAACTGGTTTAAACCGGATCAATCCGGTTTTATCCGGTTTCAACCGGTTTTACCCGGTTCTATACGGTTTAAACATGTTTAAACCTGTTCAATCCGATTTCATCCGGTTTAAACCGATCCAACCCAGTTTTATCCGGTTTAAACCGGTTTAAGCTGGTTCAATCCGGTTTTATCCAGTTTAAACAGGTTTTATCCGTTTTAAACCGGTTTAATCCAGTTCAATCCTGTTTTATCCGGTTTAAACCGTTGCTATCCGGTTCTATCCGTTTTAAACCGGTTTAAAAAAGTTCATTCCGGTTTTATCAGGTTTAAACCGGTTTGAACCGGTTCAATCCGGTTTAAACCAGTTTAAGCCGGTTCAATCCGTTTTTATGCGGTTTAAACCGGTTCAATCTGATTTTATGCGGTTTAAACCAGTTTGAACCGGTTCAATCCGGTTTAATCTGGTTTTAACCAGTTTAAGCCAGTTCAATCCAGTTTTATCCAGTTTAAACCGGTTCTATCCGGTTCTATCCGGTTGAAACCAGTTTAAACCGGTTCAATCCGGTTTTATCCGGTTTAAACCAGTTCAATCCTGTTTTATCCGGTTTAAACCGGTTCTATCCTGTTCTATACAGTTGAAACCGGTTTAAACCGGTTCAATCCGGTTTTATCCTGTTTAAACCGGTTCAATCCGGTTTTATCTCGTTTAAACCGGTTCTGTCCGGTTCTATCCTGTTTAAATCGGTTTAAACCGGTTCTATCCTGTTCTGTCCTGTTTTAACCGGTTAAACCAGTTCAATCCGGTTTTATCCAGTTTAAACCGGTTCTATTCGTTTCCATCTGGTTTAAAAGGGTTTAAACTGGTTCAATCCGGTTTTATACGTTTTAAACCAGTTCAATATGATTTTATCCGGTTTAAACTGGTTCAATTTGGTTTTATCCGGTTTAAACCGGTTTGAACCGGTTCAATCCGGTTTTATCCGGTTTAAACCGGTTTAAACCGGGTCAATCCGGTTTTATCCGGTTTCAACCTCTTCAATCCGGTTTTCTCCAGTTTAAACCGGTTTATACCAGTTCAATCCGGTTTTATCCGCTTTAAACCGGTTCTATCCGGTTCTATCCGGTTTAAACCGGTTCTATCCGGTTCTATCTGCTTTAAGCCAGTTTAAACCGGTTCAATCCGGTTATATCCGGTTTAAACCGGATCAATCCGGTTTTATCCGGTTTAAACCGGTTTAAACTGGTTCAATCCGGTTTTATCCGGTTTAAACCGGTTCTATCCGGTTTAAACCGGATTAAACCGGTTCCATCCGGTTTTATTCGGTTTAAACCGGTTTAAACCGGTTCAATCGGTTTTTATCTGGTTTAAACCGGATTAAACCGGTTCTATCCGGTTTTATCCAGTTTAAACCGCTTCAATCCGTTTTTTCTGGTTTAACCCGGTTTAAACCAGTTCATTCCGGTTTTATCCGGTTTAAGCCGGTTCAATCCGGTTTAAACCGTTTCAATCTGGTTTTATCCGGTTTTAACCGGTTTAAACCACTTCAATCCGGTTTTATCCGGTTTAAACTGGTTCTATACAGTTCAATCCGGTTGAAACCGGTTTATACCGGTTCAATCCGGTTTTATCCGCTTTAAACCAGTTCAATCCAGTTTTATCCGGTTTAAACCGGTTTAAACCGGTTCAATCCGGTTTTATCCGGTTTAAACCGGTTCTATCCGGTTCTATCCAGTTTGAACCGGTTCAATCCGGTTTTATCCGGTTTAAACCGGTTTAAGCTGGTTCAATCTGGTTTTATCCAGTTTAAACCGGTTCTATCCGGTTCTATCCAGTTGAAACCAGTTTAAACCGGTTCAATCCGGTTTTATCCGGTTTCAACCGGTTCAATCCGGTTTTATCCGGTTTAAACCGGTTCATTCCGGTTTTATCCTGTTAAAACCGGTTTGAAACGGTTCAATCCGGATTTATCCGGTTTCAACCGGTTCAATCCGGTTTAAACCGGTTCATTCCGGTTTTATCCTGTTAAAACCGGTTTGAAACGTTTCAATCCGGTTTTATCCGGTTTAAACCGGTTCATTCCGGCTTTATCCGTTTAAAACCGTTTTGGAAGGGTTCAATCCGGTTTTATCCGGTTTAAACCGGTTCAATCCGTTTTTATCCAGTTTAAACCAGTTCACTCCGGTTTTATCCGGTTTAAACCGGTTTGAACCGGTTCAATCCGGTTTTATCTGGTTTAAACCGGTTCAATATGGTTTTATCCGGTTTAAACCGGTTTTATCCGGTTTAGACCGGTTTAAACCAGTTCAATCCGGTTTTAATCGGCTTAAACTGGTTCAATCTGGTTTTATCCGGTTTAAACCAGTTTGAACCGGTTCAATCCGGTTTTATCCGGTTTAAACCGGTTTAAACCGGTTCAATCCGGTTTTATCTCATTTAGACCGGTTCTATCCGGTTCTATCCTTTTTAAATCGGATTCAACTGGTTCTATCCTGTTCTATCCTGTTTTAACTGGATTAAACCAGTTCAATCCGGTTTTATCCGGTTTAAACCAGTTCTATCCGTTTCTATCTGATTTAAACGGGTTTAAACTGGTTCAATCCGGTTTTATCCGGTTTAAACCGGTTTAAACTGGGTCAATCCGGTTTTATCCAGTTTAAACCTGCTCAATCCGGTTTTCTCCAGTTTAAACCAGTTTAGACAGGTTAAATCCGGTTTTATCCAGTTTAAACCGGTTCTATCCGGTTGAAACTGGTTTAAAGCGGTTCAATCCGGTTTTATCCGGTTTAAACCAGTTCAGTCCGGTTTTATCCACTTTAAACTGGTTTAAACCGGTTGAATCCGCTTTTATCCAGTTTAAACCGGTTCTATCCGGTTCTATCCGGTTTAAACCGGTTCTATCCGGTTCTATCCGGTTTAAACCGGTTGAAACCGGTTCAATCCGGTTTTATCTGGTTTAAACGGATTCTATCCGGTTTAAACCAGTTCTATCCGGTTTAAACCGGTTTAAACCGCTTCAATTCAGTTTTATCCGGTTTAAACCGGTTTAAACCGGTTCAATCCGGTTCTATCCGTTTTAAACCGGTTTGAGCCGGTTCATGCTGATTCTATCCGGTTTAAACCGGATACCGGTTTAACCCGGCTCTATCCAGTTTAAACAGGTTTAAGCCGGTTCAATCTGGTTTTATCCAGTTTAAACCAGTTCAATCCGTTTTTTCCGGTTTAATCCGGTTTAAACCAGTTCATTCCGGTTTTATCCGGTTTAAGCCGGTTCAATCCGGTTTAAACCGTTTCAATCTGGTTTTATCTGGTTTGAACCAGTTTAAACCGCTTCAATCGGGTTTTATCCGGTTTGAACCGGTTTAAGCCGGTTCAATCTGGTTTTATCCGGTTTAAACCGGTTCAATCCGGTTTTATCCAGTTTAAACCGGTTTTATCCGGTTCTATCCGGTTGAAACCATTTTAAACCGGTTCAATCCGGTTTTATCCGGTTTAAACCGGTTTAAGCTGGTTCAATCGGGTTTTATCCGGTTTAAACTGGTTCTATCCGGTTCTATCCGGTTGAAACCGGTTTAATCCGGTTCAATCCGGTGTGATCCGGTTTAAACCGGTTCAATCTGGTTTTATCCGGTTTAAACCGGTTTTAACCGATTCAATCCGGTTTATCCAGTATAAACTGGTTTAATCCGTTTCAATCCAGTTTTATCCGGTTTAAACCGATTTAAACCGGTTCAGTCCGGTTTTATCCAGTTTAAACCGGTTATATCCGGTTTAAACCGGTATAAACCAGTTCAATCCGGTTTTATCCTGTTTAAACTGGTTTAAACCGGATCAATCCGGTTTTATCCGGTTTCAACCAGTTTTACCCGGTTCTATACGGTTTAAACATGTTTAAACCTGTTCAATCCGATTTCATCCGGTTTAAACCGATCCAACCCAGTTTTATCCGGTTTAAACCGGTTTAAGCTGGTTCAATCCGGTTTTATCCAGTTTAAACCGGTTTTATCCGTTTTAAACCGGTTTAATCCAGTTCAATCCTGTTTTATCCGGTTTAAACCGTTGCTATCCGGTTCTATCCGTTTTAAACCGGTTTAAAAAAGTTCATTCCGGTTTTATCAGGTTTAAACCGGTTTGAACCGGTTCAATCCGGTTTAAACCAGTTTAAGCCGGTTCAATCCGTTTTTATGCGGTTTAAACCGGTTCAATCTGATTTTATGCGGTTTAAACCAGTTTGAACCGGTTCAATCCGGTTTAATCTGGTTTTAACCAGTTTAAGCCAGTTCAATCCAGTTTTATCCAGTTTAAACCGGTTCTATCCGGTTCTATCCGGTTGAAACCAGTTTAAACCGGTTCAATCCGGTTTTATCCGGTTTAAACCAGTTCAATCCTGTTTTATCCGGTTTAAACCGGTTCTATCCTGTTCTATACAGTTGAAACCGGTTTAAACCGGTTCAATCCGGTTTTATCCAGTTTAAACCAGTTCAATCCGGTTTTATCCAGTTTAAACCGGTTCTATTCGTTTCCATCTGGTTTAAAAGGGTTTAAACTGGTTCAATCCGGTTTTATACGTTTTAAACCAGTTCAATATGATTTTATCCGGTTTAAACTGGTTCAATTTGGTTTTATCCGGTTTAAACCGGTTTGAACCGGTTCAATCCGGTTTTATCCGGTTTAAACCGGTTTAAACCGGGTCAATCCGGTTTTATCCGGTTTCAACCTCTTCAATCCGGTTTTCTCCAGTTTAAACCGGTTTATACCAGTTCAATCCGGTTTTATCCGCTTTAAACCGGTTCTATCCGGTTCTATCCGGTTTAAACCGGTTCTATCCGGTTCTATCTGCTTTAAGCCCGTTTAAACCGGTTCAATCCGGTTATATCCGGATTAAACCGGATCAATCCGGTTTTATCCGGTTTAAACCGGTTTAAACTGGTTCAATCCGGTTTTATCCGGTTTAAACCGGTTCTATCCGGTTTAAACCGGATTAAACCGGTTCCATCCGGTTTTATTCGGTTTAAACCGGTTTAAACCGGTTCAATCGGTTTTTATCTGGTTTAAACCGGATTAAACCGGTTCTATCCGGTTTTATCCAGTTTAAACCGCTTCAATCCGTTTTTTCTGGTTTAACCCGGTTTAAACCAGTTCATTCCGGTTTTATCCGGTTTAAGCCGGTTCAATCCGGTTTAAACCGTTTCAATCTGGTTTTATCTGGTTTTAACCGGTTTAAACCACTTCAATCCGGTTTTATCCGGTTTAAACTGGTTCTATACAGTTCAATCCGGTTGAAACCGGTTTATACCGGTTCAATCCGGTTTTATCCGCTTTAAACCAGTTCAATCCAGTTTTATCCGGTTTAAACCGGTTTAAACCGGTTCAATCCGGTTTTATCCGGTTTAAACCGGTTCTATCCGGTTCTATCCAGTTTGAACCGGTTCAATCCGGTTTTATCCGGTTTAAACCGGTTTAAGCTGGTTCAATCTGGTTTTATCCAGTTTAAACCGGTTCTATCCGGTTCTATCCAGTTGAAACCAGTTTAAACCGGTTCAATCCGGTTTTATCCGGTTTCAACCGGTTCAATCCGGTTTTATCCGGTTTAAACCGGTTCATTCCGGTTTTATCCTGTTAAAACCGGTTTGAAACGGTTCAATCCAGATTTATCCGGTTTCAACCGGTTCAATCCGGTTTTATCCGGTTTAAACCGGTACATTCCGGTTTTATCCTGTTAAAACCGGTTTGAAACGTTTCAATCCGGTTTTATCCGGTTTAAACCGGTTCATTCCGGCTTTATCCGTTTAAAACCGTTTTGGAAGGGTTCAATCCGGTTTTATCCGGTTTAAACCGGTTCAATCCGTTTTTATCCAGTTTAAACCAGTTCACTCCGGTTTTATCCGGTTTAAACCGGTTTGAACCGGTTCAATCCGGTTTTATCTGGTTTAAACCGGTTCAATATGGTTTTATCCGGTTTAAACCGGTTTTATCCGGTTTAGACCGGTTTAAACCAGTTCAATCCGGTTTTAATCGGCTTAAACTGGTTCAATCTGGTTTTATCCGGTTTAAACCAGTTTGAACCGGTTCAATCCGGTTTTATCCGGTTTAAACCGGTTTAAACCGGTTCAATCCGGTTTTATCTCATTTAGACCGGTTCTATCCGGTTCTATCCTTTTTAAATCGGATTAAACTGGTTCTATCCTGTTCTATCCTGTTTTAACTGGATTAAACCAGTTCAATCCGGTTTTATCCGGTTTAAACCAGTTCTATCCGTTTCTATCTGATTTAAACGGGTTTAAACTGGTTCAATCCGGTTTTATCCGGTTTAAACCGGTTTGAACTGGGTCAATCCGGTTTTATCCAGTTTAAACCTGCTCAATCCGGTTTTCTCCAGTTTAAACCAGTTTAGACAGGTTCAATCCGGTTTTATCCAGTTTAAACCGGTTCTATCCGGTTGAAACTGGTTTAAAGCGGTTCAATCCGGTTTTATCCGGTTTAAACCAGTTCAGTCCGGTTTTATCCACTTTAAACTGGTTTAAACCGGTTGAATCCGCTTTTATCCAGTTTAAACCGGTTCTATCCGGTTCTATCCGGTTTAAACCGGTTCTATCCGGTTCTATCCGGTTTAAACCGGTTTAAACCGGTTCAATCCGGTTTTATCTGGTTTAAACGGATTCTATCCGGTTTAAACCAGTTCTATCCGGTTTAAACCGGTTTAAACCGCTTCAATTCAGTTTTATCCGGTTTAAACCGGTTTAAACCGGTTCAATCCGGTTCTATCCGGTTTAAACCGGTTTGAGCCGGTTCATGCTGATTCTATCCGGTTTAAACCGGATACCGGTTTAAACCGGCTCTATCCAGTTTAAACAGGTTTAAGCTGGTTCAATCCGGTTTTATCCAGTTTAAACCAGTTCAATCCGTTTTTTCCGGTTTAATCCGGTTTAAACCAGTTCATTCCGGTTTTATCCGGTTTAAGCCGGTTCAATCCGGTTTAAACCGTTTCAATCTGGTTTTATCTGGTTTGAACCAGTTTAAACCGCTTCAATCGGGTTTTATCCGGTTTAAACCGGTTCTATCCGGTTCTATCCGGTTGAAACCGGTTTAATCCGGTTCAATCCGGTTTGATCCGGTTTAAACCGGTTCAATCTGGTTTTATCCGGTTGAAACCAGTTTTAACCGATTCAATCCGGTTTATCCAGTATAAACTGGTTTAATCCGTTTCAATCCGGTTTTATCCGGTTTAAACCGATTTAAACCGGTTCAGTCCGGTTTTATCCAGTTTAAACCGGTTATATCCGGTTTAAACCGGTATAAACCAGTTCAATCCGGTTTTATCCTGTTTAAACCGGTTTAAACCGGATCAATCCGGTTTTATCCGGTTTCAACCGGTTTTACCCGGTTCTATACGGTTAAAACATGTTTAAACCTGTTCAATCCGATTTCATCCGGTTTAAACAGATTCAACCCAGTTTTATCCGGTTTAAACCGGTTTAAGCTGGTTCAATCCGGTTTTATCCAGTTTAAACCGGTTTTATCCGTTTTAAACCGGTTTAATCCAGTTCAATCCGGTTTTATCCGGTTTAAACCGTTTCTATACGGTTTAAACCGTTTCTATCCGGTTTAAACCGTTTCTATCCGTTTTAAACCGGTTTAAACCAGTTCATTCCGGTTTTATCAGGTTTAAACCGGTTCAATCTGATTTTATGCGGTTTAAACCAGTTTGAACCGGTTCAATCCGGTTTATTCCGGTTTAAACCGGTTTAAGCCAGTTCAATCCAGTTTTATCCAGTTTAAACCGGTTCTATCCGGTTCTATCCGGTTGAAACCAGTTTCAACCGGTTCAATCCGGTTTTATCCGGTTTAAACCAGTTCAATCCTGTTTTATCCGGTTTAAACCGGTTCTATCCGGTCCTATACAGTTGAAACTGGTTTAAACCGGTTCAATCCGGTTTTATCCGGTTTAAACCGGTTCAGTCTGGTTTTATCCGGTTTAAACCGGTTTAAAACGGTTCAATCCGGTTTTATCCGGTTTAAACCGGTTCTATGCTGTTTATACCAGTTTAAGCCTGTTCAATCGGGTTTTATCCGGTTTTGACCTGTTTAAGCCGGTTCATTCCGGTTTTATCCAGTTTAAACCGGTTCTATCCGGTTTTATCCAGTTTAAACCTGTTTGAACCGGTTCAATCCGGTTTTATCCGGTTTAAACCGGTTTAAGCCGGCTCAATCCGGTTTTATCCAGTTTAAACCGGTTCAATCTGGTTTTATACGGTTTAAACCGGTTTAAGCCGGTTCAATCCGCTTTTATCCAGTTTAAACCGGTTCTATCCGGTTCTATCCGGTTGAAACCAGTTTAAACCGGTTCAATCCAGTTTTATCAGGTTTAAACCGGTTGAAACCAGTTCAATCCTGTTTTATCTGGTTTAGACCAGTTCAAACCGGTTCAATCCGGTTTTATCCAGTTTAAACCGGTTCAGTTGGTTTTATCCGGTTTCAACCGGTTTAAACCGGTTCAATCCGGTTTTATCCGGTTGAAACCGGTTCTATGCTGTTTATACCAGTTTAAGCCTGTTCAATCGGGTTTTATTCGGTTTAGACCTGTTTAAGCCGGTTCATTCCAGTTTTATCCAGTTTAAACCGGTTTAAACCCTTTCAATCCGTTTTTATCCGGTTTCAACCGGTTTACACCGGTTCAATCCGGTTTTATCCGGTTGAAACCGGTTCTATCCTGTTTATACCAGTTTAAACCGGTTCAGTCTGGTTTTATCCGGTTTCAACCGGTTTAAACCGGTTCAATCCGGTTTTATCCGGTTTAAACCGGTTCTATGCAGTTTATACCAGTTTAAACCGGTTCAGTCTGGTTTTATCCGGTTTCAACCGGTTTAAACCGGTTCATTCCGGTTTTATCCGGCTTAAACCGGTTCAATATGGTATTATCGGGTTTAAACTGGTTCAATTTGGTTTTATTCCATTTAAACCGGTTTTATCCGGTTTAAACTGGTATAAACCAGTTCAATCCGGTTTTATCCTGTTTAAACCAGTCCTATCGGGTTTAAACAGGTTTAGGCCGGTTCATTCCGGTTTTATCAGTTTTAAACCGGTTTAAACTGCTTCAATCCGTTTATATCCGGTTTAAACTGGTTACAAATGGTTCAATCCGGTTTTGTCCGGTTTAAACCGGTTTAAGCCGGTTCCATCCGGTTTTCTCCGGTTTTAACCGGCTTTAAGCGGTTCAATCTGCTTTTATCCAGTTTAAACCGGTTCTATCTGGTTCTATCCGGTTGAAACCGGTTTAAACCGGTTCAATCCGGTTTTATCCATTTTAAACCGGTTCAATCCGTTTTTTCCGGTTTAAACCGGTTTAAACCAGTTTATTCCGGTTTTATCCGGTTTAAGCCGGTTCAATCCGGTTTTATCCAGTTTAAACCGGTTCGATCCGGTTCTATCCGGTTGAAACCAGTTTAAACCGGTTCAATCCGGTTTTATCCGGTTTAAACCGGTTTTATCCGGTTTAGACCAGTTTAAACCAGTTCAATCCGGTTTTAATCAGCTTAAACCGGTTCAATCTGGTTTTATCCAGTTTAAACCGCTTTAAAACGGTTTTATCCGGTTTTATCCAGCTTAAACCAGTTTGAACCGGTTCAATCCGGTTTTATCCGGTTTAAACCGGTTCAATCCGGTTTAAACCGGTTTAAGCCGGTTCAATCCGGTTTTATCCAGTTTAAACCGGTTCTATCCGGTTCTATCTGGTTGAAACCAGTTTAAACCGGTTCAATCCTGTTTTATCCGGTTTAAACCGGTTCAATCCGGTTTTATCCGGTTTAAACCGGTTCATTCCGGTTTTATCTGGTTAAAACCGGTCTGAAACGGTTCGATCCGGTTTTATCCGGTTTAAACTGGTTCAGTCCGATTTTATCCGGTTTAAATCATTTCATTCCGGTTTTATCCGGTTTAAACTGTTTTGAACCGGTTCAATCCGGTTTTATCCGGTTTAAACCAGTTCACTCCGGTTTTATCCGGTTTAAACCGGTTTGTACTGGCTCGATCCGGTTTTATCCGGTTTAAACCGGTTTAAGCTGGTTCAATCCGGTTTTATCCAGTTTAAACCGGTTATATCCGGTTCTATCTGGTTGAAACCGGTTTAAACCGGTTCAATCCGGTTTTATCCGGTTTAAACCGGTTCATTCCGGTTTTATCCGGTTAAAACCGGTTTGAAACGGTTCGATCCGGATTTATCCGGTTTAAACCGGTTCTATACGGTTCTATCCGGTTGAAACCGGTTTAAACCGGTTCAATCTGTTTTTATCCAGTTTAAACCGGTTTTAACCGATTCAATCCGGTTTATCCAGTATAAACTGGTTTAATCCGGTTCAATCCGGTTTTATCCGCTTTAAACCGGTTTAAACCGGTTCAATCGGGTTTTATCTGGTTTAAACCGGATTAAACCGGTTCTATCCGGTTTTATCCATTTTAAACCAGTTCAATCCGTTTTTTCCGGTTTAAACCGGTTTCAACCAGTTCATTCCGGTTTTATCCGGTTTAAGCCGGATCAATCCGCTTTAAACCGTTTCAATCTGATTTTATCCTGTTTAAACCGGTTTAAACCGCTTCAATCCGGTTTTATCTGGTTTAAACCGGTTCTATCCAGTTCTATCCGGTTGAAACCTGTTTAAACCGGTTCAATCCGGTTTTATCCAGTTTAAACCAGTTCAATCCGGTTTTATCCGGTTAAAACCGGTTTAAACCGGTTCAATCCGGTTTTATCCGGTTTCAACCGGTTCTATCCGGTTCTATCCGGTTTGAACCTGTTCAATCCGGTTTTATTCGGTTTAAACCGGTTTAAGCCGGTTCAATCCGGTTTTATCCAGTTTTATCCGGTTCTATCCGGTTCTATCCTGTTTAAATCAGTTTAAACCGGTTCTATCCTGTTCTATCCTGTTTTAACCGGTTAAACCAGTTCAATCCGGTTTTATCCAGTTTAAACCGGTTCTATTCGTTTCCATCTGGTGTAAAAGGGTTTAAACTGGTTCAATCCGGTTTTATCCGGTTTCAACCTCTTCAATCCGGTTTTCTCCAGTTTAAACCGGTTTATACCAGTTCAATCCGGTTTTATCCGCTTTAAACAGGTTCTATCCGGTTCTATCCGGTTTAAACCAGTTCTATCCGGTTCTATCTGGTTTAATCCGGTTTAAAGCGGTTCAATCCGGTTTTATCCGGTTTAAACCGGATCAATCCGGTTTTATCCGGTTTAAACCGGTTTTATCCGTTTTAAACCGGTTTAATCCAGTTCAATCCGGTTTTATCCGGTTTAAACCGTTTCTATCCGGTTTAAACCATTTCTATCCGGTTTAAACCGTTTCTATCCGTTTTAAACCGGTTTAAACCAGTTCATTCCTGTTTTATCAGGTTTAAACCGGTTTGAACCGGTTCAATCCGGTTTAAACCAGTTTTAGCCGGTTCAATCCGGTTTTATCCGGTTAAACCGGTTCAATCTGATTTTATGCGGTTTAAACCAGTTTGAACCGGTTCAATCCGGTTTAATCCGGTTTAAACCGGTTTAATCCAGTTCAATCCAGTTTTATCCAGTTTAAACCGGTTCTATGCGGTTCTATCCGGTTGAAACCAGTTTAAACCGGTTCAATCCGGTTTTATCCGGTTTAAACCAGTTCAATCCTGTTTTATCCGGTTTAAACCGGTTCTATCCGGTCCTATACAGTTGAAACTGGTTTAAACCGGTTCAATCCGGTTTTATCTGGTTTAAACCGGTTCAGTCTGGTTTTATCCGGTTTAAACCGGTTTAAAACGGTTCAATCCGGTTTTATCCGGTTTAAACCGGTTCTATGCTGTTTATACCAGTTTAAGCCTGTTCAATCGGCTTTTATCCGGTTTAACCTGTTTAAGTCGGTTCATTCCGGTTTTATCCAGTTTAAACCGGTTCTATCCGGTTCTACCCGGTTGAAACCAGTTTAAACCGGTTCAATCCGGTTTTATCCAGTTTAAACCTGTTTGAACCTGTTCAATCCGGTTTTATCCGGTTTAAACCGGTTTAAGCCGGCTCAATCCGGTTTTATCCAGTTTAAACCGGTTCAATCTGGTTTTATCCGGTTTAAACCGGTTTAAGCCGGTTCAATCCGGTTTTATCCAGTTTAAACCGGTTCTATCCGGTTCTTTCCGGTTGAAACCAGTTTAAACCGGTTCAATCCAGTTTTATCCGGTTTAAACCGGTTTAAGCTGGTTCAATCCGGTTTTATCCGGTTTCAACCAGTTTAAACCGGTTCAATCCGGTTTTATCCGGTTGAAACCGGTTCTATGCTGTTTATACCAGTTTAAGCCTGTTCAATCGGGTTTTATCCGGTTTAGACCTGTTTAAGCCGGTTCATTCCAGTTTTATCCAGTTTAAACCGGTTTAAACCCTTTCAATCCGTTTTTATCCGGTTTCAACCGGTTTACACCGGTTCAATCCGGTTTTATCCGGTTAAAACCGTTTCTCTCCACTTCTATCCGTTTTAAACCGGTTTAAACCAGTTCATTCCGGTTTTATCCGGTTTAAACCGGTTTGAACCGGTTCAATCCGGTTTTATCCGGTTTAAACCGGTTTAAGCCGGTTCAATCCGGTTTTATCCGGTTTAAACCGGTTTAATCCTGTTTAAACCGGTTTAAGCTTGTTCAATCCGGTTTTATCCAGTTTAAACCGGTTCTATCCGGTTCTATCCGGTTGAAACCAGTTTATACCGGTTCAATCTGGTTTTATCCGGTTTAAACCGGTTCATTCCGGTTTTATCCGGTTAAAACCGGTTTGAAATGCTTCAATCCTGTTTTTTCCGGTTTAAACTGGTTCAGTCCGGTTTTATCCTGTTTAAACCAGTTCATTCCGGTTTAATCCGTTTTAAACCGGTTCAATCCGGTTTTCTCTGTTTTAAACCAGTTCACTCTGGTTTTATCCGGTTTAAACCGGTTTGAACCGGTTCAATCCGGTTTTATCCGGTTTAAACCTGTTTAAGCTGGTTCAATCCGGTTTTATCCAGTTTAAACCGGTTCTATCCGGTTCTATCCAGTTGAAACCGGTTTAAACCAGTTCAATCCGGTTTTATCCAGTTTAAACCGGTTCAATCCGGTTTTATCCGGTTTAAACCTGTTTAAACCGGTTCAATCGGTTTTATCCAGTTTAAACCGGTTCTATCCGGTTTAAACCCGTTTAAGCCAGTTCAATCCGGTTTTATCCAGTTTAAACCGGTCGTATCCGGTTTAAACCGGTTTAGGCCGGTTCATTCCGGTTTTATCAGTTTTAAACCGGTTTAAAATGCTTCAATCCGTTTATATCCGGTTTCAACCGGTTTCAACCGCTTCAATCCGGTTTTATCCGGTTTAAACCAGTTCATTCCGGTTTTATCCGGTTTAAACCGGTTTGAACCGGTTCAATCCGGTTTTATCTGGTTTAAACCGGTTTTATCCGGTTTAGACCAGTTCATTCCGGTTCTATCCGGTTGAAACCGGTTTGAACCGGTTCAATCCGGTTTTATCTGGTTTAAACCGATTTTATCCGGTTTAGACCAGTTCATTCCGGTTCTATCCGGTTTAAATCAGTTTGAGCCGGTTCATGCCGGTTTTATCCGGTTTAAACCGGATACCGGTTTAAACCGGCTCTATCCAGTTTAAACAGGTTTAAGCCGGTTCAATCCGGTTTTATCCAGTTTAAACCGGTTCAATGCGTTTTTTCCGGTTTAAACCGGTTTAAACCGGTTCATTCCGGTTTTATCCGGCTTAAACCGGTTCAATATGGTATTATCCGGTTTAAACTGGTTCAATTTGGTTTTATCCCGTTTAAACCGGTTTTATCCGGTTCATACTGGTATAAACCAGTTCAATCCGGTTTTATCCTGTTTAAACCAGTCCTATCGGGTTTAAACAGGTTTAGGCCGGTTCATTCCGGTTTTATCAGTTTTAAACCGGTTTAAACTGCTTCAATCCGTTTATATCCGTTTTAAACCGGTTACAACCGGTTCAATCCGGTTTTCTCCGGTTTAAACCGGTTTAAGCCGGTTCCATCCGATTTTCTCCGGTTTTAACCAGCTTTAACCGGTTCAATCTGCTTTTATCCAGTTTAAACCGGTTTAAACCAGTTTATTCCGGTTTTATGCGGTTTAAGCCGGTTCAATCCGGTTTTATCCAGTTTAAACCGGTTCTATCCGGTTCTATCCGGTTGAAACCAGTTTAAACCGGTTCAATCCGGTTTTATCCGGTTTAAACCGGTTTTATCCGGTTTAGACCAGTTTAAACCAGTTCAATCCGGTTTTAATCAGCTTATACCGGTTCAATCTGGTTTTATCCAGTTTAAACCGCTTTAAAACGGTTTTATCCGGTTTTATCCAGTTTAAACCAGTTTGAACCGGTAAAATCCGGTTTTATCCGGTTTAAACCGGTTCAATCCGGTTTAAACCGGTTTAAGCCGGTTCAATCCGGTTTTATCCAGTTTAAACCGGTTCTATCCGGTTCTATCTGGTTGAAACCAGTTTAAACCGGTTCAATCAAGTTTTATCCGGTTTAAACCGGTTCAATCCGGTTTTATCCGGTTTAAACCGGTTCATTCCGGTTTTATCTGGTTAAAACCGGTCTGAAACGGTTCGATCCGGTTTTATCCGGTTTAAACTGGTTCAGTCCGATTTTATCCGGTTTAAACCAGTTCATTCCGGTTTTATCCCGTTTAAACTGGTTTGAACCAGTTCAATCCGGTTTTATCCGGTTTAAACCAGTTCACTCCGGTTTTATCCGGTTTAAACCGGTTTGTACCGGCTCGATCCGGTTTTATCCGGTTTAAACCGGTTTAAGCTGGTTCAATCCGGTTTTATCCAGTTTAAACCGGTTCTATCCGGTTCTATCTGGTTGAAACCGGTTTAAACCAGTTCAATCCGGTTTTCTCAGGTTAAAACCGGTTCAATCTGGTTTTATCCGGTTTAAACCGGTTTAAACCGGTTCAATCGGTTTTATCCAGTTTAAACCAGTTCTATCCGGTTTAAACCAGTTTAATCCAGTTCAATCCGGTTTTATCCGGTTTAAACCGGTCCTATCGGGTTTAAACAGGTTTAGGCCGGTTCATTCCGGTTTTATCAGTTTTAAACCGGTTTAAACTGCTTCAATCCGTTTATATCCGGTTCAAAGCGGTTACAACCGGTTCAATCCAGTTTTCTCCGGTTTAAACCGGTTTAAGCCGGTTCCACCCGGTTTTCTCCGGTTTTAACTGGCTTTAACCGGTTCAATCCGCTTTTATCCACTTTAAACCGGTTCTATCTGGTTCTATCCGGTTGAAACCGGTTTAAACCAGTTCAATCCGGTTTTATACGGTTTAAACCGGTTCATTCCGGTTTCATCCGGTTTGAACCGGTTTAAACCGGTTTAAACCGGTTCAATCCGGTTTTAAACGGTTTAAACCGGTTCTATCTGGTTCAATCTGGTTTAAACCGGTTTAAACCGGTTCTATCCGTTTTCATCCGGTTTAAACCGGTACAATCTGGTTTTATCCGGTTTAAACCGGTTTAAACCGGTTCAATCGGTTTTATCCAGTTTAAACCGGTTCAATCCGTTTTTCCGGTTTAAACCGGTTTAAACCAGTTCATTCCGGTTTTATCCGGTTTAAACCGGTTCAATCCGGTTTAAACCGTTTCAATCTGGTTTTATCCGGTTTGAACCGGTTTAAACCGCTTCAATCCGTTTTTATCCGGTTTAAACCGGTTCTATCCGGTTCTATCCGGTTGAAACCGGTTTAAACCGGTTCAATCTGGTTTTATCCAGTTTAAACCGGTTTTAACCGATTCAATCCGGTTTATCCAGTATAAACTGGTTTAATCCGGTTCAATCCGGTTTTATCCGCTTTAAACCGGTTTAAACCGGTTCAATCGGTTTTTATCTGGTTTAAACCGGAATAAACCGGTTCTATCCGGTTTTATCCATTTTAAACCGGTTCAATCCGTTTTTTCCGGTTTAAACCAGTTTAAACCAGTTCATTCCGGTTTTATCCGGTTTTAGCCGGATCAATCCGGTTTAAACCGTTTCAATCTGATTTTATCCGGTTTTAACCATTTTAAACCGCTTCAATCCGGTTTTATCCGGTTTAAACCGGTTCTATCCAGTTCTATCCAGTTGAAACCGGTTTAAACCGGTTCAATCCGGTTTTATCCGGTTTAAACCAGTTCAATCCTGTTTTATCCGGTTTAAACCGCTTTAAAACGGTTTTATCCGGTTTTATCCGGTTTAAACCAGTTTGAACCGGTTCAATCCGGTTTTATTCGGTTTAAACCGGTTCAATCCAGTTTAAACCGGTTTAAGCCGGTTCCATCTGGTTTTATCCAGTTTAAACCGGTTATATCCGGTTCTATCTGGTTGAAACCAGTTTAAACCGGTTCAATCCGGTTTTATCCGGTTTAAACCGGTTCATTCCGGTTTTATCCGGTTAAAACCGGTTTGAAACGGTTCGATCCGGATTTATCCGGTTTAAACTGGTTCAGTCCGATTTTATCCGGTTTAAACCAGTTCATTCCGGTTTTATCCGGTTTAAACTGGTTTGAACCGGTTCAATCCGGTTTTATCCGGTTTAAACCAGTTCACTCCGGTTTTATCCGGTTTAAGCCGGTTTGTACCGGTTCAATCCGGTTTTATCCGGTTAAAACCAGTTTGAAACGTTTCAATCCGGTTTTATCCGGTTTAAACCGGTTTAAACCGCTTCAATCCGGTTTTATCTGGTTTAAACCGGTTCTATCCAGTTCTATCCGGTTGAAACCAGTTTATACCGGTTCAATCCGGTTTTATCCGGTTTAAACCGGTTCAATCCGGTTTTATCCGGTTTAAACCGTTTCAAACCGGTTTTATCCGGTTTAAACCGGTTCATTCCGGTTTTATCCGGTTAAAACCGGTTTGAAATGCTTCAATCCTGTTTTTTCCGGTTTAAACTGGTTCAGTCCGGTTTTATCCTGTTTAAACCAGTTCATTCCGGTTTTATCCGGTTTAAACCGGTTCAATCCGGTTTTATCCGGTTTAAACCAGTTCACTCTGATTTTATCCGGTTTAAACCGGTTTGAACCGGTTCAATCCGGTTTTATCCGATTTAAACCTGTTTAAGCTGGTTCAATCCGGTTTTATCCAGTTTAAACCGGTTCTATCCGGTTCTATCCAGTTGAAACCGGTTTAAACCGGTTCAATCCGGTTTTATCGATTTTAAACCGGTTCAATCCGTTTTTTCCGGTTTAAATCGGTTTAAACCAGTTTATTCCGGTTTTATGCGGTTTAAGCCGGTTCAATCCGGTTTTATCCAGTTTAAACCGGTTCTATCCGGTTCTATCCGGTTGAAACCAGTTTAAACCGGTTCAATCCTTTTTTATCCGGTTTAAACCGGTTTTATCCGGTTTAGACCAGTTTAAACCAGTTCAATCCGGTTTTAATCAGCTTAAACCGGTTCCATCTGGTTTTATCCAGTTTAAACCGCTTTAAAACGGTTTTATCCGGTTTTATCCAGTTTAAACCAGTTTGAACCGGTTCCATCCGTTTTTATCCGGTTTAAACCGGTTCAATCCGGTTTAAACCGGTTTAAGCCGGTTCAATCCGGTTTTATCCAGTTTAAACCAGTCCTATCGGGTTTAAACAGGTTTAGGCCGGTTCATTCCGGTTTTATCAGTTTTAAACCGGTTTAAACTGCTTCAATCCGTTTATATCCGGTTTAAACCGGTTACAACCGGTTCAATCCGGTTTTCTCCGGTTTAAACCGGTTTAAGCCGGTTCCATCCGGTTTTCTCCGGTTTTAACCAGCTTTAACCGGTTCAATCTGCTTTTATCCAGTTTAAACCGGTTCTATCTGGTTCTATCCGGTTGAAACCGGTTTAAACCGGTTCAATCCGGTTTTAACCATTTTAAACCGGTTCAATCCGTTTTTTCCGGTTTAAACCGGTTTAAACCAGTTTATTCCGGTTTTATGCGATTTAAGCCGGTTCAATCCGGTTTTATCCAGTTTAAACCAGTTCTATCCGGTTCTATCCGGTTGAAACCAATTTAAACCGGTTCAATCCGGTTTTATCCGGTTTAAACCGGTTTTATCCGGTTTAGACCAGTTTAAACCAGTTCAATCCGGTTTTAATCAGCTTAAACCAGTTCAATCTGGTTTTATCCAGTTTAAACCGCTTTAAAACGGTTTTATCCGGTTTTATCCAGTTTAAACCAGTTTGAACCGGTTCAATCCGGTTTTATCCGGTTTAAACCAGTTCACTCCGGTTTTATCCGGTTTAAGCCGGTTTGTACCGGTTCAATCCGGTTTTATCCGGTTTAAACCGGTTCAATCCGGTTTTATCCGGTTTAAACCGGTTCATTCCGGTTTTATCCGGTTAAAACCGGTCTGAAACGGTTCGATCCGGTTTTATCCGGTTTAAACTGGTTCAGTCCGATTTTATCCGGTTTAAACCAGTTCATTCCGGTTTTATCCGGTTTGAACTGGTTTGAACCGGTTCAATCCGGTTTTATCCGGTTTAAACCAGTTCACTCCGGTTTTATCCGGTTTAAACCGGTTTGTACCGGCTCAATCCGGTTTTATCCGGTTTAAACCGGTTTAAGCTGGTTCAATCCGGTTTTATCCAGTTTAAACCGGTTCTATCCGGTTCTATCTGGTTGAAACCGGTTTAAACCAGTTCACTCCGGTTTTATCCGGTTTAAACCGGTTTGTACCGGCTCAATCCGGTTTTATCCGGTTTAAACCGGTTTAAGCTGGTTCAATCCGGTTTTATCCAGTTTAAACCGGTTCTATCCGGTTCTATCCAGTTGAAACCGGTTTAAACCAGTTCAATCCGGTTTTATCCAGTTAAAACCGGTTCAATCCGGTTTTATCCGGTTTAAACCTGTTTAAACCGGTTCAATCGGTTTTATCCAGTTAAAACCGGTTCAATCCGGTTTTATCCGGTTTAAACCTGTTTAAACCGGTTCAATCGGTTTTATCCAGTTTAAACCGGTTCTATCCGGTTTAAACCCGTTTAAGCCAGTTCAATCCGGTTTTATCCAGTTTAAACCGGTCGTATCCGGTTTAAACCGGTTTAGGCCGGTTCATTCCGGTTTTATCAGTTTTAAACCGGTTTAAAATGCTTCAATCCGTTTATATCCGGTTTCAACCGGTTTCAACCGGTTCAATCCGGTTTTATCCGGTTTAAACCAGTTCATTCCGGTTTTATCCGGTTTAAACCGGTTTGAACTGGTTCAATCCGGTTTTATCTGGTTTAAACCGGTTTTATCTGGTTTAGACCAGTTCATTCCGGTTCTATCCGGTTGAAACCGGTTTGAACCGGTTCAATCCGGTTTTATCTGGTTTAAACCGATTTTATCCGGTTTAGACCACTTCATTCCGGTTCTATCCGGTTTAAATCGGTTTGAGCCGGTTCATGCCGGTTTTATCCGGTTTAAACCGGATACCGGTTTAAACCGGCTCTATCCAGTTTAAACAGGTTTAAGCCGGTTCAATCCGGTTTTATCCAGTTTAAACCGGTTCAATGCGTTTTTTCCGGTTTAAACCGGTTTAAACCAGTTCATTCCGGTTTTATCCGGCTTAAACCGGTTCAATATGGTATTATCCGGTTTAAACTGGTTCAATTTGGTTTTATCCCGTTTAAACCGGTTTTATCCGGTTCATACCGGTATAAACCAGTTCAATCCGGTTTTATCCTGTTTAAACCAGTCCTATCGGGTTTAAACAGGTTTAGGCCGGTTCATTCCGGTTTTATCAGTTTTAAACCGGTTTAAACTGCTTCAATCCGTTTATATCCGTTTTAAACCGGTTACAACCGGTTCAATCCGGTTTTCTCCGGTTTAAACCGGTTTAAGCCGGTTCCATCCGATTTTCTCCGGTTTTAACCAGCTTTAACCGGTTCAATCTGCTTTTATCCAGTTTAAACCGGTTTAAACCAGTTTATTCCGGTTTTATCCGGATTAAACCGGTTCAGTCTGGTTTTATCCGGTTTAAACCGGTTTAAAACGGTTCAATCCGGTTTTATCCGGTTTAAACCGGTTCTATGCTGTTTATACCAGTTTAAGCCTGTTCAATCGGGTTTTATCCGGTTTTGACCTGTTTAAGCCGGTTCATTCCGGTTTTATCCAGTTTAAACCGGTTCTATCCGGTTTTATCCAGTTTAAACCTGTTTGAACCGGTTCAATCCGGTTTTATCCGGTTTAAACCGGTTTAAGCCGGCTCAATCCGGTTTTATCCAGTTTAAACCGGTTCAATCTGGTTTTATACGGTTTAAACCGGTTTAAGCCGGTTCAATCCGCTTTTATCCAGTTTAAACCGGTTCTATCCGGTTCTATCCGGTTGAAACCAGTTTAAACCGGTTCAATCCAGTTTTATCCGGTTTAAACCGGTTGAAACCAGTTCAATCCGGTTTTATCTGGTTTAGACCAGTTCAAACCGGTTCAATCCGGTTTTATCCAGTTTAAACCGGTTCAGTTGCTTTTATCCGGTTTCAACCGGTTTAAAACCGGTTCAATCCGGTTTTATCCGGTTGAAACCGGTTCTATGCTGTTTATACCAGTTTAAGCCTGTTCAATCGGGTTTTATTCGGTTTAGACCTGTTTAAGCCGGTTCATTCCAGTTTTATCCAGTTTAAACCGGTTTAAACCCTTTCAATCCGTTTTTATCCGGTTTCAACCGGTTTACACCGGTTCAATCCGGTTTTATCCGGTTGAAACCGGTTCTATGCTGTTTATACCAGTTTAAACCGGTTCAGTCTGGTTTTATCCGGTTTCAACCGGTTTAAACCGGTTCAATCCGGTTTTATCCGGTTTAAACCGGTTCTATGCTGTTTATACCAGTTTAAACCGGTTCAGTCTGGTTTTATCCGGTTTCAACCGGTTTAAACCGGTTCAATCCGGTTTTATCCGGTTTAAACCGGTTCTATGCTGTTTATACCAGTTTAAACCGGTTCAGTCTGGTTTTATCCGGTTTCAACCGGTTTAAACCGGTTCATTCCGGTTTTATCCGGCTTAAACCGGTTCAATATGGTATTATCGGGTTTAAACTGGTTCAATTTGGTTTTATTCCATTTAAACCGGTTTTATCCGGTTTAAACCGGTATAAACCAGTTCAATCCGGTTTTATCCTGTTTAAACCAGTCCTATCGGGTTTAAACAGGTTTAGGCCGGTTCATTCCGGTTTTATCAGTTTTAAACCGGTTTAAACTGCTTCAATCCGTTTATATCCGGTTTAAACCGGTTACAAATGGTTCAATCCGGTTTTGTCCGGTTTAAACCGGTTTAAGCCGGTTCCATCCGGTTTTCTCCGGTTTTAACCGGCTTTAACCGGTTCAATCTGCTTTTATCCAGTTTAAACCGGTTCTATCTGGTTCTATCCGGTTGAAACCGGTTTAAACCGGTTCAATCCGGTTTTATCCATTTTAAACCGGTTCAATCCGTTTTTTCCGGTTTAAACCGGTTTAAACCAGTTTATTCCGGTTTTATCCGGTTTAAGCCGGTTCAATCCGGTTTTATCCAGTTTAAACCGGTTCGATCCGGTTCTATCCGGTTGAAACCAGTTTAAACCGGTTCAATCCGGTTTTATCCGGTTTAAACCGGTTTTATCCGGTTTAGACCAGTTTAAACCAGTTCAATCCGGTTTTAATCAGCTTAAACCGGTTCAATCTGGTTTTATCCAGTTTAAACCGCTTTAAAACGGTTTTATCCGGTTTTATCCAGTTTAAACCAGTTTGAACCGGTTCAATCCGGTTTTATCCGGTTTAAACCGGTTCAATCCGGTTTAAACCGGTTTAAGCCGGTTCAATCCGGTTTTATCCAGTTTAAACCGGTTCTATCCGGTTCTATCTGGTTGAAACCAGTTTAAACCGGTTCAATCCTGTTTTATCCGGTTTAAACCGGTTCAATCCGGTTTTATCCGGTTTAAACCGGTTCATTCCGGTTTTATCCGGTTAAAACCGGTCTGAAACGGTTCGATCCGGTTTTATCCGGTTTAAACTAGTTCAGTCCGATTTTATCCGGTTTAAACCAGTTCATTCCGGTTTTATCCGGTTTAAACTGGTTTGAACCGGTTCAATCCGGTTTTATCCGGTTTAAACCGGTTTGTACCGGCTCGATCCGGTTTTATCCGGTTTAAACCGGTTTAAGCTGGTTCAATCCGGTTTTATCCAGTTTAAACCGGTTCATTCCGGTTTTATCCGGTTAAAACCGGTTTGAAACGGTTCGATCCGGTTTTATCAGGTTTAAACTGGTTCAGTCCGATTTTATCCGGTTTAAACCAGTTCATTCCGGTTTTATCCGGTTTAAACTGGTTTGAACCGGTTCAATCCGGTTTTATCCGGTTTAAACCAGTTCACTCCGGTTTTATCCGGTTTAAGCCGGTTTGTACCGGTTCAATCCGGTTTTATCCGGTTAAAACCAGTTTGAAACGTTTCAATCCGGTTTTATCCGGTTTAAACCGGTTTAAAACGCTTCAATCCGGTTTTATCTGCTTTAAACCGGTTCTATCCAGTTCTATCCGGTTGTAACCGGTTTAAACCGGTTCAATCCGGTTTTATCCGGTTTAAACCAGCTCAATCCGGTTTTATCTGGTTTAGACCAGTTCAAACCGGTTCAATCCGGTTTTATCCAGTTTAAACCGGTTCAGTCTGGTTTTATCCGGTTTCAACCGGTTTAAACCGGTTCAATACGGTTTTATCCGGTTAAAACCGGTTTGAAACGTTTCAATCCGGTTTTATCCGGTTGAAACCGGTTTGAACCGGTTCAATCCGGTTTTATCCGGTTTAAACCGGTTTAAGCCGGTTCAATCCGGTTTTATCCGGTTTAAACCGGTTTAATCCTGTTTAAACCAGTTTAAGCTGGTTCAATCCGGTTTTATCCAGTTTAAACCGGTTCTATCCGGTTCTATCCGGTTGAAACCAGTTTATACCGGTTCAATCCGGTTTTATCCGGTTTAAACCGGTTCAATCCGGTTTTATCCGGTTTAAACCGTTTCAATCCGGTTTTATCCGGTTTAAACCGTTTCATTCCGGTTTTATCCGGTTAAAACCGGTTTGAAATGCTTCAATCCTGTTTTTTCCGGTTTAAACTGGTTCAGTCCAGTTTTATCCTGTTTAAACCAGTTCATTCCGGTTTTATCCGGTTTAAACCGGTTCAATCCGGTTTTATCCGGTTTAAACCAGTTCACTCTGGTTTTATCCGGTTTAAACCGGTTTGAACCGGTTCAATCCGGTTTTATCCGGTTTAAAGCTGTTTAAGCTGGTTCAATCCGGTTTAATCCAGTTTAAACCGGTTCTATCCGGTTCTATCCTGTTGAAACCGGTTTAAACCAGTTCAATCCGGTTTTATCCAGTTAAAACCGGGTCAATCCGGTTTTATCGGGTTTAAACCTGTTTAAACCGGTTCAATCGGTTTTATCCAGTTTAAACCGGTCGTATCCGGTTTAAACCGGTTTAGGCCGGTTCATTCTGGTTTTATCAGTTTTAAACCGGTTTAAAATGCTTCAATCCGTTTATATCCGTTTTCAACCAGTTTCAACCGGTTCAATCCGGTTTTATCCGGTTTAAACCAGTTCATTCCGGTTTTATCCGGTTTAAACCGGTTTGAACCGGTTCAATCCGGTTTTATCTGGTTTAAACCGGTTTTATCCGGTTTAGACCAGTTCATTCCAGTTCTATCCGGTTGAAACCGGTTTGAACCGGTTCAATCCGGTTTTATCTGGTTTAAACCAGTTTTATCCGGTTTAGACCAGTTCATTCCGGTTCTATCCGGTTTAAATCGGTTTGAGCCGGTTCATGCCGGTTTTATCCGGTTTAAACCGGATACCGGTTTAAACCGGCTCTATCCAGTTTAAACAGGTTTAAGCCGGTTCAATCCGGTTTTATCCAGTTTAAACCGGTTCAATGCGTTTTTTCCGGTTTAAACCGGTTTAAACCAGTTCATTCCGGTTTTATCCGGCTTAAACCGGTTCAATATGGTATTATCCGGTTTAAACTGGTTCAATTTGGTTTTATCCCGTTTAAACCGGTTTTATCCGGTTTAAACCGGTATAAAACAGTTCAATCCGGTTTTATCCTGTTTAAACCAGTCCTATCGGGTTTAAACAGGTTTAGGCCGGTTCATTCCGGTTTTATCAGTTTTAAACCGGTTTAAACTGCTTCAATCCGTTTATATCCAGTTTAAACCGGTTACAACCGGTTCAATCCGGTTTTCTCCGGTTTAAACCGGTTTAAGCCGGTTCCATCCGGTTTTCTCCGTTTTAACCAGCTTTAACCGGTTCAATCTGCTTTTATCCATTTTAAACCGGTTCAATCCGTTTTTTCCGGTTTAAACCGGTTTAAACCAGTTTATTCCGGTTTTATGCGGTTTAAGCCGGTTCAATCCGGTTTTATCCAGTTTAAACCTGTTCTATCCTGTTCTATCTGGTTTTATCCAGTTTAAACCGCTTTAAAACGGTTTTATCCGGTTTTTTCCAGTTTAAACCAGTTTGAACCGGTTCAATCCGGTTTTATCCGGTTTAAACCGGTTCAATCCGGTTTAAACCGGTTTAAGCCGGTTCAATCCGGTTTTATCCAGTTTAAACCTGTTCTATCCTGTTCTATCTGGTTGAAACCAGTTTAAACCGGTTCAATCCGGTCTTATCCGGTTTAAAGCGGTTTAAGCCGGTTCAATCCGGTTTTATCCCGTTTAAACCGGTTCAATCAGGTTTTATCCGGTTTAAACCGGTTTAAGCCGGTTCAATCCGGTTTTATCCAGTTTAAACCGTTTTTATCCGGTTTAAACCGTTTGTATCCGGTTTAAACCGTTTCGATCCGTTTTAAACCGGTTTAAACCAGTTCATTCCGGTTTTATCCGGTTTAAACCGGTTCAATCTGATTTTATGCGGTTTAAACCAGTTTGAACCGGTTCAATCCGGTTTAATCCGGTTTAAACCGGTTTAAGCCAGTTCAATCCAGTTTTATCCAGTTTAAACCGGTTCTATGCGGTTCTATCCGGTTGAAACCAGTTTAAACCGGTTCAATCCGGTTTTATCCGGTTTAAACCAGTTCAATCCTGTTTTATCCGGTTTAAACTGGTTCTATCCGGTCCTATACAGTTGAAACTGGTATAAACCGGTTCAATCCGGTTTTATCTGGTTTAAACCGGTTCAGTCTGGATTTATCCGGTTTAAACCGGTTTAAAACGGTTCAATCCGGTTTTATCCGGTTTAAACCAGTTCTATGCTGTTTATACCAGTTTAAGCCTGTTCAATCGGCTTTTATCCGGTTTAACCTGTTTAAGTCGGTTCATTCCGGTTTTATCCAGTTTAAACCGGTTCTATCCGGTTCTACCCGGTTGAAACCAGTTTAAACCGGTTCAATCCGGTTTTATCCAGTTTAAACCTGTTTGAACCTGTTCAATCCGGTTTTATCCGGTTTAAACCGGTTTAAGCCGGCTCAATCCGGTTTTATCCAGTTTAAACCGGTTCAATCTGGTTTTATCCGGTTTAAACCGGTTTAAGCCGGTTCAATCCGGTTTTATCCAGTTTAAACCGGTTCTATCCGGTTCTTTCCGGTTGAAACCAGTTTAAACCGGTTCAATCCAGTTTTATCCGGTTTAAACCGGTTTAAGCTGGTTCAATCCGGTTTTATCCGGTTTCAACCGGTTTAAACCGGTTCAATCCGGTTTTATCCGGTTGAAACCGGTTCTATGCTGTTTATACCAGTTTAAGCCTGTTCAATCGGGTTTTATCCGGTTTAGACCTGTTTAAGCCGGTTCATTCCAGTTTTATCCAGTTTAAACCGGTTTAAACCCTTTCAATCCGTTTTTATCCGGTTTCAACCGGTTTACACCGGTTCAATCCGGTTTTATCCGGTTAAAACCGTTTCTCTCCACTTCTATCCGTTTTAAACCGGTTTAAACCAGTTCATTCCGGTTTTATCCGGTTTAAACCGGTTTGAACCGGTTCAATCCGGTTTTATCCGGTTTAAACCGGTTTAAGCCGGTTCAATCCGGTTTTATCCGGTTTAAACCGGTTTAATCCTGTTTAAACCGGTTTAAGCTTGTTCAATCCGGTTTTATCCAGTTTAAACCGGTTCTATCCGGTTCTATCCGGTTGAAACCAGTTTATACCGGTTCAATCTGGTTTTATCCGGTTTAAACCGGTTCATTCCGGTTTTATCCGGTTAAAACCGGTTTGAAATGCTTCAATCCTGTTTTTTCCGGTTTAAACTGGTTCAGTCCGGTTTTATCCTGTTTAAACCAGTTCATTCCGGTTTAATCCGTTTTAAACCGGTTCAATCCGGTTTTCTCCGTTTTAAACCAGTTCACTCTGGTTTTATCCGGTTTAAACCGGTTTGAACCGGTTCAATCCGGTTTTATCCGGTTTAAACCTGTTTATGCTGGTTCAATCCGGTTTTATCCAGTTTAAACCGGTTCTATCCGGTTCTATCCAGTTGAAACCGGTTTAAACCAGTTCAATCCGGTTTTATCCAGTTTAAACCGGTTCAATCCGGTTTTATCCGGTTTAAACCTGTTTAAACCGGTTCAATCGGTTTTATCCAGTTTAAACCGGTTCTATCCGGTTTAAACCCGTTTAAGCCAGTTCAATCCGGTTTTATCCAGTTTAAACCGGTCGTATCCGGTTTAAACCGGTTTAGGCCGGTTCATTCCGGTTTTATCAGTTTTAAACCGGTTTAAAATGCTTCAATCCGTTTATATCCGGTTTCAACCGGTTTCAACCGCTTCAATCCGGTTTTATCCGGTTTAAACCAGTTCATTCCGGTTTTATCCGGTTTAAACCGGTTTGAACCGGTTCAATCCGGTTTTATCTGGTTTAAACCGGTTTTATCCGGTTTAGACCAGTTCATTCCGGTTCTATCCGGTTGAAACCGGTTTGAACCGGTTCAATCCGGTTTTATCTGGTTTAAACCGATTTTATCCGGTTTAGACCAGTTCATTCCGGTTCTATCCGGTTTAAATCGGTTTGAGCCGGTTCATGCCGGTTTTATCCGGTTTAAACCGGATACCGGTTTAAACCGGCTCTATCCAGTTTAAACAGGTTTAAGCCGGTTCAATCCGGTTTTATCCAGTTTAAACCGGTTCAATGCGTTTTTTCCGGTTTAAACCGGTTTAAACCGGTTCATTCCGGTTTTATCCGGCTTAAACCGGTTCAATATGGTATTATCCGGTTTAAACTGGTTCAATTTGGTTTTATCCCGTTTAAACCGGTTTTATCCGGTTCATACTGGTATAAACCAGTTCAATCCGGTTTTATCCTGTTTAAACCAGTCCTATCGGGTTTAAACAGGTTTAGGCCGGTTCATTCCGGTTTTATCAGTTTTAAACCGGTTTAAACTGCTTCAATCCGTTTATATCCGTTTTAAACCGGTTACAACCGGTTCAATCCGGTTTTCTCCGGTTTAAACCGGTTTAAGCCGGTTCCATCCGATTTTCTCCGGTTTTAACCAGCTTTAACCGGTTCAATCTGCTTTTATCCAGTTTAAACCGGTTTAAACCAGTTTATTCCGGTTTTATGCGGTTTAAGCCGGTTCAATCCGGTTTTATCCAGTTTAAACCGGTTCTATCCGGTTCTATCCGGTTGAAACCAGTTTAAACCGGTTCAATCCGGTTTTATCCGGTTTAAACCGGTTTTATCCGGTTTAGACCAGTTTAAACCAGTTCAATCCGGTTTTAATCAGCTTATACCGGTTCAATCTGGTTTTATCCAGTTTAAACCGCTTTAAAACGGTTTTATCCGGTTTTATCCAGTTTAAACCAGTTTGAACCGGTAAAATCCGGTTTTATCCGGTTTAAACCGGTTCAAGCCGGTTCAATCCGGTTTTATCCAGTTTAAACCGGTTCTATCCGGTTCTATCTGGTTGAAACCAGTTTAAACCGGTTCAATCAAGTTTTATCCGGTTTAAACCGGTTCAATCCGGTTTTATCCGGTTTAAACCGGTTCATTCCGGTTTTATCTGGTTAAAACCGGTCTGAAACGGTTCGATCCGGTTTTATCCGGTTTAAACTGGTTCAGTCCGATTTTATCCGGTTTAAACCAGTTCATTCCGGTTTTATCCCGTTTAAACTGGTTTGAACCAGTTCAATCCGGTTTTATCCGGTTTAAACCAGTTCACTCCGGTTTTATCCGGTTTAAACCGGTTTGTACCGGCTCGATCCGGTTTTATCCGGTTTAAACCGGTTTAAGCTGGTTCAATCCGGTTTTATCCAGTTTAAACCGGTTCTATCCGGTTCTATCTGGTTGAAACCGGTTTAAACCAGTTCAATCCGGTTTTCTCAGGTTAAAACCGGTTCAATCTGGTTTTATCCGGTTTAAACCGGTTTAAACCGGTTCAATCGGTTTTATCCAGTTTAAACCAGTTCTATCCGGTTTAAACCAGTTTAATCCAGTTCAATCCGGTTTTATCCGGTTTAAACCGGTCCTATCGGGTTTAAACAGGTTTAGGCCGGTTCATTCCGGTTTTATCAGTTTTAAACCGGTTTAAACTGCTTCAATCCGTTTATATCCGGTTCAAAGCGGTTACAACCGGTTCAATCCAGTTTTCTCCGGTTTAAACCGGTTTAAGCCGGTTCCACCCGGTTTTCTCCGGTTTTAACTGGCTTTAACCGGTTCAATCCGCTTTTATCCACTTTAAACCGGTTCTATCTGGTTCTATCCGGTTGAAACCGGTTTAAACCAGTTCAATCCGGTTTTATACGGTTTAAACCGGTTCATTCCGGTTTCATCCGGTTTGAACCGGTTTAAACCGGTTTAAACCGGTTCAATCCGGTTTTAAACGGTTTAAACCGGTTCTATCTGGTTCAATCTGGTTTAAACCGGTTTAAACCGGTTCTATCCGTTTTCATCCGGTTTAAACCGGTACAATCTGGTTTTATCCGGTTTAAACCGGTTTAAACCGGTTCAATCGGTTTTATCCAGTTTAAACCGGTTCAATCCGTTTTTCCGGTTTAAACCGGTTTAAACCAGTTCATTCCGGTTTTATCCGGTTTAAACCGGTTCAATCCGGTTTAAACCGTTTCAATCTGGTTTTATCCGGTTTGAACCGGTTTAAACCGCTTCAATCCGTTTTTATCCGGTTTAAACCGGTTCTATCCGGTTCTATCCGGTTGAAACCGGTTTAAACCGGTTCAATCTGGTTTTATCCAGTTTAAACCGGTTTTAACCGATTCAATCCGGTTTATCCAGTATAAACTGGTTTAATCCGGTTCAATCCGGTTTTATCCGCTTTAAACCGGTTTAAACCGGTTCAATCGGTTTTTATCTGGTTTAAACCGGAATAAACCGGTTCTATCCGGTTTTATCCATTTTAAACCGGTTCAATCCGTTTTTTCCGGTTTAAACCAGTTTAAACCAGTTCATTCCGGTTTTATCCGGTTTTAGCCGGATCAATCCGGTTTAAACCGTTTCAATCTGATTTTATCCGGTTTTAACCGTTTTAAACCGCTTCAATCCGGTTTTATCCGGTTTAAACCGGTTCTATCCAGTTCTATCCAGTTGAAACCGGTTTAAACCGGTTCAATCCGGTTTTATCCGGTTTAAACCAGTTCAATCCTGTTTTATCCGGTTTAAACCGCTTTAAAACGGTTTTATCCGGTTTTATCCGGTTTAAACCAGTTTGAACCGGTTCAATCCGGTTTTATTCGGTTTAAACCGGTTCAATCCGGTTTAAACCGGTTTAAGCCGGTTCCATCTGGTTTTATCCAGTTTAAACCGGTTATATCCGGTTCTATCTGGTTGAAACCAGTTTAAACCGGTTCAATCCGGTTTTATCCGGTTTAAACCGGTTCATTCCGGTTTTATCCGGTTTAAACCGTTTCAAACCGGTTTTATCCAGTTTAAACCGGTTCTATCCGGTTCAATCTGGTTTAAACCGGTTTAAACCGGTTCTATCCGTTTTTATCCGGTTTAAACCGGTACAATCTGTTTTTATCCGGTTTAAACCGGTTTAAACCGGTTCAATCGGTTTTATCCAGTTTAAACCAGTTCAATCCGTTTTTTCTGGTTTAAACCGGTTTAAACCAGTTCATTCCGGTTTTATCCGGTTTAAACCGGTTCAATCCGGTTTAAACCGGTTCAATCAGGTTTTATCCGGTTTGAACCGGTTTAAACCGCTTCAATCCGTTTTTATCCGGTTTAAACCGGTTCTATCCGGTTCCATCCGGTTGAAACCGGTTTAAACCGGTTCAATCTGGTTTTATCCAGTTTAAACCAGTTTTAACCGATTCAATCCGGTTTATCCAGTATAAACTGGTTTAATCCGGTTCAATCCGGTTTTATCCGCTTTAAACCGGTTTAAACCGGTTCAATCGGTTTTTATCTGGTTTAAACCGGATTAAACCGGTTCTATCCGGTTTTATCCATTTTAAACCGGTTCAATCCGTTTTATCCGGTTTAAACCGGTTTCAACCAGTTCATTCCGGTTTTATCCGGTTTAAGCCGGATCAATCCGGTTTAAACCGTTTCAATCTGATTTTATCCTGTTTAAACCGGTTTAAACCGCTTCAATCCGGTTTTATCTGGTTTAAACCGGTTCTATCCAGTTCTATCCGGTTGAAACCGGTTTAAACCGGTTCAATCCGGTTTTATCCGGTTTAAACCAGTTCAATCCGGTTTTATCCGGTTTAAACCGGTTTAAACCGGTTCAATCCGGTTTTATCCGGTTTCAACCGGTTCTATCCGGTTCTATCCGGTTTGAACCGGTTCAATCCGGTTTTATTCGGTTTAAACCGGTTTAAGCCGGTTCAATCCGGTTTTATCCAGTTTTATCCGGTTCTATCCGGTTGAAACCAGTTTAAACCGGTTCAATCCGGTTTTATCCGGTTTAAACCGGTTCAATCCGATTTTATCCGGTTTAAACCGGTTCATTCCGGTTTTATCCGGTTAAAACCGGTTTGAAACGTTTCAATCCGGTTTTATCCGGTTTAAACCGGTTTAAACCGGTTCAATCCGGTTTTATCTCGTTTAAACCGGTTCTATCCGGTTCTATCCTGTTTAAATCAGTTTAAACCGGTTCTATCCTGTTCTATCCTGTTTTAACCGGTTAAACCAGTTCAATCCGGTTTTATCCAGTTTAAACCGGTTCTATTCGTTTCCATCTGGTGTAAAAGGGTTTAAACTTGTTCAATCCGGTTTTCTCCGTTTTCAACCTCTTCAATCCGGTTTTCTCCAGTTTAAACCGGTTTATACCAGTTTAATCCGGTTTTATCCGCATAAAACCGGTTCTATTGGGTTCTATCCGGTTTAAACAAGTTCTATCCGGTTCTATCTGGTTTAATCCGGTTTAAAGCGGTTCAATCCGGTTTTATCCGGTTTAAACCGGATCAATCCGGTTTTATCCGGTTTAAACCGGTTTTATCCGTTTTAAACCGCTTTAATCCAGTTCAATCCGGTTTTATCCGGTTTAAACCGTTTCTATCCGGTTCTATCCGTTTTAAACCGGTTTAAACCAGTTCATTCCGGTTTTATCAGGTTTAAACCGGTTTGAACCGGTTTGAACCGGTTCAATCCGGTTTAAACCAGTTTAAGCCGGTTCAATCCTGTTTTATCTGGTTTAAACCGGTTCAATATGATTTTATGCGGTTTAAACCAGTTTGAACCGGTTCAATCCGGTTTTATCCGGTTTAAACTGGTTCAGTCCGATTTTATCTGGTTTAAACCAGTTCATTCCGGTTTTAACCGGTTTAAACTGGTTTGAACCGGTTCAATCCGGTTTTATCCGGTTTAAACCAGTTCACTCCGGTTTTATCCGGTTTAAGCCGGTTTGTACCGGTTCAATCCGGTTTTATCGGGTTAAAACCAGTTTGAAACGTTTCAATCCGGTTTTATCCGGTTTAAACCGGTTTAAACCGCTTCAATCCGGTTTTATCTGCTTTAAACCGGTTCTATCCAGTTCTATCCGGTTGTAACCGGTTTAAACCGGTTCAATCCGGTTTTATCCGGTTTAAACCAGCTCAATCCGGTTTTATCTGGTTTAGACCAGTTCAAACCGGTTCAATCCGGTTTTATCCAGTTTAAACCGGTTCAGTCTGGTTTTATCCGGTTTCAACCGGTTTAAACCGGTTCAATCCGGTTTTATCCGGTTAAAACCAGTTTGAAACGTTTCAATCCGGTTTTATCCGGTTTAAACCGGTTTGAACCGGTTCAATCCGGTTTTATCCGGTTTAAACCGGTTTGAACCGGTTCAATCCGGTTTTATCCGGTTTTAACCGGTTTGAACCGGTTCAATCCGGTTTTATCTGGTTTAAACCGGTTTTATCCGGTTTAGACCAGTTCATTCCGGTTCTATCCGGTTGAAACCGGTTTGAACCGGTTCAATCCGGTTTTATCTGGTTTAAACCGATTTTATCCGGTTTAGACCAGTTCATTCCGGTTCTATCCGGTTTAAATCGGTTTGAGCCGGTTCATGCCGGTTTTATCCGGTTTAAACCGGATACCGGTTTAAACCGGCTCTATCCAGTTTAAACAGGTTTAAGCCGGTTCAATCCGGTTTTATCCAGTTTAAACCGGTTCAATGCGTTTTTTCCGGTTTAAACCGGTTTAAACCAGTTCATTCCGGTTTTATCCGGCTTAAACCGGTTCAATATGGTATTATCCGGTTTAAACTGGTTCAATTTGGTTTTATCCCGTTTAAACCGGTTTTATCCGGTTCATACCGGTATAAACCAGTTCAATCCGGTTTTATCCTGTTTAAACCAGTCCTATCGGGTTTAAACAGATTTAGGCCGGTTCATTCCGGTTTTATCAGTTTTAAACCGGTTTAAACTGCTTCAATCCGTTTATATCCGTTTTAAACCGGTTACAACCGGTTCAATCCGGTTTTCTCCGGTTTAAACCGGTTTAAGCCGGTTCCATCCGATTTTCTCCGGTTTTAACCAGCTTTAACCGGTTCAATCTGCTTTTATCCAGTTTAAACCGGTTTAAACCAGTTTATTCCGGTTTTATGCGGTTTAAGCCGGTTCAATCCGGTTTTATCCAGTTTAAACCGGTTCTATCCGGTTCTATCCGGTTGAAACCAGTTTAAACCGGTTCAATCCGGTTTTATCCGATTTAAACCGGTTTTATCCGGTTTAGACCAGTTTAAACCAGTTCAATCCGGTTTTAATCAGCTTATACCGGTTCAATCTGGTTTTATCCAGTTTAAACCGCTTTAAAACGGTTTTATCCGGTTTTATCCAGTTTAAACCAGTTTGAACCAGTTCAATCCGGTTTTATCCGGTTTAAACCGGTTCAATCCGGTTTAAACCGGTTTAAGCCGGTTCAATCCGGTTTTATCCAGTTTAAACCGGTTCTATCCGGTTCTATCTGGTTGAAACCAGTTTAAACCGGTTCAATCCTGTTTTATCCGGTTTAAACCGGTTCTATCCGGTTTTATCTGGTTTAAACCGGTTCATTCCGGTTTTATCTGGTTAAAACCGGTCTGAAACGGTTCGATCCGGTTTTATCCGGTTTAAACTGGTTCAGTCCGATTTTATCCGGTTTAAACCAGTTCATTCCGGTTTTATCCGGTTTAAACTGGTTTGAACCGGTTCAATCCGGTTTTATCCGGTTTAAACCAGTTCACTCCGGTTTTATCCGGTTTAAACCGGTTTGTACCGGCTCGATCCGGTTTTATCCGGTTTAAACCGGTTTAAGCTGGTTCAATCCGGTTTTATCCAGTTTAAACCGGTTCTATCCGGTTCTATCTGGTTGAAACCGGTTTAAACCAGTTCAATCCGGTTTTCTCAGGTTAAAACCGGTTCAATCTGGTTTTATCCGGTTTAAACCGGTTTAAACCGGTTCAATCGGTTTTATCCAGTTTAAACCAGTTCTATCCGGTTTAAACCAGTTTAATCCAGTTCAATCCGGTTTTATCCGGTTTAAACCGGTCCTATCGGGTTTAAACAGGTTTAGGTCGGTTCATTCCGGTTTTATCAGTTTTAAACAGGTTTAAACTGCTTCAATCCGTTTATATCCGGTTCAAACCGGTTACAACCGGTTCAATCCAGTTTTCTCCGGTTTAAACCGGTTTAAGCCGGTTCCACCCGGTTTTCTCCGGTTTTAACTGGCTTTAACCGGTTCAATCCGCTTTTATCCACTTTAAACCGGTTCTATCTGGTTCTATCCGGTTGAAACCGGTTTAAACCAGTTCAATCCGGTTTTATACGGTTTAAACCGGTTCATTCCGGTTTCATCCGGTTTGAACCGGTTTAAACCGGTTCAAACCGGTTCAATCCGGTTTTAAACGGTTTAAACCGGTTCTATCTGGTTCAATCTGGTTTAAACCGGTTTAAACCGGTTCTACCCGTTTTCATCCGGTTTAAACCGGTACAATCTGGTTTTATCCGGTTTAAACCGGTTTAAACCGGTTCAATCGGTTTTATCCAGTTTAAACCGGTTCAATCCGTTTTTCCGGTTTAAACCGGTTTAAACCAGTTCATTCCGGTTTTATCCGGTTTAAACCGGTTCAATCCGGTTTAAACCGTTTCAATCTGGTTTTATCCGGTTTGAACCGGTTTAAACCGCTTCAATCCGTTTTTATCCGGTTTAAACCGGTTCTATCCGGTTCTATCCGGTTGAAACCGGTTTAAACCGGTTCAATCTGGTTTTATCCAGTTTAAACCGGTTTTAACCGATTCAATCCGGTTTATCCAGTATAAACTGGTTTAATCCGGTTCAATCCGGTTTTATCCGCTTTAAACCGGTTTAAACCGGTTCAATCGGTTTTTATCTGGTTTAAACCGGAATAAACCGGTTCTATCCGGTTTTATTCATTTTAAACCGGTTCAATCCGTTTTTTCCGGTTTAAACCAGTTTAAACCAGTTCATTCCGGTTTTATCCGGTTTTAGCCGGATCAATCCGGTTTAAACCGTTTCAATCTGATTTTATCCGGTTTTAACCGTTTTAAACCGCTTCAATCCGGTTTTATCCGGTTTAAACCGGTTCTATCCAGTTCTATCCAGTTGAAACCGGTTTAAACCGGTTCAATCCGGTTTTATCCGGTTTAAACCGCTTTAAAACGGTTTTATCCGGTTTTATCCGGTTTAAACCAGTTTGAACCGGTTCAATCCGGTTTTATTCGGTTTAAACCGGTTCAATCCGGTTTAAACCGGTTTAAGCCGGTTCCATCTGGTTTTATCCAGTTTAAACCGGTTATATCCGGTTCTATCTGGTTGAAACCAGTTTAAACCGGTTCAATCCGGTTTTATCCGGTGTAAACCGGTTCATTCCGGTTTTATCCGGTTAAAACCGGTTTGAAACGGTTCGATCCGGATTTATCCGGTTTAAACTGGTTCAGTCCGATTTTATCCGGTTTAAACCAGTTCATTCCGGTTTTATCCGGTTTAAACTGGTTTGAACCGGTTCAATCCGGTTTTATCCGGTTTAAACCAGTTCACTCCGGTTTTATCCGGTTTAAGCCGGTTTGTACCGGTTCAATCCGGTTTTATCCGGTTAAAACCAGTTTGAAACGTTTCAATCCGGTTTTATCCGGTTTAAACCGGTTTAAACCGCTTCAATCCGGTTTTATCTGGTTTAAACCGGTTCTATCCAGTTCTATCCGGTTGAAACCGGTTTAAACCGGTTCAATCCGGTTTTATCCGGTTTAAACCAGCTCAATCCGGTTTTATCTGGTTTAGACCAGTTCAAACCGGTTCAATCCGGTTTTATCCAGTTTAAACCGGTTCAGTCTGGTTTTATCCGGTTTCAACCGGTTTAAACCGGTTCAATCCGGTTTTATCCAGTTTAAACCGGTTCTATCCGGTTCTATCCGGTTGAAACCAGTTTATACCGGTTCAATCCGGTTTTATCCGGTTTAAACCGGTTCAATCCGGTTTTATCCGGTTTAAACCGTTTCAAACCGGTTTTATCCGGTTTAAACCGGTTCATTCCGGTTTTATCCGGTTAAAACCGGTTTGAAATGCTTCAATCCTGTTTTTTCCGGTTTAAACTGGTTCAGTCCGGTTTTATCCTGTTTAAACCAGTTCATTCCGGTTTTATCCGGTTTAAACCGGTTCAATCCGGTTTTATCCGGTTTAAACCAGTTCACTCTGATTTTATCCGGTTTAAAACGGTTTGAACCGGTTCAATCCGGTTTTATCCGATTTAAACCTGTTTAAGCTGGTTCAATCAGGTTTTATCCAGTTTAAACCGGTTCTATCCGGTTCTATCCAGTTGAAACCGGTTTAAACCGGTTCAATCCGATTTTATCGATTTTAAACCGGTTCAATCCGTTTTTTCCGGTTTAAATCGGTTTAAACCAGTTTATTCCGGTTTTATGCGGTTTAAGCCGGTTCAATCCGGTTTTATCCAGTTTAAACCGGTTCTATCCGGTTCTATCTGGTTGAAACCAGTTTAAACCGGTTCAATCCTTTTTTATCCGGTTTAAACCGGTTTTATCCGGTTTAGACCAGTTTAAACCAGTTCAATCCGGTTTTAATCAGCTTAAACCGGTTCAATCTGGTTTTATCCAGTTTAAACCGCTTTAAAACGGTTTTATCCGGTTTTATCCAGTTTAAACCAGTTTGAACCGGTTCAATCCGTTTTTATCCGGTTTAAACCGGTTCAATCCGGTTTAAACCGGTTTAAGCCGGTTCAATCCGGTTTTATCCAGTTTAAACCAGTCCTATCGGGTTTAAACAGGTTTAGGCCGGTTCATTCCGGTTTTATCAGTTTTAAACCGGTTTAAACTGCTTCAATCCGTTTATATCCGGTTTAAACCGGTTACAACCGGTTCAATCCGGTTTTCTCCGGTTTAAACCGGTTTAAGCCGGTTCCATCCGGTTTTCTCCGGTTTTAACCAGCTTTAACCGGTTCAATCTGCTTTTATCCAGTTTAAACCGGTTCTATCTGGTTCTATCCGGTTGAAACCGGTTTAAACCGGTTCAATCCGGTTTTATCCATTTTAAACCGGTTCAATCCGTTTTTTCCGGTTTAAACCGGTTTAAACCAGTTTATTCCGGTTTTATGCGATTTAAGCCGGTTCAATCCGGTTTTATCCAGTTTAAACCAGTTCTATCCGGTTCTATCCGGTTGAAACCAATTTAAACCGGTTCAATCCGGTTTTATCCGGTTTAAACCGGTTTTATCCGGTTTAGACCAGTTTAAACCAGTTCAATCCGGTTTTAATCAGCTTAAACCAGTTCAATCTGGTTTTATCCAGTTTAAACCGCTTTAAAACGGTTTTATCCGGTTTTATCCAGTTTAAACCAGTTTGAACCTGTTCAATCCGGTTTTATCCGGTTTAAACCGGTTCAATCCGGTTTAAACCGGTTTAAGCCGGTTTAATCCGGTTTTATCCAGTTTAAACCGGTTCTATCCGGTTCTATCTGGTTGAAACCAGTTTAAACCGGTTCAATCCGGTTTTATCCGGTTTAAACCGGTTCAATCCGGTTTTATCCGGTTTAAACCGGTTCATTCCGGTTTTATCCGGTTAAAACCGGTCTGAAACGGTTCGATCCGGTTTTATCCGGTTTAAACTGGTTCAGTCCGATTTTATCCGGTTTAAACCAGTTCATTCCGGTTTTATCCGGTTTGAACTGGTTTGAACCGGTTCAATCCGGTTTTATCCGGTTTAAACCAGTTCACTCCGGTTTTATCCGGTTTAAACCGGTTTGTACCGGCTCAATCCGGTTTTATCCGGTTTAAACCGGTTTAAGCTGGTTCAATCCGGTTTTATCCAGTTTAAACAGGTTCTATCCGGTTCTATCTGGTTGAAACCGGTTTAAACCAGTTCAATCCGGTTTTCTCAGGTTAAAACCGGTTCAATCTGGTTTTATGCGGTTTAAACCGGTTTAAACCGGTTCAATCGGTTTTATCCAGTTTAAACCAGTTCTATCCGGTTTAAACCAGTTTAATCCAGTTCAATCCGGTTTTATCCGGTTTATACCGGTCCTATCGGGTTTAAACAGGCTTAGGACAGTTCATTCCGGTTTTATCAGTTTTAAACCGGTTTAAAATGCTTCAATCCGTTTATATTCGGTTTAAACCGGTTACAACCGGTTCAATCCGGTTTTCTCCGGTTTAAACCGGTTTAAGCCGGTTCCACCCGGTTTTCTCCGGTTTTAACCGGCTTTAACCGGTTCAATCCGCTTTTATCCAGTTTAAACCGGTTCTATCTGGTTCTATCCGGTTGAAACCGGTTTAAACCGGTTCAATCCGGTTTTATACGGTTTAAACCGATTCATTCCGGTTTCATCCGGTTTGAACCAGTTTAAACCGGTTTAAACCGGTTCAATCCGGTTTTAAACGGTTTAAATCGGTTCTATCCGGTTCAATCTGGTTTAAACCGGTTTAAACCGGTTCTATCCGTTTTTATCCGGTTTAAACCGGTACAATCTGTTTTTATCCGGTTTAAACCGGTTTAAACCGGTTCAATCGGTTTTATCCAGTTTAAACCAGTTCAATCCGTTTTTTCTGGTTTAAACCGGTTTAAACCAGTTCATTCCGGTTTTATCCGGTTTAAACCGGTTCAATCCGGTTTAAACCGGTTCAATCAGGTTTTATCCGGTTTGAACCGGTTTAAACCGCTTCAATCCGTTTTTATCCGGTTTAAACCGGTTCTATCCGGTTCCATCCGGTTGAAACCGGTTTAAACCGGTTCAATCTGGTTTTATCCAGTTTAAACCAGTTTTAACCGATTCAATCCGGTTTATCCAGTATAAACTGGTTTAATCCGGTTCAATCCGGTTTTATCCGCTTTAAACCGGTTTAAACCGGTTCAATCGGTTTTTATCTGGTTTAAACCGGATTAAACCGGTTCTATCCGGTTTTATCCATTTTAAACCGGTTCAATCCGTTTTATCCGGTTTAAACCGGTTTCAACCAGTTCATTCCGGTTTTATCCGGTTTAAGCCGGATCAATCCGGTTTAAACCGTTTCAATCTGATTTTATCCTGTTTAAACCGGTTTAAACCGCTTCAATCCGGTTTTATCTGGTTTAAACCGGTTCTATCCAGTTCTATCCGGTTGAAACCGGTTTAAACCGGTTCAATCCGGTTTTATCCGGTTTAAACCAGTTCAATCCGGTTTTATCCGGTTTAAACCGGTTTAAACCGGTTCAATCCGGTTTTATCCGGTTTCAATCGGTTCTATCCGGTTCTATCCGGTTTGAACCGGTTCAATCCGGTTTTATTCGGTTTAAACCGGTTTAAGCCGGTTCAATCCGGTTTTATCCAGTTTTATCCGGTTCTATCCGGTTGAAACCAGTTTAAACCGGTTCAATCCTGTTTTATCCGGTTTAAACCGTTTCAATCCGATTTTATCCGGTTTAAACCGGTTCATTCCGGTTTTATCCGGTTAAAACCGGTTTGAAACGTTTCAATCCGGTTTTATCCGGTTTAAACCGGTTTAAACCGGTTCAATCCGGTTTTATCTCGTTTAAACCGGTTCTATCCGGTTCTATCCTGTTTAAATCAGTTTAAACCGGTTCTATCCTGTTCTATCCTGTTTTAACCGGTTAAACCAGTTCAATCCGGTTTTATCCAGTTTAAACCGGTTCTATTCGTTTCCATCTGGTGTAAAAGGGTTTAAACTTGTTCAATCCGGTTTTCTCCGGTTTCAACCTCTTCAATCCGGTTTTCTCCAGTTTAAACCGGTTTATACCAGTTTAATCCGGTTTTATCCGCATAAAACCGGTTCTATTGGGTTCTATCCGGTTTAAACAAGTTCTATCCGGTTCTATCTGGTTTAATCCGGTTTAAAGCGGTTCAATCCGGTTTTATCCGGTTTAAACCGGATCAATCCGGTTTTATCCGGTTTAAACCGGTTTTATCCGTTTTAAACCGCTTTAATCCAGTTCAATCCGGTTTTATCCGGTTTAAACCGTTTCTATCCGGTTCTATCCGTTTTAAACCGGTTTAAACCAGTTCATTCCGGTTTTATCAGGTTTAAACCGGTTTGAACCGGTTTGAACCGGTTCAATCCGGTTTAAACCAGTTTAAGCCGGTTCAATCCTGTTTTATCTGGTTTAAACCGGTTCAATATGATTTTATGCGGTTTAAACCAGTTTGAACCGGTTCAATCCGGTTTTATCCGGTTTAAACCGGTTCATTCCGGTTTTATCCGGTTAAAAACGGTTTGAAACGGTTCGATCCGGTTTTATCCGGTTTAAACTGGTTCAGTCCGATTTTATCTGGTTTAAACCAGTTCATTCCGGTTTTAACCGGTTTAAACTGGTTTGAACCGGTTCAATCCGGTTTTATCCGGTTTAAACCAGTTCACTCCGGTTTTATCCAGTTTAAGCCGGTTTGTACCGGTTCAATCCGGTTTTATCGGGTTAAAACCAGTTTGAAGCGTTTCAATCCGGTTTTATCCGGTTTAAACCGGTTTAAACCGCTTCAATCCGGTTTTATCTGCTTTAAACCGGTTCTATCCAGTTCTATCCGGTTGTAACCGGTTTAAACCGGTTCAATCCGGTTTTGTCCGGTTTAAACCAGCTCAATCCGGTTTTATCTGGTTTAGACCAGTTCAAACCGGTTCAATCCGGTTTTATCCAGTTTAAACCGGTTCAGTCTGGTTTTATCCAGTTTCAACCGGTTTAAACCGGTTCAATCCGGTTTTATCCGGTTAAAACCGGTTTGAAACGTTTCAATCCGGTTTTATCCGGTTTAAACCGGTTTGAACCGGTTCAATCCGGTTTTATCCGGTTTAAACCGGTTTAAGCCGGTTCAATCCGGTTTTATCCGGTTTAAACCGGTTTAATCCTGTTTAAACCAGTTTAAGCTGGTTCAATCCGGTTTTATCCAGTTTAAACCGGTTCTATCCGGTTCTATCCGGTTGAAACCAGTTTATACCGGATCAATCCGGTTTTATCCGGTTTAAACCGGTTCAATCCGGTTTTATCCGTTTTAAACCGTTTCAATCCGGTTTTATCCGGTTTAAACCGGTTCATTCCGGTTTTATCCGGTTAAAACCGGTTTGAAATGCTTCAATCCTGTTTTTTCCGGTTTAAACTGGTTCAGTCCAGTTTTATCCTGTTTAAACCAGTTCATTCCGGTTTTATCCGGTTTAAACCGGTTCAATCCGGTTTTATCCGGTTTAAACCAGTTCACTCTGGTTTTATCCGGTTTAAACCGGTTTGAACCGGTTCAATCCGGTTTTATCCGGTTTAAAGCTGTTTAAGCTGGTTCAATCCGGTTTTATCCAGTTTAAACCGGTTCTATCCGGTTCTATCCTGTTGAAACCGGTTTAAACCAGTTCAATCCGGTTTTATCCAGTTAAAACCGGTTCAATCCGGTTTTATCCGGTTTAAACCTGTTTAAACCGGTTCAATCGGTTTTATCCAGTTTAAACCAGTCGTATCCGGTTTAAACCGGTTTAGGCCGGTTCATTCTGGTTTTATCAGTTTTAAACCGGTTTAAAATGCTTCAATCCGTTTATATCCGTTTTCAACCAGTTTCAACCGGTTCAATCCGGTTTTATCCGGTTTAAACCAGTTCATTCCGGTTTTATCCGGTTTAAACCGGTTTGAACCGGTTCAATCCGGTTTTATCTGGTTTAAACCGGTTTTATCCGGTTTAGACCAGTTCATTCCAGTTCTATCCGGTTGAAACCGGTTTGAACCGGTTCAATCCGGTTTTATCTGGTTTAAACCAGTTTTATCCGGTTTAGACCAGTTCATTCCGGTTCTATCCGGTTTAAATCGGTTTGAGCCGGTTCATGCCGGTTTTATCCGGTTTAAACCGGATACCGGTTTAAACCGGCTCTATCCAGTTTAAACAGGTTTAAGCCGGTTCAATCCGGTTTTATCCAGTTTAAACCTGTTCTATCCTGTTCTATCTGGTTGAAACCAGTTTAAACCGGTTAAATCCGGTCTTATCCGGTTTAAAGCGGTTTAAGCCGGTTCAATCCGGTTTTATCCCGTTTAAACCGGTTCAATCAGGTTTTATCCGGTTTAAACCGGTTTAATCCGGTTCAATCCGGTTTTATCCAGTTTAAACCGTTTTTATCCGGTTTAAACCGTTTGTATCCGGTTTAAACCGTTTCGATCCGTTTTAAACCGGTTTAAACCAGTTCATTCCGGTTTTATCAGGTTTAAACCGGTTTGAACCGGTTCAATACGGTTTAATCCGGTTTAAACCGGTTTGAACCGGTTCAATCCGGTTTAAACCAGTTTAAGCCGGTTCAATCCGGTTTTATCCGGTTTAAACCGGTTCAATCTGATTTTATGCGGTTTAAACCAGTTTGAACCGGTTCAATCCGGTTTAATCCGGTTTAAACCGGTTTAAGCCAGTTCAATCCAGTTTTATCCAGTTTAAACCGGTTCTATGCGGTTCTATCCGGTTGAAACCAGTTTAAACCGGTTCAATCCGGTTTTATCCGGTTTAAACCAGTTCAATCCTGTTTTATCCGGTTTAAACCGGTTCTATCCGGTCCTATACAGTTGAAACTGGTTTAAACCGGTTCAATCCGGTTTTATCTGGTTTAAACCGGTTCAGTCTGGTTTTATCCGGTTTAAACCTGTTTAAAACGGTTCAATCCGGTTTTATCCGGTTTAAACCGGTTCTATGCTGTTTATACCAGTTTAAGCCTGTTCAATCGGCTTTTATCCGGTTTAACCTGTTTAAGTCGGTTCATTCCGGTTTTATCCAGTTTAAACCGGTTCTATCCGGTTCTACCCGGTTGAAACCAGTTTAAACCGGTTCAATCCGGTTTTATCCAGTTTAAACCTGTTTGAACCTGTTCAATCCGGTTTTATCCGGTTTAAACCGGTTTAAGCCGGCTCAATCCGGTTTTATCCAGTTTAAACCGGTTCAATCTGGTTTTATCCGGTTTAAACCGGTTTAAGCCGGTTCAATCCGGTTTTATCCAGTTTAAACCGGTTCTATCCGGTTCTTTCCGGTTGAAACCAGTTTAAACCGGTTCAATCCAGTTTTATCCGGTTTAAACCGGTTTAAGCTGGTTCAATCCGGTTTTATCCGGTTTCAACCGGTTTAAACCGGTTCAATCCGGTTTTATCCGGTTGAAACCGGTTCTATGCTGTTTATACCAGTTTAAGCCTGTTCAATCGGGTTTTATCCGGTTTAGACCTGTTTAAGCCGGTTCATTCCAGTTTTATCCAGTTTAAACCGGTTTAAACCCTTTCAATCCGTTTTTATCCGGTTTCAACCGGTTTACACCGGTTCAATCCGGTTTTATCCGGTTTAAACCGGTTTAAGCCTGTTCAATCCGGTTTTATCCGGTTTAAACCGGTTTAATCCTGTTTAAACCGGTTTAAGCTGGTTCAATCCGGTTTTATCCAGTTTAAACCGGTTCTATCCGGTTCTATCCGGTTGAAACCAGTTTATACCGGTTCAATCTGGTTTTATCCGGTTTAAACCGGTTCATTCCGGTTTTATCCGGTTAAAACCGGTTTGAAATGCTTCAATCCTGTTTTTTCCGGTTTAAACTGGTTCAGTCCGGTTTTATCCTGTTTAAACCAGTTCATTCCGGTTTTATCCGTTTTAAACCGGTTCAATCCGGTTTTATCCGTTTTAAATCAGTTCACTCTGGTTTTATCCGGTTTAAACCGGTTTGAACCGGTTCAATCCGGTTTTATCCGGTTTAAACCTGTTTAAGCTGGTTCAATCCGGTTTTATCCAGTTTAAACCGGTTCTATCCGGTTCTATCCAGTTGAAACCGGTTTAAACCAGTTCAATCCGGTTTTATCCAGTTAAAACCGGTTCAATCCGGTTTTATCCGGTTTAAACCTGTTTAAACCGGTTCAATCGGTTTTATCCAGTTTAAACCGGTTCTATCCAGTTTAAACCCGTTTAAGCCAGTTCAATCCGGTTTTATCCAGTTTAAACCGGTCGTATCCGGTTTAAACCGGTTTAGGCCGGTTCATTCCGGTTTTATCAGTTTTAAACCGGTTTAAAATGCTTCAATCCGTTTATATCCGGTTTCAACCGGTTTCAACCGGTTCAATCCGGTTTTATCCGGTTTAAACCAGTTCATTCCGGTTTTATCCGGTTTAAACCGGTTTGAACCGGTTCAATCCGGTTTTATCTGGTTTAAACCGGTTTTATCCGGTTTAGACCAGTTCATTCCGGTTCTATCCGGTTGAAACCGGTTTGAACCGGTTCAATCCGGTTTTATCTGGTTTAAACCGATTTTATCCGGTTTAGACCAGTTCATTCCGGTTCTATCCGGTTTAAATCGGTTTGAGCCGGTTCATGCCGGTTTTATCCGGTTTAAACCGGATACCGGTTTAAACCGGCTCTATCCAGTTTAAACAGGTTTAAGCCGGTTCAATCCGGTTTTATCCAGTTTAAACCGGTTCAATGCGTTTTTTCCGGTTTAAACCGGTTTAAACCGGTTCATTCCGGTTTTATCCGGCTTAAACCGGTTCAATATGGTATTATCCGGTTTAAACTGGTTCAATTTGGTTTTATCCCGTTTAAACCGGTTTTATCCGGTTCATACCGGTATAAACCAGTTCAATCCGGTTTTATCCTGTTTAAACCAGTCCTATCGGGTTTAAACAGGTTTAGGCCGGTTCATTCCGGTTTTATCAGTTTTAAACCGGTTTAAACTGCTTCAATCCGTTTATATCCGTTTTAAACCGGTTACAACCGGTTCAATCCGGTTTTCTCCGGTTTAAATCGGTTTAAGCCGGTTCCATCTGATTTTCTCCGGTTTTAACCAGCTTTAACCGGTTCAATCTGCTTTTATCCAGTTTAAACCGGTTTAAACCAGTTTATTCCGGTTTTATGCGGTTTAAGCCGGTTCAATCCGGTTTTATCCAGTTTAAACCGGTTCTATCCGGTTCTACCCGGTTGAAACCAGTTTAAACCGGTTCAATCCGGTTTTATCCGGTTTAAACCGGTTTTATCCGCTTTAGACCAGTTTAAACCAGTTCAATCCGGTTTCATCCGGTTTGAACCGGTTTAAACCGGTTTAAACCGGTTCAATCCGGTTTTAAACGGTTTAAATCGGTTCTATCCGGATCAATCTGGTTTAAACCGGTTTAAACCGGTTCTATCCGTTTTTATCCGGTTTAAACCGGTACAATCTGGTTTTATCCGGTTTAAACCCGTTTAAACCGGTTCAATCGGTTTTATCCAGTTTAAACCGGTTCAATCCGTTTTTTCCGGTTTAAACCGGTTTAAACCAGTTCATTCCGGTTTTATCCGGTTTAAACCGGTTTAATCCGGTTTAAACCGGTTCAATCAGGTTTTATCCGGTTTGAACCGGTTTAAACCGCTTCAATCCGTTTTTATCCGGTTTAAACCGGTTCTATCCGGTTCTATCCGGTTGAAACCGGTTTAAACCGGTTCAATCTGGTTTTATCCAGTTTAAACCGGTTTTAACCGATTCAATCCGGTTTATCCAGTATAAACTGGTTTAATCCGGTTCAATCCGGTTTTATCCGCTTTAAACCGGTTTAAACCGGTTCAATCGGTTTTTATCTGGTTTAAACCGGATTAAACCGGTTCTATCCGGTTTTATCCATTTTAAACCAGTTCAATCCGTTTTTTCCGGTTTAAACCGGTTTCAACCAGTTCATTCCGGTTTTATCCGGTTTAAGCCGGATCAATCCGCTTTAAACCGTTTCAATCTGATTTTATCCTGTTTAAACCGGTTTAAACCGCTTCAATCCGGTTTTATCTGGTTTAAACCGGTTCTATCCAGTTCTATCCGGTTGAAACCGGTTTAAACCGGTTCAATCCGGTTTTATCCGGTTTAAACCAGTTCAATCCGGTTTTATCCGGTTTAAACCGGTTTAAACCGGTTCAATCCGGTTTTATCCGGTTTCAACCGGTTCTATCCGGTTCTATCCGGTTTGAACCTGTTCAATCCGGTTTTATTCGGTTTAAACCGGTTTAAGCCGGTTCAATCCGGTTTTATCCAGTTTTATCCGGTTCTATCCGGTTGAAACCAGTTTAAACCGGTTCAATCCGGTTTTATCCGGTTTAAACCGGTTCAATCCGATTTTATCCGGTTTAAACCGGTTCATTCCGGTTTTATCCGGTTAAAACCGTTTTGAAACGTTTCAATCCGTTTTTATCCGGTTTAAACCGGTTTAAACCGGTTCAATCCGGTTTTATCTCGTTTAAACCGGTTCTATCTGGTTCTATTCTGTTTTAACCGGTTAAACCAGTTCAATCCGGTTTTATCCAGTTTAAACCGGTTCTATTCGTTTCCATCTGGTGTAAAAGGGTTTAAACTGGTTCAATCCGGTTTTATCCGGTTTCAACCTCTTCAATCCGGTTTTCTCCAGTTTAAACCGGTTTATACCAGTTCAATCCGGTTTTATCCGATTTAAACAGGTTCTATCCGGTTCTATCCGGTTTAAACCAGTTCTATCCGGTTCTATCTGGTTTAATCCGGTTTAAAGCGGTTCAATCCGGTTTTATCCGGTTTAAACCGGATCAATCCGGTTTTATCCGGTTTAAACCGGTTTTATCCGTTTTAAACCGGTTTAATCCAGTTCAATCCGGTTTTATCCGGTTTAAACCGTTTCTATCCGGATTAAACCATTTCTATCCGGTTTAAACCGTTTCTATCCGTTTTAAACCGGTTTAAACCAGTTCATTCCTGTTTTATCAGGTTTAAACCGGTTTGAACCGGTTCAATACTGTTTAATCCGGTTTAAACCGGTTTGAACAGGTTCAATCCGGTTTAAACCAGTTTTAGCCGGTTCAATCCGGTTTTATCCGGTTTAAACCGGTTCAGTCTGATTTTATGCGGTTTAAACCAGTTTGAACCGGTTCAATCCGGTTTAAACCGGTTTAAACCGGTTTAAGCCAGTTCAATCCAGTTTTATCGAGTTTAAACCGGTTCTATCCGGTTCTATCCGGTTGAAACCAGTTTAAACCGGTTCAATCCGGTTTTATCCGGTTTCAACCAGTTCAATCCTGTTTTATCTGGTTTAAACCGGTTCTATCCGGTCCTATACAGTTGAAACTGGTTTAAACCGGTTCAATCCGGTTTTATCTGGTTTAAACCGGTTCAGTCTGGTTTTATCCGGTTTAAACCGGTTTAAAACGGTTCAATCCGGTTTTATCCGGTTTAAACCGGTTCTATGCTGTTTATACCAGTTTAAGCCTGTTCAATCGGGTTTTATCCGGTTTAGACCTGTTTAAGTCGGTTCATTCCGGTTTTATCCAGTTTAAACCGGTTCTATCCGGTTCTACCCGGTTGAAACCAGTTTAAACCGGTTCAATCCGGTTTTATCCAGTTTAAACCTGTTTGAACCGGTTCACTCCGGTTTTATCCGGTTTAAACCGGTTTCAGCCGGCTCAATCCGGTTTTATCCAGTTTAAACCGGTTCAATCTGGTTTTATCCGGTTTAAACCGGTTTAAGCCGGTTCAATCCGGTTTTATCCAGTTTAAACCGGTTCTATCCGGTTCTATCCGGTTGAAACCAGTTTAAACCGGTTCAATCCAGTTTTATCCGGTTTAAACCGGTTTAAGCTGGTTCAATCCGGTTTTATCCGGTTTAAACCGGTTGAAACCAGTTCAATCCGGTTTTATCTGGTTTAGACCAGTTCAAACCGGTTCAATCCGGTTTTATCCAGTTTAAACCGGTTCAGTCTGGTTTTATCCGGTTTCAACCGGTTTAAACCGGTTCAATCCGGTTTTATCCGGTTGAAACCGGTTCTATGCTGTTTATACCAGTTTAAGCCTGTTCAATCGGGTTTTATCCGGTTTAGACCTGTTTAAGCCGGTTCATTCCAGTTTTATCCAGTTTAAACCGGTTTAAACCCTTTCAATCCGTTTTTATCCGGTTTCAACCGGTTTACACCGGTTCAATCCGGTTTTATCCGGTTAAAACCGTTTCTCTCCACTTCTATCCGTTTTAAACCGGTTTAAACCAGTTCATTCCGGTTTTATCCGGTTTAAACCGGTTTGAACCGGTTCAATCCGGTTTTATCCGGTTTAAACCGGTTTAAGCCGGTTCAATCCGGTTTTATCCGGTTTAAACCGGTTTAATCCTGTTTAAACCGGTTTAAGCTTGTTCAATCCGGTTTTATCCAGTTTAAACCGGTTCTATCCGGTTCTATCCGGATGAAACCAGTTTATACCGGTTCAATCTGGTTTTATCCGGTTTAAACCGGTTCATTCCGGTTTTATCCGGTTAAAACCGGTTTGAAATGCTTCAATCCTGCTTTTTCCGGTTTAAACTGGTTCAGTCCGGTTTTATCCTGTTTAAACCAGTTCATTCCGGTTTAATCCGTTTTAAACCGGTTCAATCCGGTTTTCTCCGTTTTAAACCAGTTCACTCTGGTTTTATCCGGTTTAAACCGGTTTGAACCGGTTCAATCCGGTTTTATCCGGTTTAAACCTGTTTAAGCTGGTTCAATCCGGTTTTATCCAGTTTAAACCGGTTCTATCCGGTTCTATCCAGTTGAAACCGGTTTAAACCAGTTCAATCCGGTTTTATCCAGTTAAAACCGGTTCAATCCGGTTTTATCCGGTTTAAACCTGTTTAAACCGGTTCAATCTGGTTTTATCCAGTTTAAACCGGTTCTATCCGGTTTAAACCCGTTTAAGCCAGTTCAATCCGGTTTTATCCAGTTTAAACCGGTCGTATCCGGTTTAAACCGGTTTAGGCCGGTTCATTCCGGTTTTATCAGTTTTAAACCGGTTTAAAATGCTTCAATCCGTTTATATCCGGTTTCAACCGGTTTCAACCGCTTCAATCCGGTTTTATCCGGTTTAAACCAGTTCATTCCGGTTTTATCCGGTTTAAACCGGTTTGAACCGGTTCAATCCGGTTTTATCTGGTTTAAACCGGTTTTATCCGGTTTAGACCAGTTCATTCCGGTTCTATCCGGTTGAAACCGGTTTGAACCGGTTCAATCCGGTTTTATCTGGTTTAAACCGATTTTATCCGGTTTAGACCAGTTCATTCCGGTTCTATCCGGTTTAAATCGGTTTGAGCCGGTTCATGCCGGTTTTATCCGGTTTAAACCGGATACCGGTTTAAACCGGCTCTATCCAGTTTAAACAGGTTTAAGCCGGTTCAATCCGGTTTTATCCAGTTTAAACCGGTTCAATGCGTTTTTTCCGGTTTAAACCGGTTTAAACCGGTTCATTCCGGTTTTATCCGGCTTAAACCGGTTCAATATGGTATTATCCGGTTTAAACTGGTTCAATTTGGTTTTATCCCGTTTAAACCGGTTTTATCCGGTTCATACTGGTATAAACCAGTTCAATCCGGTTTTATCCTGTTTAAACCAGTCCTATCGGGTTTAAACAGGTTTAGGCCGGTTCATTCCGGTTTTATCAGTTTTAAACCGGTTTAAACTGCTTCAATCCGTTTATATCCGTTTTAAACCGGTTACAACCGGTTCAATCCGGTTTTCTCCGGTTTAAACCGGTTTAAGCCGGTTCCATCCGATTTTCTCCGGTTTTAACCAGCTTTAACCGGTTCAATCTGCTTTTATCCAGTTTAAACCGGTTTAAACCAGTTTATTCCGGTTTTATGCGGTTTAAGCCGGTTCAATCCGGTTTTATCCAGTTTAAACCGGTTCTATCCGGTTCTATCCGGTTGAAACCAGTTTAAACCGGTTCAATCCGGTTTTATCCGGTTTAAACCGGTTTTATCCGGTTTAGACCAGTTTAAACCAGTTCAATCCGGTTTTAATCAGCTTATACCGGTTCAATCTGGTTTTATCCAGTTTAAACCGCTTTAAAACGGTTTTATCCGGTTTTATCCAGTTTAAACCAGTTTGAACCGGTTCAATCCGGTTTTATCCGGTTTAAACCGGTTCAATCCGGTTTAAACCGGTTTAAGCCGGTTCAATCCGGTTTTATCCAGTTAAAACCGGTTCTATCCGGTTCTATCTGGTTGAAACCAGTTTAAACCGGTTCAATCCTGTTTTATCCGGTTTAAACCGGTTCAATCCGGTTTTATCCGGTTTAAACCGGTTCATTCCGGTTTTATCTGGTTAAAACCAGTCTGAAACAGTTCGATCCGGTTTTATCCGGTTTAAACTGGTTCAGTCCGATTTTATCCGGTTTAAACCAGTTCATTCCGGTTTTATCCCGTTTAAACTGGTTTGAACCAGTTCAATCCGGTTTTATCCGGTTTAAACCAGTTCACTCCGGTTTTATCCGGTTTAAACCGGTTTGTACCGGCTCGATCCGGTTTTATCCGGTTTAAACCGGTTTAAGCTGGTTCAATCCGGTTTTATCCAGTTTAAACCGGTTCTATCCGGTTCTATCTGGTTGAAACCGGTTTAAACCAGTTCAATCCGGTTTTCTCAGGTTAAAACCGGTTCAATCTGGTTTTATCCGGTTTAAACCGGTTTAAACCGGTTCAATCGGTTTTATCCAGTTTAAACCAGTTCTATCCGGTTTAAACCAGTTTAATCCAGTTCAATCCGGTTTTATCCGGTTTAAACCGGTCCTATCGGGTTTAAACAGGTTTAGGCCGGTTCATTCCGGTTTTATCAGTTTTAAACCGGTTTAAACTGCTTCAATCCGTTTATATCCGGTTCAAACCTGTTACAACCGGTTCAATCCAGTTTTCTCCGGTTTAAACCGGTTTAAGCCGGTTCCACCCGGTTTTCTCCGGTTTTAACTGGCTTTAACCGGTTCAATCCGCTTTTATCCACTTTAAACCGGTTCTATCTGGTTCTATCCGTTTGAAACCGGTTTAAACCAGTTCAATCCGGTTTTATACGGTTTAAACCGGTTCATTCCGGTTTCATCCGGTTTGAACCGGTTTAAACCGGTTTAAACCGGTTCAATCCGGTTTTAAACGGTTTAAACCGGTTCTATCTGGTTCTATCTGGTTTAAACCGGTTTAAACCGGTTCTATCCGTTTTCATCCGGTTTAAACCGGTACAATCTGGTTTTATCCGGTTTAAACCGGTTTAAACCGGTTCAATCGGTTTTATCCAGTTTAAACCGGTTCAATCCGTTTTTCCGGTTTAAACCGGTTTAAACCAGTTCATTCCGGTTTTATCCGGTTTAAACCGGTTCAATCCGGTTTAAACCGTTTCAATCTGGTTTTATCCGGTTTGAACCGGTTTAAACCGCTTCAATCCGTTTTTATCCGGTTTAAACCGGTTCTATCCGGTTCTATCCGGTTGAAACCGGTTTAAACCGGTTCAATCTGGTTTTATCCAGTTTAAACCGGTTTTAACCGATTCAATCCGGTTTATCCAGTATAAACTGGTTTAATCCGGTTCAATCCGGTTTTATCCGCTTTAAACCGGTTTAAACCGGTTCAATCGGTTTTTATCTGGTTTAAACCGGAATAAACCGGTTCTATCCGGTTTTATCCATTTTAAACCGGTTCAATCCGTTTTTTCCGGTTTAAACCAGTTTAAACCAGTTCATTCCGGTTTTATCCGGTTTTAGCCGGATCAATCCGGTTTAAACCGTTTCAATCTGATTTTATCCGGTTTTAACCGTTTTAAACCGCTTCAATCCGGTTTTATCCGGTTTAAACCGGTTCTATCCAGTTCTATCCAGTTGAAACCGGTTTAAACCGGTTCAATCCGGTTTTATCCGGTTTAAACCAGTTCAATCCTGTTTTATCCGGTTTAAACCGCTTTAAAACGGTTTTATCCGGTTTTATCCGGTT